>NC_137608.1:41154833-41374833 GCF_963280865.1 Gymnoscopelus braueri | reverse complement strand
GTCACGCAATTGTTAAGCTGCTACACAGCTCCATTTGTGGATTCCGTGTGTGTGTGTGTGTGTGTGTGTGTGTGTGTGTGCGTGCGTGCGCAAGTGTGAGCTTGTGTGTGTGCGTGCGCAAGTGTGAGCTTGTGTGTGTGCGCTTGCATGTGTGAATCAGCTGTTTGGAGTCAGTCATCAATCACAGCTGTGTCACTACACACACACACACACACACACACACACACACACACACACACACACACACACACACACACACACACACACACACACACACACACACACACACACACACACACACACACTCACACAGAGAAAGGGAATGAAGCAGAGAGAGTTTGGCAGCTACAGTGTTATTTAGGGGCTTGCATCACAGGAGATGGAGTGCTGAAATCACAAGGAGAAACTCCAGGTGTATTTTTCTCAATTTGTATGCCATATTAATGTGAATGCAACATTAAGATGACTGTATACTGTACCTTGATTACATAATGTAACTGGAATTTATGTTTTTGCTTATCCCTCCAGACACAAAGGCATAATTCAGATGTCAGAGCACAGATGCCCCACCGTGTTGCATTTCTCAACCACTATTGCAGTTACCACTACCATGAATTATCATTAATCATTCATAATCAATCAATCAATCCTGAATCTTTACAAAATACAATATACTATAGATTGTGGAATTTATTCTCACATTGTTTCTGTCAGTGAAGAAACTATTCTGGGAAAATGGGAAACAGGGAGCTATTGCTGTTAGTACTACTGTAGCTCGTTAAAAAAGTCATGGCTTGGTAGTTTGACTGAGTCATATAATGAGCATTCCACTTGATCCCTGTCACGCTCAGTGCAGGCATCTGTCTAGTCACCCAAACAGAACAGCTCACTCACCCGCAATGCATGAGTTTTAGGATCAGAGTGCATACCCAGTAAAATCCTCATGTAACTCTGAGAATGTACAGACGTAGGACCCTTACTAGTCCATAGAAGAAATATCACTGGCAGTTTATCGTTTGATAATTGATGTAATTTTGTTTTGATTAATTATTAGATGAATGTAGTCAGTTTATTGTAGACATTTTACATACCAATTAGCATTGTTCAATATACAAATTTGGGGTCAACAAAAATGACAACCTACCGCCTACTGTAAGTTTATGACATAATGTGTATCACTCTCTGGATGCTTTCAGAGCTGGCATGGTGGGCAGCTGGGGAGAGGCTGCTGTGCAGGCCCCCGATGAGGAGAGCGTTTGGAGAGTCATAGACACAGAGCACACCTTGACCATTATTCCACATGACGGAAGAGTCACTGGAGCATCTCAACTCAACCGTGTTAGAAAGAGAGAGGGAGAGAGGGAGTGAGAGAGAGAGACGGAAAGACAGAGAGGGGCAAGGAACGATGAGAGAGAGAGTAAAGAGGTAGATGGACACTGTGTGACGTGAACATAAAGCTGTGTGCTAAAGAGCAAGACAGAAAGAGAGAGAGGGAGGGAGAGAGGGAGGGAGAGAGAGAGAGGTACCCAGAGAGGAATGGGTACTATATTTTATTTATCTGTTGTAAGAGCAGTCATAGTGGTGAGAAACATAGGGCCACTATGCTGAGTGTAGTTTAACCAAAACAGAACTCTACGTCTCTACCATACCTTGGCCCTAGTGGTTACTGCAGCTATCCAGTAGGTCATGGACGTTAAATGAAGTGTATTTATTGTCAGTACATTTACACATACCCACAGTTGTCCCCCAGTGGGATTCTGATCCAGGACCGTGAGGCAACAGTGCTAACCGCTGAGCCACCATGACACCCAATCCCTGCAACCCTCATCAGCCATGTCATATATAATATCAAAGTGTCGTGGGTCAATAAACCACAGGCAGCTTCTGCATTGCGAACCATAAATGTAAGGTAAATATAATCTCCAAAACAGCCAAAACATTAACAACAGTTAGAGTCTATAAACAAAACTATGCAGAGGAATAGATATAGGTAAAACAAATTGTTATAAGTTTTACACACAAAACCTGGAACTATACACACAATGGCAAAAATTGTGTAAACCGTTGTTTTTCACATTTACACTATACTGTAGCTGCACACAAACATTTACGACCACCACCAACACATTTACTGTAGAACAAGAATTATAGATATGGACTGCAGAAATCCATAACAGAGTCATTGAAGACAACATGACATTCCCCAATATACATAGTCAGCTTATCAACAATTGTTAAAAAGCACAACGATTGGAAAATTGGAAATTAGATTGCAGTATATTCCTCATAAATCACAGGACAGATAATAGACAGAGAACAATCAGAAGTCAATCAGAAGCCTTTAGAAACAAGAACAGGTTATTTAAAGATGAGTAAAGATGGATGCTTTAAAAATATTAAAGGAGTTAATAGATCTAAGGGAACTGGGGAGATCGTTCCAATCCGATGGGGCTTTATATTTGAAAGCACGTCGACCAACTTCTTTACTGATTCTGGTGGGGATAATGAAGTAAGGATACTCTGTATGCCTTAGGTTGTATGGTGAGCTGTAGGGACGTAAATATTGTTTTAGATAGTGAGGATAGTTAAAGTGTATGCATTTAAAAACAAATAGCAGCCAGTGAGAGTGTCTCCTAGATGTAGGTGTTAGCCAGTTAAGCGACTCGTACATGACACAATGGTGGGTTCTATAAGGACACCTCAAGATAAATCTACAAAGACTGTTGTAAATTACATAGATAGGGTGGAGATTTGTTTCAGAGGTATTTTGGTAAACAATGTCAGCATAGTCTAATATAGGTAATATTAACTGTGAGATAATTCTTTTTCTGACCTGAAGGGTGAAACAGTTGATGGAGCGATAAAGTACTCTCAGGCTGCAATTTATTTTCTGCACAACAGAAGTGATATGGGACTTGAATGAAAGTTCAAGTCCATCAAGCCAGACACCTAAATATTTGAATTTATCAACTTTTTCAAGTGATGTGCCATCTGCAAATGAAATAGGTCAAAGTAAAGAAGTTGGTCTCATGGAGAAGAGCATACTGAAGGACTTCTTCTTATTCAGCACCAGCCTATTAAGATAGAACCATCTTTGAACAGAGTCAAAGTCAGCCTGTAGAGTACCCTGAATTTGAGAGAGATCATATAATTGGATGAGGCTTTCAGAGCATATTGTGGGTAGGTCATATTGTTTTCCAATTGAGCAGAACTCTTAGAAAGGGAAATAGTTGTGCGATCAATTTGTGCATGTGAGTACAGTGGGTTACTGTAATTGATCACATCCTATCAGTTCTCTGTATATTGCTGCTCAAGGTCATGTTCTCTTTTTCAAAGAGTGTGTTGAACTTGATGCCAATACAGCCCTGCATGGGGAGTTATTCATGAACGGGATTACATCTTACCAAGACCAGACACAGGGGAAAAAACATAATTGGCTACAGTTCAACTGTTGATGTCCCTGGATATGTGCATGCATGGCTAATGGTCAAGAAGGTGTCATCCACCATCACGTTCATCTTGGCCCTACTGTACATACAACGCTCAATACCCCCAGTGGTGGAAAAAGTACTCACATTCTTTACTTACTACTACTAAAAGTATCAATACTGCAATGTAGAAGCAGGCTACTGTTACAAGTAAAGGTCCGGAATTCAAAATGTACCTGAGTAAAAGTACAAAAGCATTGGTATCAAAATGTACTTAAAGTACCAAAAGCAGAAAGTACTCATTATGCAGAATGTCCCATTTCACAAGTTTTCAAATGTATAAAATGTCAAAAGATCTTTTGAAAATAGCAGATCTACAAGCTCGCATCGCGACGCATTGTGAGCTTGTAGATCGGCTATTTTCAAATGGCCGAAATGTATATATGGCTGAAGTGGATGCTCCAGCTGAATATATGGCTGAAGTGTGTGTGTGTGTGTGTGTGTGTGTGTGTGTGTGTGTGTGTGTGTGTGTGTGTGTGTGTGTGTGTGTGTGTGTGTGTGTGTGTGTGTGTGTGTGTGTGTGTGTGTGTGTGTGTGTGTGTGTGTGTGTTTGTGTGTGTGTGTGTGTGTCGTGTGAGTGTGTGTGCGTGCGTGTGTGTGAGAGAGAGGGGGAGAGAGAGAGAGAGAGAGAGAATTGGATGACATAGCATTGTATAATACACAATACAAGCTCAAGTGACTGTTCACACACTTTGCTGAACTGTACAGAATTGCTGTAGCTATAGGGTTGCCATATATACAGTATAGGATACATATTTACTGTTATCAATACCCTTTTGTGATATTTTTATACATTTGAATATGTTGCATCATGATTGAATAAATTAAACTGTATTTTTGTTTTTGTTTTAAATCGATCACACCAGTGTGAAATTAATGCTAGTAAGATCTATTCTGGCCTGGATAAGTGTTTATATGGTTTTGATAAGAGAACATGGTTTTGAGTGCAGTTTCATTTGAAAAGAGATTCATGAAATTTTGCCATAACTCTTATTCAGTTTCTGTGTAGAGTTTTTAGAGATTGAGCTATATTTTCTGGAAATGTGTTTAAATAATAATAATAAAAAAAACTGTAATGCAATTGCAGAGAAAATCTGTGGGCTCCACAGAATTTATTGGTTTAAGGGAAAGGGAAAGATATTTATGATGCTGATATATGACAGTGCTTGACTCTGCAGTTTCTATTGAACATCTTCATTATATTCCGGGCCAAGCAAAGTATATTCAAGGACAAGGAAAGGCTGAGTAAGAGATTTACCATGGTCTTCCCTTACTGGGTGGTTCAGTCGAGCAGTTGCTGCCCCCTTCTGTCTCTTTATTGTAAATGCATGAACAAACAATAAAGATATTTTTGCCATGGAGTAATGATGTATGGGAAGCTATTGGATGTTGTACCAGATTGAAAACTTCTCCTGGAGCAGGCTGGAACCTGGAAAAGTCTTAAAGGACCACTTCACCCATTTACAAATCTTCATATAATTAAATTGGTCCTCACTAATGCTCATTATAAGATGCCATGGCATTTCTGTCTATTCCCACCAATGAGATGCAGACTAGTGAGTAGATGGGAATTGTGCCATCTTACAATGGCATGTGTGAGATATGGCTGATTAGATCATTTTGACCTTGATGGTGACCTTATTGTTTGTTTTCCTTATCATCTTTCCGGGACAGCACATGGGATCATTCCAACAGAAATGTCCATTATAGTGTCTTGCTCAGGGCTGCTCAGATGGGTACAATTTCACCCATTAAACTGCTTAAAGTAGGCCTACAGAAATTGATTAGCCAATCACAGCGCGTCTGCGAAGTTTGAAGTTAATTTCATCATGTGTCTCGCTAGCCAATCACAGCACGTCCTGCAGAGCTTAGCCTATGGGCGTGTTTTCCACAGCATGGCGTCACAGCGAAAGACAAATTTTCACGACGGAAAGAAAAACTTTCGCCACGGATGGGTCCTAAACCCTCTTATAGGAGCGGTTGCACCGCTCAAAAGTGAATATCTCTGTATGATTGAATGCACTGACCCCAACCCCCAAGCGGGTCTGGGGGTCCCCCCCCCCAAAAAAAAAACGTTTCAACTTGTCCAATGGACAAGTACATTTTTAATGGACTTGTCCTTAATGATTTATTACTTGTCAGGACAAGTGGGACAAGCCTTACAGTAATGTCGACCCCTGTTGTATCATTACATCATTACATCATTGTAGAACTTTGATGCGAGGACGAGTACGACAACATGGATATTCATACATACCGGCCTTAGTGGCGCACTTCAATAATCATTGGACTCCCCATCCACTACCACTGGGAGTCTGGATTTGACTCCCGCTTGGGACATTACTTTTCCAAACAACCGCGGACTACTTTTTTTCGCCGATAAAGTATAGTTTTGGACCATGACGGAGGCTTGCCGACTCAGCAGTCCTTGAGGCCGAGGAGGCGCGCCCGAGCGCCTCCAGACGTGAGTGCCCACGCCGACCGGCCGATGGTCTGCTAGTCGACTAAGCGCCGTCCGAGTTATGTACCGATAGGCACAGAATCGTAAATGATGTTGTGGGGACTGCGTTTGCCCCTCTATGGTTTGCCCCAACTGCCACTCACTGCACTAACATAGCCCGACAGCCCCGCCCCCTCGCCCCCTTGTGCTTCAACTGCATGGAATAAGGCTGTTCGCGGGTGTGTGCGTGCGCGCATGCGTGTGTGCGTGCTCGTTTGTGTGCATGTGCATGCGTGCGTGTGTGGTGTGGGGCTCATGTCTGGCTTGCATTGCCCTCTAGCGTTGGTTCTACAGAATTGCCTGGGGGGCGGTGAAAACAAGCGCTCCCCTTTCAATTTCCCTGGAATGCCAATTTCCCTGTAACATATACATTGAATAGTCCTCTTTGTAAGCAATATGCCCCAAAGTTTAAGAACTACAATAAAGCAACAAAAATACTATTTATAAATTACAGAAGGGCATGGGTTCACTTCACACACTTACTATGACCGTGGACTATCAAGGGCAAGACCACCAGATTTCTGAACAGTGTCGAATAATTCTGAGATGTGAACATTTAAATTAACTCAAATATGCTAAACATTATCCTCTCTCCATAAGCAGTTGTGGGAAAGTTCATGAGATATGATGGCCTTGAGGGCAAGGTTACTGCTTGTGTTGACCTGAACACCTAGCTCTGTGGAGATCAGATCTGAACTGAAGATCTGTTTTCTTTCAAACCAGATGACACTTAGGTCCGAGGGTGTGGCTTATTACTCTCATCATTGTCTGTTCTTGTTTGTTGGAGCCCCCCCACACTCGGAGCCCCCCACCTCACGTCCAAAATACACTTTTTGCAGGGCTGCCAACATTGCATTGCATTGTCAATGTCAACATTGCAAAATAAATATTATACACTTTCACTGGAAAGGGTTTACAACAAAGATTTTATTGTGAGTTTGATACTTTTATCAGGCTTGCTGTACTAGCATTGGACAATGATGGGTACAATTTCACCCATTAAACCACTTAAAGTAGGCCTACAGAAATTGATTTGATGACTGAATGTAAGACCCATCTTTAAAAATAACCATTCATTACTTGAAAGTGAATATCTCTGTATGATTGCATGCACTGACCACAACCCCCAAGCGGGGGGGTCTGGGGGTCCTCCCGCAGAAACGTATTAACATATTAGATGTAATTTCCTGTGTTCTGGTGATTTTTTGGAGTTTGATACCAAATCCAAGAGAAAACCAGGAGTAATGAGGAGACGTGGTCAAAATCCAGGAGACTCCTGCAGGATCCAGGAGTGTTGGCAGCCCTGGCTCTTGCTCAAGAACACTCCGAACACAAAGCCAGGAGGTCGAGGAGGAGCTGAGGATTGAATCTGTAACCTTCCGATTCCAAGGTGGCTGCTCTGAGCCCCTGCCCCTGGATGGTAGCTGTGTCCTGCAGAAGATGAATTGGTACTTGTTGTGAGCGGAGGGCAAGTAGCCTTACTATTACACTTAGCCCGCGCCGCCTCCTGGTACCCACTAAAAGGTTGCTAGTCTAATAGTGAATTGGGAGGTCTATTTTAAACCAATGTGATGTGTGCTCTCCACTTGTTCTTATCCTTAAGCTGAAATGTCTCTACTTCAAGCTGCAGTCTATTTTATCAGTCACACAACACAAAAGGGTGGATCATGCTATTTATAGCTATACAATATTTACCAATATAGCCCTATATAATATTTACCAATATTATAAATATTCAATATTATATTTACCAATCTAACATTACCATATTTAGGTTAGCTAAGTTTTGTTTAGTTCTTGGGGAGCCCGGCTACCGCCTGGGCCTACAGCTGGCACCCCTGGTGGGGTATTCTCACAAAGCAACAGCTAAGTTCAAAAACCTCTTACTCACCGATGGTTAATCAGGGAAAAGGCAAAAATGACTGGATCGTTCGTTGGGTAGAAACAAGACCAGGAGACCTGGTTCTGCCAGACCCAGAAAGAACAAATTTGTAGTAGGCAACACACCTACAAACCACTTTATAAGTTCGAAGTTTTAGGCATTTTGTGTGTATTTAGCATTTTGCAAACGTTATAGCATCAAAATATACTTTGAGTAACATAGTAAAAGTTCTTAAATTTTCAGAAAATAGCAGATCTACAAGCTCATAACGTGTCACATTGTAGATCGGCTGTATGTGGTTACTGTAGGTTTTGTATTAATAATCAAATCTGCAAAGTAACAAGTAACTAAAGCTGTCATATGCTGTAATCATAGTGGAGTAGAAGTAACAAAAATGGAAAGGAAAGTAAAAGTACCTCAAAATTAAACTGTGCATTGTAAGCACTTGCATAGTACTTGAGTAAATATACTTAGTTACTTTGCAGCACCACTGAGCAGCCAATGACTGACAAGCTACACCAGGTGTACTGATTGCTAGCGTGAAGAGAGAAATGGGTTTATATTCATGATCTTAACTTAAAATGTATACATCACACAGCTTAGATCTTTGGATTAAATTGGAGAGCAGACCCGTGCCATCTTGGTGATGTAAAAATATGTCTGTAGTGTAAAAAATGCGGCCACAGTGACTTTACGAAAACACAGGGCATTTTTACTCTGTCCTTCTCTCTCTAGGGGTTTTCAGTTCAAATAACATTGACTTTCCCATGGACTTTTTGGGGTGTTTAAAGTTAAATATTTCAAAAACTACAAATTATTTCAAAATTAAAAATACAAGCAGCCATGTACACAGTAAGCTGGATTTTTTTTTACAGTTTGAATGGAGTTTCTAAGTGAGTGGTTGAAATCTGAAGCGTTCCTGAATGGCTGGGGAGGAAAAGAGGGACAGACCGACAAAGCCTCCTGTAGGCCGACCCCCTGGGTCTGGCAAATACACGAGGGAGGCAGAAACTGCAGGTGCTGACGACGCTCAAAGGTTTAACAAAAATTAAGTATGTATTAAGAAATGAGGTTTACAAACAAAGATGGAGACTTGAGTCTCAAAGAAAGATAGAGTCAAAATTGGTAGAGACAATGTCAGAACTTAAGTTAAAAAACTAGTCAAAACACAAGTTAAGCCAATTGCACAAAATGAGCCATGTCCATCGCTTTTTGCCATGTCATTATGACAAACACAGATGACTAAGAAGAGGAAGGCACTATGGGTCAATCGTGTCAGAGACAGTTCACTTGAGTTTTCAGGAACTAAAAGAGGACACTGAGTTCAGTCGGTCGACTGAACTTCTCTATCACCTCCTGTAAGGTTACATTCAGGTCATGTACCTAAGTAATTGGTAGATTGGTTTTAGTTAGACATCATATGTTTAAACATTCTTTGATTACACATTTATTTGATTTAAACATCATTTGATTAGACATTTAAAATGACAGCATGTATTATAGCAAAGCAATGTTCCTTTTCAGCATTTACATTCATATTCTATTAGGCTCATACTCAGCCGTACGACCTAGTTTGCACTTCACAGCAGCAGCCTGTGCAAACAAAAACATTTGAATGTCTCTCTGTTACGAGTTGGCCATAAAGCAACTATATAAACCTGCTGGTGACAAGATCGAGGTAGACTCACTGGGGGACAGCTGTAACGGTGAGAGCACTGCCTGTATTTTTTTAGCTTCAAGGGTTGTGTATTAGGCCCATGAGAGAGATACAGTAATGATAATGGAATTCTATAACTCTGTGATTAGAATATGTGCTTGGTGTGCCAGAGATAGAATTGCTCGCTAGAGCCGAGGAATATGACTTATAAGTGCTCGATATTTATGGACATAGTGACAAGTCAATATTCAGATTGAGTCAATATTGTTACATTTCTCTGTAATACCCTATTTACAGTTAGCAGTGTAACCAACAGAGATAGAAAGATGGCATTGAATTGTCTTCCCTTGTTATGATCAAATATTAAGTAAGGATGTTAATAATATTGCAATACTAAATATTTCATAAAAAACATATCTAGATGATGGCATCATATCATGGCATATAGTGGCAAATTCAATATAAAGTATTGCCCATCCGTGCAGACCACAATGACAGATGGATTTTTACCATTTTACATTATTTAACATTGACATTATTTTGTTATTTTCCTAACATTGGCTTTCTGGTTAGCCTCCTTAATCTATGTATATTGCAAGACTATGAAAAAAACTCTGCCTGTCCCTAGATGAAGCTGTCAGCATTGGTGCTCTTAGCCCTGTTGGGGCTGGCCTCTGCCGTCAATCTGGAGTGGGTGACTTGGACCGGTTCCCTCCCCGACGGTGCTGTGTCCATTTACAACAGCTACGCTGAACGCACTGACTACGTCTGCCATTACCAGTGTAACGCTGGGTTCTACAACCCAAGAATGGGTCCTAACTGTCGCTACCCTTGGGCAAACCGTGAGTACACTTCCAGTCAATTCGAGATCCTGGCCAACGCGGGCAACTTGGACCTGGAGTGGAAGGCAGGTTCCTATGGTTTGTTGCCTCCAGACTCCGTCAAGACCTGTCCTGGAGGAAGAACCTATGTGGGGAGAAACAAGTATGGACTTGGTAAGGTGTCAACTACGAATGAGGCATTTTTCCTCCCCTGGGAGGGTAAAGAGTACTGGTATAAATCATATGAGGTACTGACCATTGCCTAGCCCTGTTCGGGCAGTGATTGACCGCTGTGAGCCTGTGGCCGACGCCGAGCCCTGCCCCTAAGACACTGATATTAAAATATCTCTGATGTCTCTGGCACCTTCATGTAAAAGATTACTCTCAGGGTTTGTGTCTGTTAAAAGACTGTCGGGTAAAACACAGTATACTGTATGAGTATGTTGCAAAAACAGATTTTGCTTGCCATCGTGAAAATGCTGTAAGAACACTCAATATATTTCAATAAATGTATGGAATAAATAAAATGATATTTTTGGGGGATATTGCATATTTCACACAAAGCAATCTCAATGTATTTCTCATTAAAATACAACAACAGACTAACATACATACAAAGTTCAGTAACACCCCCCCCCCCCTCACCACTTCCACCCTCCAGCCACACAGAAGAAGCATTTATAAACACCATCCAACCATACCTTCATATCCCAAACCCCAAGGCTTGTATGCAATCAATACAATCTTAAAATGTATTCTAAAAGCCTTTCGAAGCCATTGGAGGGGTGTTAATATAACACAAGTAACATGGTCTCTTATCTAAAAAGTAGCTGTTGCATGATATTGAACCAGCTAGGCTACAGATGATAGTTTTTTTTAATAAGGGTGGAATATAAGTAGTTAAAGTAATACATTGAGACGGGTTGAAATACAGGCATGAATATTTTTTCTCTACGTCAAGGACCCCCCCCCCCACACACACACACACACACACACACACACACTCACTCAAGCAGCAGCACGGTGCTGCTCCGCTCCTCACAGAGAGAGATAGTTTCTCTATCTTTCCGAGGCCGGCTTGGATCGTTTCTGAACTTACACATACAGTACTTACACTTACACCAATCTTTGGGGGCCACTTGCAATATCCTCACGGCCCACCAGTGGGCTTCCGGTCCACAGGTTGAGAACCAGTGATGAAATCTGGCAAACCCCAAGAACTTTCTGCAACCTACCAGTTGTTTTTCTTTGTGGGTAAACACACGATCACATGTCTGATAAAGTAACTAAACTATTGAGAAACCAAGACAAAGTACAAACAACACAGAGACAAGGCAATCATGACCAAAATACAGTCCACTCTGTAGCCTATGTCCAAAACCATTCCTTTTTTATTATCATAAAAAAAGGAAAATAGTTAAAATAGCCGTAAGATGAAGTAGGATATTAATTTACGGGGGAAAGAAACAAACATACAAAGTTGAAACATGTATAAATTAAGTTTCTGTCCGACTGCTATGTTATATGTTAGTTTACATCTTGTTACGGTATATTAGCTATATGCAATATGTGAACCTGTTTGGTAAAACATAATAATGAATAAATGAATAAATACATGGATAAATGAATGAATGAATTAATTAATTAATTAATGAAAATAAACAGATCCTTCAGTGTATTGAAGGATGTTTCTTGAGGGATTACATAGGGATGCAACTCATAGGGGTACAGTATTTCACATTGACACACTTCTGGGGTCATTGCACACTTCTGACGACTGATATGTCCTTCTAATGTGTGAGGGGACCATGTTTATTTTTTAATTATATATCTTTATATATTTCAATTACTTTTACACACACACACACACACACACACACACACACACACACACACACACAGACACACACACACACACACAGACACGCACACACACACACGCACGCACGCGCACGCACGCACGCGCACGCGCGCGCAAGCACGCACACGAATTTAAAGTAGTTTTAAATCTATGCGTGTGCCTGCGCGTGCTCCTGGTCAAATAGGTTCCGGCACGGCGTGCAAGGCCGTCCAGTGAGCATTGCACCCCTGCTTACACTTACACCAAATTTTGGGGGCCACTTGCAATATCCTCATGGCCCACCAGTGGGCTTCCGGTCCACAGGTTTAGAACCAGTGATGAAATCTGGCAAACCCCAAGAACTTTCTGCAACCTACCAGTTGTTTTTCTTTGTGGGTAAACACATGATCACATGTCTGATAAAATAACTAAACTCTTGAGAAGCCAAGACAAAGTACAAACAACACAGTGACAAGGCAATCATGACCAAAATACAGTCCACTCTTTAGCCTATGTCCAAAACCATTCCTTTTTTATTATCGTAAAAAAAGGAAAATAGTTAAAATAGCCGTAGGATGAAGTAGGATATTAATTTACGGGGGAAAGAAACAAACATACAAAGTTGAAACATGTGTAAGGGAGTAGCCTTTTTATGTCAGCAGGTGTCGCTGTTGCCAAGCTCCCCTCACCTGTGGTCAGCAAGCATCACCTTTTTGTCCCTCACTGGACACAGTAGTTCAGCTGACTAGGCAGCTGAGGGCGCCATGTTTGTTAATGTTTCTTTAGCAGTGGCGGACATTTTCTGGTTCCACTTCAAAATACTAAATGCATTTTTCCCATTGACATTTCCAAAAATATTTATATCAATTCATTTAAGCCTAGAATCAAGCCATCCAGGGTCCTGGTGAATCAACATTTCTTTCTGTGATTTTATTTTATTTTATATTTAATGATATGATATACTATATTTAATAAATACCCTTTGTTTTGCCGTTTTCAAACAAGTTTTTTCACAGAATCAAACGTTTTATGGTCATGATTCACCAGGACCCTGGATGGCTTGATTCTAGGCTTAAATTAATTGATATAAATATTTTTGGAAATGTCAATGGGAAAAATGCATTGAGTATTGTCGTGTATTAGAGGCATTAAACTGCGTGTTATCAGGCCCGTTGGTGGTAATAATGAAGAGGAGAAGAAGCAGAGAGCAGATGTCAGGGTTCCCAGGTTTCCATGTTCATTTATTCAGCATTCAACAGCATCATAGAATCCAGGGCAGAGAGCCCTCCTGCAGCCCCTCTGGGCACGAGCACATCCCAAACAAACATCTCACACCGTTCTTATAGTAGACCATTTCCCAAAGAAGCCATTCTAACTAGCCATATAAGGTATGTACTAAAGATAAAAGCAGCAACGCAATGGCCATTTGGCTCAGCTGTTAGAATTTAGCAATTTCACCAGTCACACTCTGAGTAGCAGATGGCAGGCTGGCTCACAACACATTCATGATTCTCTTACTTTAGTAAACTGACTTAGTATCATTTCTTAATATGCTTTGACTTGCACACTGTTCATATACCACACTTATTCCCCCCACGGAAGACTTCAAAGTCTTTCGCAACCAGGTATATTGAATAAACAGTTTGCAAGAGAAAACATCAAAAAATAACCTTCTTTCCACTTACACCCCCCATGGCCAATGACTGGAAGTTTAACAAAAGGACATTCAGCAGATTCAACACAAACAACACATGAGACAGAACAACTTAGATACAGGAATAGGAATTACACAATAGCCATACAGTGGTTTACATCAAATTTAAAAAAATCTTATTCACAGAGAAAATACATCAATACGGTGCTGAACTTTCTCATTTCGCATCGATCATCTCGAAAATAAAAACACCAGTCAAAATGCATTCTCATTCCCTAATCAGTGCGCAGGTCTCTCTGTTGTCTTTAAACCCTGGGATACAATTACCTATATCTATACACTGAATACGAGACATCGTTTTTCAGGTGCCGGATGCAACCCTGTGCTTTCCGGACTAGCATCAGCGCATCGATCATCATCAATCTCAGTCTTTCAGCGCATACAACGAAAATAAAAAACTCCACATTAAACCCCAGTGACCAGAAAGTGAAACAAAGTCCTCACTTCACACTTTTACGCACGGCAACAAAAATAACGCTCCGTAGTTTAAACCACTTTACCACTAAAATACAACCTCTCTCCTGCATGTTCAGTGTTCTCATCCGATAATGCTGCTGTTGTAGTCTCTAGCTCAATGTCCACGCACCCAGCAGAAAAGCCGAGCGCAGTTCCAGGTGATATCTTCGTTCCAGCCAAAAAGATAGCCGCTCCTCACCAACTCATCCCCCCACGGAGAACTTCGACCAGCAAGTTCTCCGCACCGCCGTCTCCAGGAGAAGAGTAGAGCAGCGGAGCTGTGTAGCCATCTGAGATCTGGTCACGATGAGCGGTAGTAGTCATCACAGCGTTGCCGTTGCGAGGTCCTTCATCATAGTAGAAATCCAGGTCGCACTGACGTCCCCACGGCTTGTCCCGCGGTGGTCCTCCTTGTCGTAGGAAGACATCCACGGTCCGATCCTCCGCCGACAGGCCCGCTCCTGCGGCCACCTCAAAATACATAGGTCCTTTAATCGAAGCACACACTCGCAAAAGTGAGCACAACGATGTAGCTGGCTCGCCAAATATGTCGTGTATTAGAGGCATTAAACTGCGTGTTATCAGGCCCGTTGGTGGTAATAATGAAGAGGAGAAGAAGCAGAGAGCAGACGTCAGGGTTCCCAGGTTTCCATGTTCATTTATTCAGCATTCAACAGCATCATAGAATCCAGGGCAGAGAGCCCTCCTGCAGCCCCTCTGGGCACGAGCACATCCCAAACAAACATCTCACACCGTTCTTATAGTAGACCATTTCCCAAAGAAGCCATTCTAACTAGCCATATAAGGTATGTACTAAAGATAAAAGCAGCAACGCAATGGCCATTTGGCTCAGCTGTTAGAATTTAGCAATTTCACCAGTCACACTGAGTAGCAGATGGCAGGCTGGCTCACAACACATTCATGATTCTCTTACTTTAGTAAACTGACTTAGTATCATTTCTTAATATGCTTTGACTTGCACACTGTTCATATACCACAGTATTTTGAAGTGGAACCAGAAAATGGCCGCCACTGCTATGCCCTATAGGAAAGGTGAGCACAAGGTGAGGTTTTATGACTGTCTGAACAATCTTTGAGATATTTGTTACAAACGCCCATCCAGTGATTTTGTTGCCATACAGTGTTAGCTAAGAAGCTTAACTACATTTTGATGTCATTCTGAATAATATGCACTTACATTTTTGTACTTAAATGTAATTTAAGTTGGCCAGATTGATGAACATTGAGAAAAGCCCTCATTGCATTGGAATTGTGAAGGATGTTTTTACATGTTTTGTATTTTATTCTGGTCATTGTGTCCACTACTATTTTATGTGGTTGATTATTCATTGTTATTTAGCATATTAGGACATGTTATTTACAGAGAATGTTTTCTTTCTATTGGAAAGCCTACAGCCATTACCAGCAGCAGAACCTGTGAATGTCAGCCCAATAAATGCAACGGTCTCAACCACGATCCAGAACCACTGTGTCCAGTGTCCCTTCTCTCCACACAACACCCCATCTCATAAACACTAAAAACACAACGCAGAGTCCAAGGGTGTGTAGAGAGGCCAGTACACGGTGGGATACACATGTATGAATTATGTTCATGTCCGACTGCTAAGTTATATGTTAGTTTACATCTTGTTACAGTATTAGCTATATGCAATATGTGAACCTGTCTGTGTCTCTCTCTCTCTCTGTCTGTCTGTCACCGGAAGGGGAAAAAAAATCTCTCTCTCTCTCTCTCTCTCTCTCTCTCTCTCTTTCTCTCTCTCTCTCTCTCTGTCTTGCTCTTTAGCACACAGTTTTATGTTCACATCACACAGTGTCCATCTACCTCTTTACTAGTAACTCTCTCTCTCATCGTTCCTTGCCCCTCTCTGTCTTTCCGTCTCTCTCTCTCACTCCCTCTCGCCCTCTCTCTTTCTAACACGGTTGAGTTGAGATGCTCCAGTGACTCTTCCGTCATGTGGAATAATGGTCAAGGTGTGCTCTGTGTCTATGACTCTCCAAACGCTCTCCTCATCGGGGGCCTGCACAGCAGCCTCTCCCCAGCTGCCCACCATCAGCTCTGAAAGCATCCAGAGAGTGATACACATTATGTCATAAACTTACAGTAGGCGGTAGGTTGTCATTTTTGTTGTCCCCACATTTTTATATTGAACAATGCTAATTGGTATGTAAAATGTCTACAATAAACTGACTACATTCATCTAATAATGAATCAAAACAAAATTACATCAATTTATCAAACGATAAACTGCCAGTGATATTGTTGCATTGACATTAATATGGCATGTGTGTGTGTGTGTGTGTGTGTGTGTGTGTGTGTGTGTGTGTGTGTGTGTGTGTGTGTGTGCGTGCGTGCGTGCGTGCGTGCGTGCGTGCGTGCGTGTGTGTGTGTGTGTGTGTGTGTGTGTGTGTGTGTGTGTGTGTGTGTGTGTGTGTGTGTGTGTGTGTGTGTGTGTGTGTGCGTGCGTGTGCGCGTGCGTGTGTGTGCAGTGACACAGCTGTGACTGACTCCAAACAGCTGATTCACACATGCAAGCTCACACTTGCGCGCACGCACACACACACACAGAATCCACAAATAGAGCTGTGTAGCAGCTTAACAATTGCGTGATTTGCAGTGAGACTGTGTGTGCGTGCGTGTGTGCGTGCGTGTGTGTGTGCGTGCGTGCGTGCGTGGGAGAGAGAGAGAGCAGGTTAATTGTGACCAATACAGAAACCAACAACACAGCAAAAGATTAACACTCAAATTAAAACGTGTTTTACAGTGATGGTGGCAAAAAAACATTCACATGTTTGGGTCTAGAGAAGGGCTACTACTTTGATGAGAAGGGCAAGGCCTTTCGACCCATGATAGTTGTTCTGATGGCCAGAGCCCTGAACATCTACAGCTACAGGTGATTATCGGTGAGCCATGACTTCTGAGATGAGCCACACTGACATACAAACGGCAAGGAATGAGCACCATCAATATGAAGTGTGGGGTGAAAGAAATGCTATCCTGGCTGGAGATTTCATCCTGTCTGCTGTCTCCATGGCTTTGGCTCATACAGGAAACACCTCAGTGACCTCCACGCTTTCAGAGCTCATTGAAGTCCTTGGTTCGAGGTGAATTTAAGCAGTTCTGTTCAAAGGAGAATGAGAACAAGAAATTTGCACTGCCTTGAGAAAACCTTGAAGAAGACAGCAAGTGTCATTGCAAACAGTAAAGTGCAGTGTTTATTCTGGTGAACTCTGACCGTGAAGTCCATGAAATAGCCTATCACATCGCATTGCGTTTGCAGATCTCTTCCCAGATCTGCGATCAAGAACAGCCGTGAAGGCGAAGGACCAGGAGGAGGGGGAGGCACCTCATGCCCTTACAAAAGGAAAAGGTGGTCATATGGGGTTGATGAGACACTCTCATCTCTCTGTCTCTCTCTCTCTCTCTCTGTCACATCACCATGAAAACCACATGGACACTGTCTTTTCAAAACTCTGTGATTTTCCCATCCCCTAAAACATGATCATCAGGTATTATGGTTATACTAGGAGGAAGTGTACATAAAGTGTTAAAATTATGTTTTTATGTGGACACACCTCCAAGTTCATTAAGTATACCTGGTTCTCACCTTAGCACCTCCCACCTGAACCAGTCCCTCCGCCTCCTGTCCTAGTCACAAAAATGCGGCCACAGTGACTTTACCAACACACAGGGCATTTCTCCTCTGTCCTCTCTCTAGGGGTTTTCAGTTCAAATAACATTGACTTTCCCATAGACTTTTTGGGGTGTTTAAAGTTAAATATTTCAAAAACTACAAATTATTTCAAAATTAAAAATACAAACACCCATGTACACAAGTAAGCTGGATTTTTTTTACAGTTTGAATGGAGTTTCTAAGTGAGTGGTTGAAATCTGAAGCGTTCCTGAATGGCTGGGGAGGAAAAGAGGGACAGACCGACAGACCGACAAAGCCTCCTGTAGGCCGACCCCCTGGGTCTGGCAAATACACCAGGGAGGCAGAAACTGCAGGTGCTGACGCTCAAAGGTTTAACAAAAATTCAGTATTTATTAAGAAATTAGGTTTACAAGCAAAGATGGAGACTTGAGTCACAAAGAAAGATAGAGTCAAAATTGGTAGAGACAATGTCAGAACTTAAGTTCAAAAACTAGTCAAAACACAAGTTAAGCCAATCGCACAAAATGAGCAAAGAGCAAAGAGCCCCGATACTACTGGAGCTACAGCTTTTTTAGTATTGTCCTTCGCTTTTTGCCATGTCATTATGACAAACACAGATGACCAAGAAGAAGGCACTATGGGTCAATCAGACCTAGTTTGCACTTCACACTAGCAGCCTGTGTGTGGTATCTGAACAGTGTGCAATTTAAAACATATAAAGAAATGATACTAATCATGAATGTGTTGTAGACAGACTGTCTGCACCTTTGGGCCATTCAGTGACCTGTTGTTTAGGAGACAGCCTAGCCTGGCTAGGTGTGAAGGGCGCTTCTATTGTTAAACTGAGAGACTTCACTCCTTTCCTCCAGGCACTTGCAAATCTCATGTCAACGAATGATCAAAGAAGTTGGTTAACAGCTGGTGGGGGGATTCTCTCCCACCCACCTGTTATTGTAATGTCACCTACCTACAGTGTATAAAAACAGTGTCTCTAAAATGATTAGACTAGTACTGGCCCACACGACATAAGGCTGTGTGGAGTCAGGGCTCTGCCCTGGCTCTCTGGTTCTCTGTTATGCTGTTTGCTGTTTGATGCTGAATAAACACACTGAATGGAACCTGGAAACCCTGACGTCTCTTCTCTATTCTCCTCCATTTTATTACATCTAAAGCCTGCTAACCTGCAGTTTATGCTTCATAATACACGACACAATGGCGAGCCAGCTCCATCGTTGTGCATGCTTTTGCGAGTGTGTGCTTCGATTAAAGAACCTGTGTATCTTGAGGTGACCGCGGGAGCGGGCCTGGCTGTGCGGAGGATCGGACCCGTGGAGGTCTTCCTACGGCGAGGAGGACCACCGCGGAGCAGGCCATGGAGTCTTCAGGGTTTAGTTGTTACACTTTCTGGTCGCTTGTATTTAATGTGAGTTTACTTTTTGTTTTATTATTTCATTGAAGAAACACTTTCTTCTGTTCTCAATGTAGGCATCTCCGTTGAGTTATCATGTGTAGTTAATAGGAGTACTCGAAAGGTTCTATCTTTGGTTACAAGTTTGGTGCTCGGCGTGGGGGGACAATGGTAGGGAGAAGTGCATCTTTAGTGTGATTTATATTTCAATTGTATTCTGTCAGCATTCAAAGTTTGTTTGCTGTGTAATATTTTATCCTAGGGTTTAAGTAAACAGAGAGACCTGCGCACTGATTAGGGAATGAGAATGCATTTTGACTGGTGTTTTTATTTTCGAGACATGGTTATGATGAAGTGAAGAAGTGGTATAAGGAGAAAGTTCAGCACCATATTGATGTATTTTCTGTGAATAAGGTTTTCTGAGTTGTTTTATATTTTAAGCTTGTTTTATTTTTAAATAGTTTCAGTCTTTGCCTTCGGTGTCAGTCGAAAGTCATGTGATCCATGACGCACGCGTCCAATGTTAGCCGATCCGTTACTAAATATTGATATTCTTGCTTGATTTCGTGAAACAGTTTGTTTATTTTTATTTTGAAATTTAAGGTAAATCACTGTATGACCATTATGTAATTTTGATGCTTGTATCTAAGTTGTTTTGTCTGATGTGATGTTTGATGTTAATTCTTCCTAAATGTCCTTTGTTTAAGTTTCAGCCATTGATTGGTCTTGGGGGGTGTAGCAGGATGTTGTTTTTTGATGTTTTCTCTTGCAAACTGTTCTATTTAATATACCTGGTTGCGGAAGAAGTTAAATTCTTCCGTGGGGGGAATAGTTGTGTGGTATCTGAACAGTGTGCAATTTAAAACATATAAAGAAATGATACTAATCATGAATGTGTTGTAGACAGACTGTCTGCACCTTTGGGCCATTCAGTGACCTGTTGTTTAGGAGACAGCCTAGCCTGGCTAGGTGTGAAGGGCGCTTCTATTGTTAAACTGAGAGACTTCACTCCTTTCCTCCAGGCACTTGCAAATCTCATGTCAACGAATGATCAAAGAAGTTGGTTAACAGCTGGTGGGGGGATTCTCTCCCACCCACCTGTTATTGTAATGTCACCTACCTACAGTGTATAAAAACAGTGTCTCTAAAATGATTAGACTAGTACTGGCCCACACGACATAAGGCTGTGTGGAGTCAGGGCTCTGCCCTGGCTCTCTGGTTCTCTGTTATGCTGTTTGCTGTTTGATGCTGAATAAACACACTGAATGGAACCTGGAAACCCTGACGTCTCTTCTCTATTCTCCTCCATTTTATTACATCTAAAGCCTGCTAACCTGCAGTTTATGCTTCATAATACACGACATGTGCAAACAAAAACATTTGAATGTCTCTCTGTTATGAGTTGGCCATAAAGCAACTATATAAACCTGCTGGTGACAAGATCGAGGTAGACTCACTGGGGTACAGCTGTAACGGTGAGTGCACTGCCTGTATTTTTTTTTAGCTCCAAGGGTTGTGTATTAGGCCCATGAGAGAGATACAGTGTATAATGATAATGGAATTCTATAACTCTGTGATTAGAATGGTATGTGCTTGGTGTGCCAGAGATAGAATTGCTCGCTAGAGCCGAGGAATATGACTTAAAAGTGCTCGATATTTATGGACATAATGGACACAAGTCAATATTCAGATTGAGTCAATATTGTTACATTTCTCTGTAATTCCTTATTTACAGTTAGCAGTGTAACCGACAGAGATAGAAAGATGGCATTGAATTGTCTTCCCTTGTTATGATAAAATATTAAGTAAGGATGTTTATAATATTGCAATACTAAATATTTCATAAAAAACATATCTAGATGATGGCATCATATCATGGCATATAGTGGCAAATTCAATATACAGTATTGCCCATCCGTGCAGACCACAATGACAGATGGATTTTTACCATTTACCATTTGACATTATTTAACATTTGACATTATTTTTGTTATTTTCCTAACATTGGCTTTCTGGTTAGCCTCCTTAATCTATGTCAATTTGCAAGACTATGAAAAAACTCTGCCTGTCCCTAGATGAAGCTGTCAGCATTGGTGCTCTTAGCCCTGTTGGGGCTGGCCTCTGCCGTCGATCTGGAGTGGGTGACTTGGACCGGTTCCCTCCCCAGCGGTGCTGTGTCCATTTACAACAGCTACGCTGAACGCACTGACTACGTCTGTCAATCCGAGTGCAATGCTGGGTTCTACAACGCAGACCTGGGTTCTCACTGTCACTACCCTTGGGGAAACAAAGAGTTAAAAGGCAAACAATTCAAGATCCTGGCCAACGCGGGCAACTTGAACCTGGAGTGGAAGGCAGGTTCCTATGGTTCGGTGCCCCCAAACTCCGTCGAGACCTGTCCTCCTGCTACAAGCGGCTATGTGGGGAGAAACAAGTATGGACTTGGTAAGGTGACACGTCAGAGTGTATTTTTCATCCCCTTTGAGGGTAAAGAGTACTGGTATAACTCATATGAGGTACTGACCATTGCCTAACCCTGTTCGGGCAGTGATTGACCGCTGTGATCCTGTGGCCGACCCCAAGCCCTGCCCCTAAGACACTGACGTTAAAATACCTTTGATGTCTCTGGCACCTTCATGAAAAAGATTACTCTCAGGGTTTGTGTCTGTTAAAAGACTGTCGGGTAAAACACAGTATACAGTATGAGTGAGTTGCAAAAACTGATTTTGCCTGCCATCGTGAAAATTCTGTAAGAACACTCAATATATTTCAATAAATGTATGGAATAATAAAATGATGTGGGATTTTAAGTCATTTTATATTGCACATTTCACACAAAGCAATCTCAATGAATGTGCTTCTCATTAAAAGACGACAACAACTACAACAAACATATATACAGTACTGTACCTCCTCCCCCTCCTCCCCTCCACCCACACATAAGAAGCATTTATAAACACCATCCAACCATACATTCATGACCCATACCCCACCCTCACAACAACACATGATTATGAATGGTAGGTCATTGTAAAAGAAGATACAGATGGATCTGTATGAAATATGAATGGTTGATGGGAAAAAATGCCCAGTCCCCTTTGATAAACTCAAAGCAGAGAGAGTTGGAACTTGACCATTTAATGCCTTGTATGCAATCAATAAAATCTTAAAATGTATTCTAAAAGCATTTGGAAGCCATTGGAGGGGTGTTAACATAACACAAGTAACATGGTCTCTTCTCTAAAAAAGTCTAGCTATTGCATATTGAACCAGCTATAGCTACAGATGATAAGGGTGGAATATAAGTAGTTACAGTAATTAATTGGGATGGGTTGAATTACAAGTATGAATATTTTTTCTCTACGTCAAGGACAAAATGATTTCATTCTGGAAATATTTCTTAACTGACATTTTTTTTTACAAATATTCCTTGTAGGCCTAATTAGGTAGTTTCCAATATGGTGATTTTGGGGGCGAAATAGGAGCAGAGCTGCATGCAGACTAATGTTGACTTTTTACCGTAGCAAATAAAGATGTAGGCCTACTTACATTCCTGTATTGTACATTGATTGAAAGTGCAAAGTGTTTTTCATCAATGCCATTACTGTATGAATTGTCAAAATGCATCACACTTTTGTAGCTTGTCAAAACTTGGATGACATTGCATTGTATTGTATTGTATAATGCACAATACAAGCTCAAGTGACAGTTCACACACTTTGCTGAACTGTACAGAATTACAGTCGTTAGGTTTGCCTATGCCATGTACAGTATATACGGTATAGGATACATATCAACACGCTTTTGTGATTTGAATATGCCAAATTGTATACATTAAACTGTATTGTAGTTTTTGTTTTAAAGTGATCACACCAGTGTGAAGTTAATGTTAGTATTCTAGCCTGGGTGAGTGTTATACGGTTTTGATAGGAGAACATGGTTTTGTTTCATTTGAAAAGAGATTCATGAAATTTTGCCATCACTCTTATTCAGTGTCTGTGTAGAGTTTTGAGAAATTGAGCTATATTTTCTGGAAATGTGTTTAAATAATTAAGAAAAACTATATGTAATTGCAGAGAATATCTGTGGGCTCCTCAGAATTTGGTTTAAGGGAAAGGGAAAGATATTTATGATGCTGATATATGACAGTGCTTGACTCTGCAGTTTCTATTGAACATCTTCATTATATTCCGGGCCAAGCAAAGTCTATTCAAGAACAAGGAAAGGCTGCGTAAGAGATTTACCATGATCTTCCCTCACTGGGTGGTTCAGTCAAGCAGTTGATGCCCCCTCCTGTCTCTTTATTGTAAATGCATGAACAATAAAGACATTTTTTTGCCATGAGTAGCCTAATGATGCATGGGAAGCTATTGGATGTTGTACCAGAAGTTTTTGAAAGGTTCTCTTAGAGCAGGCTGGAACCTGGAACACATGGTGGTTAGTCCTCTGGGTCTTAAAGGACCACTTCAACCATTTACATATCTTCATATAATTGGTCCTCACTAATGCTCATTATAAGATGGCACCCATTCTGTCTATTCCCACCAATGAGATGCAGACTAGTGAGTAGATGGAAATTGTGCCATCTTAAAATGGCGTGAGATATAGCTGATTATATCATTTTGACCTTGATGTTTCAAACACAAAGCATGGGATCATTCCCACAAAGGTTCATGACAATATACCCAATTGTTATCTTATTTTGTTCACACACCTTTCTCAAAAGCACTTTAAAATGTCCATTACTGTCACCCATTCAAACAAACGTACACACACCGACAGTGGAGGACACCATATAAAGCACCAACCCTCTCATCGGGAGCAATTGAGTTAAGGGTCTTGCTCAAGGACACTCCAAACACAAAGCCAGGAGGTCGAGGAGGAGCTGAGGATTGAGTCTGGAACCTTCCGATTCCAAGGCACACACACACATGAATGGTTGGGCAAATGCCCAGTCCCCTTTAATAAACTCAAAGCAGAGAGAGTTGGAACTTGACCATTTAATGCCTTGTATACACAATCAATAAAATCTTAAAATGTATTCTAAAAGCCTTTGGAAGCCATTGGAGGGGTGTTACAGTAACATAACACAAGTAACATGGTCTCTTCTCTAAAAAGTATAGGTGTTGCATATTGAACCAGCTAGGCTACAGATGATTGCTTTGTTTAAATAAAGGTGGAATATAAGTACCGGTAGTTAAAGTAATACATTGAGAAGAGTTGAAATACAGGCATGAATAATTTTTCTCTATACATCAAGGACAACTAACAAAAAATTACCAATAAATAATTCCATGTAGGCCTAGGCCTATTTAGTTAGTTGCCAATATGGTGATTTTGGGGGCCAAATAAAAGGATCTTACTTTCACGAGATGGAGGTTTTTTTTTTAAATCCAGCACTTAATTTCAGCAAAGTATTCCTTTATATAGCAATCCACAATGATACCAGGAAGGTATAATTGCGTGTCATAGCATCCCCCCACCACACACACACACACACACACACACTCACACTCGCACGCACGCACGCACGCACGCACGCACGCACGCACGCACGCACGCACGCACGCACGCACGCACGCACGCACGCACGCACACACACACACACACACACACACACACACACACACACACACATACATACACACACACAGGTGCAGGTGGGCAGGGTAATAAAAAGTTTGGTTCTATATTTTAAGTTCTACAATATTTCAAATGGATGGGTGGTAGCTGTGTCCTACAGAAGATACATTGGTGCTGTATTGATTGCTTATCACTCTTTTATCAGCTTGTTTTCTTTATCCTGTTAATAATCCCAAATCTTATCTTTCATTTCTTAGGCACTGCTTTATCACAGGTGCAGAAATTACCACAAAGGCAACCTTTTGTCCTGTTATGGAATAAGGAGTTTGCAAATAGCCTAATATTGTTTATCAACTCTGGGAACTTATATTCATACTTGGGTTCATACTTGTATTAATTTGACAAGTATGGTACTGTAAATGTACAGTATCATACTTTGTCCTATAGAGTTCAATTGGAAGAGCCCATAATATAGCACTGAGGTTATATTAGAGGTTCATTGCTAAAACAGCAAGTCACAGATAACAAAACCCTTCATTCATTGCAAATAATTTCTTTTGACAAAATGTTTTGATAGAGATACCATGTTTGTTTGAATCACATCCAGACCCAGTCCTGATGTAAGAGAGCCATCGAGATGAACAATCTTTCATGTCCCTTCCATGATCTACAAATACACTGTACCAGTTAGTTTATTGGTCCACCTCAGAACACAGAGTGAGAGTAACATGCTGTGATTTATGAGTTGGCCATAAAGCAACTATATAAACCTGCTGGTGACAAGAGGTAGACTCACTGGGGGACAGCAGTAACGGTGAGTGCACTGCCTGTATTTTTAGCTCCAAGGGTTGTGTATTAGGCCCATGAGAGAGATACAGTGTATAATGATAATGGAATTCTATAACTCTGTGATTAGAATGGTATGTGCTTGGTGTGCCAGAGATAGAATTGCTCGGTACAGCCGAGGAATATGACTTAAACGTGCTCGATATTTATGGACGTCACAAGTCAATATTCAGTATGAGTCAATATTGTTAAATTTCTCTGTAATTTCCTCATTTACACAGTTAGCAGTGTAACCGACAGAAATAGAAAGATGGCATTGAATTATATTCCCTTGTTATGATAAAATATTAAGTAAGGATGTTTATAATATTGCAATACTAAATATTTCATTAAAATATCTATATGATGGCATCATATCATGGCATCCCATAGTGGCAAATTCAATATACCGTATTGCCCAGCCGTGCAGACCACAATGACAGATGGATTTTTACCATTTACCATTTGACATTATTTAAAAACAACTTCCTAACATTGGCTTTCTGGTTAGCTTCCTTAATCTATGTATATCGCAAGACTATGGAAAAGATTACAGTATATAATCAAGACTGATTTCCTCACTCTGCCTGTCCCTAGATGAAGCTGTCAGCATTGGTGCTCTTAGCCCTGTTCGGGCTGGCCTCTGCCAGCCTGCAGGACATTGTGAGGCGGAGCTCACAGCACAGAAGAGGTAAATGACCCTCTAAGGGATTTATATTTGGAGAGATTCATTCTGATTTATTTCCATGTTGGTAAATTGGGATTTGATTGCGAATGAAACACCCTGCCATGTCGTCTCTGTCTTTGACACAGTGTCCCTGCTGAACCCAGAATTGCAAGGGCGGGTTCCCCCAGTGGGCAGTGACATACTGGTTCCAGGCCCCCTGACTCCCGCTGAGTATGAGGATCAGGAGGATCAAGAGATGCCCACCTCCTTCACGTTTGCGGACAATGTCAATCTGGAATGGCTGACTTGGACCGGTTCCCTCCCCAACGGTGCTGTGGCCATTTACAACGGCTACACCGAACGCACTGACTACGTCTGTAAATACCGATGCGAGGCTGGGTTCTACAACCCAAGCCTGGGTCCTTACTGCCGCTACCCTTATGGAGACAGCGAGTACTACGCCCCTGAATTTGAGATCCTGTCCAACAAGGACAACTTTGAGTTCCTGGAGTGGAAGGAAGATTCCCATGGTTCGGTGCCTCCACACTCCGCCAAGACCTGTCCTGGAGGAAGCATCTATGTGGGGAAAAACAAGTATGGACTTGGTAAGGTGGTACCTCAGTATGAAGCATTTTTCCTCCCCTGGGAGGGTGATGAGTACTGGTATAAATCATATCAGGTACTGACCGTTAACAGGGATGCCTATAGCCAGCATATCTCTGATGTCAAGTACTTCATTGATGAGGTAGAGATCTTCCAGTACCCACCAGAGACCATGCGCATTTCTGGGGTGACCAACAATGAGTGCCAGAATGTGTTGAAGACCGTGACTATCTCCAAGACAACTGAGGTGGAAACCACCTGGAACATCGGCCGCTCCACCATGCTGGGTGTCACCGGTGGCATCACTTGCAAGATCCCCCTCATCGGCTCCGGGGGCATTGAGTTCACGGGGGAGAAGACACTGCAGTTTAACAGAGGGACCACTATGGTGGAGGCCCTGAGCCACTCTGTGTCCGTGCAAATCACCGTCCCACCTAACCACTCCTGTACTGTCCGCATGGAGGGTCGTAAGATTACAGCTGACATCCCCTACACGGCCCGCCTCAGTCGGACCTACCGCAATGGGGAGACCCAGTGGACCTCCATTGCAGGCACGTACGATGGGGTGCAGATCGGAGAGGTTCGGGCAGTGATTGACCGCTGTGAGCCTGTGGCCGACGCCGAGCCCTGCCCTTAAGACACTGACGTTAAAATACCTCTGATGTCTCTGGCACCTTCATGAAAAAGATTACTCTCAGGGTTTGTGTCTGTTAAAAGACTGTTGGGTAAAATACAGTATACAGTATGAGTGAGTTGCAAAAACTGATTTTGCCTGCCATTGTGAAAATGCTGTAAGAACACTCAATGTATTTCAATACATTTATGGAATAATACAATTATACAAGATTTTAAGTAATTTTTTTGTATTGTACATTTCACACAAAGCAATCTCAATGAATGTGCTTCTCATTAAAAGGCAACAACAACTACAACAAACATACAGTACCTCCCCCCCTCCACCCTCCACCCACACATACTACAGTAAGAAGCATTTATAAACACCATCCAACCATACATTCATGACCCATACCCCACCCTCACAACAACACATAATTATGAATGGTAGGTCATTGAAAAAGAAGATACAGATGTATCTGTATGAAATATGAATGGTTGGGCAAATTCCCAGTTCCCTTTAATTAACTCAAAGCAGAGAGAGTTGACCATTTAATGCCTTGTATGCAATTGATAAAATCTTAAAATGTATTCTAAAAGCCTTTGGAAGCCATTGGAGGGGTGTTACAAGTAACATGGTCTCTTCTCTAAAAGAGTAAGAGTAGCTGTTGCATAATGAACCAGCTAGGCTACAGATGATTGCTTTTTTAATAAGGGTGGAATATAAGTAGTTAAAATAATACATTGAGACGGGTTGAAATACAGGCATGAATCATTTTTCTCTACTTCAAGGACAAAATTACCAAATTTTGGAAATATTTCTTAACTGACATAAATATACCAATAAATGATTCCTTGTAGGCCTAGGCCTAATTAGTTAGTTGCCAATATGGTGATTTTGGGGACCAAATAAAAGGACCTTACTTTCACGAGATTTTTTATTTTTTTTAATCCAGGACTTAATTTCAGCAAAGCATTCCTTTATATAGCAATCCAGCTAATAGCATCACACAATGATACCAGGAAGGTATAATTGCGTGTCATAGCATCCCCCCCCACCACACACACGCACGCACACGCACACGCACACGCACACGCACACGCACACGCACACGCACACACACACACACACACACACACACACACAGTTGGTTCCAGACAGTAGAACCATAATGACAAAATGCACCTCACCAAATTTTACTCTAAGTACAGTTACTGTCGGACACAGTCTGTCTAGTAATCTGAGAGTCTATGTATTTTTGTTACAAATACTCAAAATACCTACCATACTTTCGAAACACATGTGTTTAATGCAACATTAGAGTCCATAAACAAAAAGAAGGGGCTCGCACAATGAAGGATGAAAACTGAGGCTCTTTAGATGCTCTTTAGTGCAAAAAGTGACATGGTGAAAATAAAGTGACACAGAGAGTGGACGTTTCGGTCCCCAGACCATCATCAACACTCTTTAATGCAACATTATCACACACTGGCATTGTGTTGTATATTCAAGACAACAGCACAGTGGACAAAAAGGTTAATTTATATTTATTATAAAATTATTATATTATAAATAAAGCCAGCAATTATAGACTAAAAAGGTTTGTATATGTGCTTTCCAACAAATTAAGTTGGAACTTACATTTTGTCTTTTACAATGAACAACCTCTGAAACAACAAATCATTGAGCTGGCAGGATAGTGTGTATTTATAATGCTCTACTATAAGATGAAACTTCCTACTATGTATACTGATTATATTCATCTACTCATCATTGTAAACAGCAGAGACCAGATGATGGCAACTATGAATGGCCCTAAATCACTGCTTGTTCACATTCAGCGACTGCAGTCAATGTACAGGCAAATATCACACTGAGTGACATTGAATAGCTAAGCTAGTATTCACAGTCAGCTGACTGTGAGAATAGCTGCAAGGGTGTAAGTGCTAATGACATAGTTATGACAGAGATGAGAGAGACCATATTATGGTCTCAATCAATGTGAAAGACCTCTATACATTTCAACACAGAGTCCACATTCATGCATCAACAGACTGATAATACCTATCTGTCCCAAGGATGTCCTCAGCTGGCCTTGACATCAGTGCTTATCTATGATAGGTCTGTCCATAGAGAACAATGGTAGTTTCAAAAGCCATCTCCACAATGAGACCTGGTATTATCGTTGCAGTGGCAGTGGTTATGTAAGATCTCAGCAAATGACTCACTGTTGCTATCATGTCTCCAGACAATCGATGAGCAGATGCAGTTAATGTCTCAATCAGACCTTTTTTTTATCCCTTTATTACTATTTTACAACATTTATGTTTTTGTGTTCTTTTTTTCTACTTTGTTATGTAATTATGTAGCTTGTTTTATTCTACTTTGTAACTCTGTTTTAAACAATTGCTTTACAAATAAAGATGATAATAATAATAATAATAATAATAATAATAATAATAATAATAATAATAATAATAACAATGGGATTTTTCAAAATAATAATAATGATATGAATATGAATATTTTATTATTATTATCTTTATTATTATAATGTTGCTATCTTGCATTTATCAAGGTGTCCTAATGTCGTATCAGTCTCACCCTTCAACTGGTTGTGTATTTGTCAATACACAACCAGAAAACGCAGCTAAAAATGTTTTTGACAAACTGATTTATTGGGTTCTGGGGATATACAGCTTGCTTAGCACATAAAACGTACATGTGTAATTCATTGTCTAATACTTAGAAAGTGTTAGCTTGTTCAAATTATGCTGTTGATGTGGAAAGGGATAATTTTATAGAATACTAAGGACAGCACATTCAGAATTGCATTTCCTTTTTATGGAGGAAAAGGTAACAATGCCACAATAGTTAGATTGCTGCCACTCTTCTAACCACTGTGCAATCATTTTGTGACAGGTCTCTATTCATAACAAGCAGCAGGACAGTCCATAGGCTGCTAAAGCTAGATGTTTATTGTGGGCAATAAACAGGTTTAAAACTCTGCGCACGTAGCAGGGCATCTCACTGCAGGAGGAACCTATCAAGGTAAAACACTTTCTTTACACTTGGATATGGAATGAAGTGGTGGACTATAATCTGTACTGTAGCGATTACAATTCACTCTGCAGTATGATTCTATATATGTGGTAATGTCAAGTCTTGATTGATAATCTAAATTGGGATAAACTGAATCTGAAAACATAACCATAAAACATTCTTAAAGCTGGTCTTAAAAGAAAATGATGGCCTGTTTCTGGCTAGAACTGATCCAAAATCAATACAACTACTGACTTGATTATGTATAAAGCCATCTAATTTGGCACCATGCCTTATAGGCAAGGTGAATGGTATTTCTGTATCATTGTTTAGAGACTCTTACATTTCATTTAATTTAATTTTATTTTATTTAGTTTCGCACATGGTAGTGTATTACATCGTACATTCATTACATCGAATACACCCATGAGCGAAAAGGAGCAGGAAGAAGAATAAATTCTTATTAATACCAATTCTGTATGGTGTCATTTTCTTCTCATATCAATGCATTGTTGCTTTGTTAAAATTTTGACATTTTCTAAACAAATTCAACAATTTTCCAGATATAACAGCATCAATAATAGTCCAAATGCGGTGCGTTGTGAGCTTGTAGATGTGTTATTTTTGCAATATTTGAAATAACAGATCTACAGTAGTTAATTCATAATGTACTTTTTCCCTTCCTAGAAATGTAGTGGAGTCAAAAGTACAATTGTTATCCAAGTATCCATAAATACAAATACTAATAAGTGCGTAAACAGATACTGTTAAGTGTGGTACTCGAGTAAATGTACTCCGTTACTGTCCACCACTACATGTAGGCCTATATACTATACATACAGATATTTATTTAGCTGGAAATATGTTTGGCTTTACAGTACTTGAATGTTACAAGGTGACAAAGTATAAATGAGTGTGGTCCCCATGTGTCCAGATGAGGTGGTGTGTCTCTGTCCTCTTGGCTGTCCTGCAGCTCTGCAGTCCAGCCTTGCTCTCTGACCCTCTGCTCTACATCTCACAGCTGGAGGGAGAGGAGCAAATCCTCAACAGTAAGTCATACAATGGATTTAGTATTCACATTTTGATTAATCACTTGAACCCCATAGCATTCATATTCTGGGGGGAACATTGTGAGCTTGTAGATCAGCTATTTTTGGGAGATTTTGATGGAGACAGAAAAAAGCGGTCCAAGTACAGAGCCAACTGAGGTCCATTTTTTAAGTGGTAAAGTGGTCAAACTAAAAATGCCAGTGAAGAGTTTTGTCTGACTATGTGACTATGTGTATGTCTTTGTCTGTCTGTCCGTCTGTCTGTTGATATAAAGTACAACTATTTTAAATTAGATATTGTCTCTCTTGTCATATAGAGCCCTGGCTTAACCCCCAGTTAGAAGATGTTGCTCCGTCTCTGGATAGAAGTAAACCAGCCGAGCTGAGAGAGATGGACTCAGATTCCCTATCCTTCCCCATGTTTGGTGAGAATGAAAACCTTAAATGGGTCAAGTGGGAAGGTTCTCTTCCAAAAGGCGCTGTTTCCATCTTCAACGGCTACACAGAGCGCACTGACTATGTGTGCAAAGTCAACTGTGAGGCTGGCTACTACACTCCCAGCAATGGTGACTTCTGTCAGTACCCCTTCGCTGAGCATGAATACACCTCCTCCAAGTTTGAGGTGCTGGTCAACGTGGACCACTTTGAGTTCATTGAGTGGGTTGAAGATTCATATGGGTCTGTCCCCAGGTTTGCAGTCAGAACGTGTCCTGATGTGGATATCTTCGTGGGCAAGAACAAGTACGGTCTTGGCAAGGTTGTGACCAAACATGAGGCCTTCTTCCTCCCCTGGGAGGGTGATGAGTACTGGTATAAAAGCTACCAGGTCCTAGCCCTAAACAGGGACAGCTACAGCCAGCACATCTCTCATGTGGAGTACGGTATCGATCAGATGGAGCTCTTCAACCATCCTCCAGAGACCCTGCAACTGGCCAAGGTCACCAACCTGGAGTGCAACAGTGTAGAGAAGAAAGTCAGTCTGGAGAAGACCAGCACCGTGGAGAAGACCTGGGACATCGGGAGGGAAACCCGAAACGGCACTACCACCATGAAGGCCAAGGTGCCAATCCTGGGACCGGGGACTGTGGACTTCTCAAAGGAGCAGACCGTGACCTTCTCAGAGGGGACAACCATGGTGGAATCCATCAGCCACGCCGTCTCAGTGGAGCTTCTCGTTCCACCCAACTACTCCTGCGCTGTGAGGATGGATGGGAGGAAAATGACGGCGGACATCCCCTTCACCGGCAGGCTGAGCCGCACCAACCACAACGGGGACACCCGCTGGACCACTGTCACAGGAACTTACGATGGTGTGAGAGTCGGGGAGATCAACGCGGTGGTGGAGCGATGTCAGCCGGTCACTGATGCTGTTCCATGCTACCCCAGTGATGACTGAGGCACAGATTCACTGAAAGAACCATGAACTTAAAATGTCCATTACAGTAACAGTACAGTAACCAAGCATAAACCTCTATTATGTATTTGGAAATGACAAAACTATTTCAAAAACTGATGTCATAATTCATGAATAAATAAATGTAATGTATGTCACAGCAGTATTGTTCATTCTTCATTTTATTTTATCCAATCCAATCCACTTAATTTATAGAGCACAATTTTACAAACGCTGATCTGATACGTTTGATTGATTGATTGATTGATTGATTGATTGATTGATTGAATACTTCAGAAATGTAAACAGCAAGTGATACAATAAGACAGTAAGGCTAGAAGGATAACATAACAAAGTCCTGGGGACTTGTTTCCATTGTGGTCATATGTATTCAATTAATCAACACAGCATAAATATTTAACACAATAATACATGTCATCAACAAATACAAACAAGTACAGAGGAGATGGGAAAATTACATTTGAGGTCTCCCCTTGAGGTCTCCTGATAGATATTTTTTCAGGACATTTTTTGAAAGAAACCAGTGTTACACCTCTTTTAATAGATGGTGTCAGGGCATTCCACATTTTGGTTCCACAGTAGTAGAATGGTCGCTCTGTGGGTGTCACTCACTTTGGAGAAGTAGTCGAGTAGAGGTATGAGGGTATTCAGGGCACTGTCCTTTTGACTATCTTAAAATACCACTCCCATTGATATTTGCCTGTCTTCCTTGAGACTTATCTAAAGTGATTAATTAAATGAATCAGTAAATCAACAAATACATAACATTCCCTTCAAATTCCATGGCATAGCCAAGGTCCTACAAAAGTATTTGAGGTCTTTCACAGGACAGGCTACATATAGTGTCCATGTTTGAAGAAACAATTGCTATGTGCAAAACAACAATTGCTATGCCTTTATGGGATATATATCAATACAAATGAAAAAAAAACAAAAAAAACATTATGTCTGGTTACTGGATCTTGTCACAGTGGAACAGTCATTTCATAGGCTACTTAACCTTTACCTACTCTACTACCACTGCACATAAATGATGGGTTTTCTACTAAGTCCAAGTGCAGTTTTCCACCTCCAAGCCAGATGTCACTGTTCAGTAAATGTAGTGGGAGATTGGCCATAGTGTACTCTCTGTTATGTAAACTCGTTGACTACTATGGAAAAGCGTGGAAGGTCGGTGTTGTTAGAACACAGCTTGTTGTAGTTAGGTAGCTGGTATTTGTGGTCTTTATTTCAAACCTTTACCATATGATATTGATGAAATCTAAGTCAGTTTAACTTGAGATTATTTATGTCCGATAGTGCCATTTATCAAAGCAAATTATAGCCACATACGTTAGGACGGCTTGTTGATGATGAGCTGTTCCTGCTATATTAAAGGTACTGTAAGCTAGCTGTGGTGCTACCGTGCTACAATGCATAACATACAGTTAGAATGGGCATGATGGCCCGTGGACCAATGAAACACGTCACAACTTTTGGTAAACTTTGCCACTGTGTATCACACTTTTTCAAGAAGCTGTTGAACTTTGCCACAATGAGGCGACTTTTATCAAGAGTGATAAACCGAGCTCTGCTGAGTGCATCGTTCACTCCAGTGATGGCCTGTGAAGCAGAAATACACTCCAAGAGGAGGCTGGTAAGTGAGGCTTTGTGCACACTACTGTGTGTCACTGTCAACAGAGCAGCAGTCACTCACCGATTTGTGAGTTAAAACAAAATAATTAAATGTCTAAATATATATAGAATAATTGCTGTCACAATAATTAAATTAAAGTTTTCTAATGATTGGACATGGAACTTGAAATTGTGTTATGCCACGCCCATTTTCTTTTAGATCTGTAGTGCCCCTTCTGGGCGATTTATATTCTGCTTTCAGAGTATGTTTCAGGCGCTACCTATCTAATCCCTTATGCCTAATGTTATTATTAGGCATTTTTTATTATTTTGAAAAACATTTTAGAATAGTGAAAATAGTCGATCTACATCAACATGTTGTGAGCTTGTTGATCAGCTATTTTCACCATTTTAAAATGTTTTTCAAAATAATAAAAGATGGCTTATAAAATTAGGATAGATTCATCCAAATAAAATACAAAATTATGTGTGAGACATATGGTTCAAAAAGTATGGGCCAAAACGTAAATAACAGATGGGGTTCCTTCCAGCAGCTTCACAATATGGACCTGTAGGACAAGCACTGTGAAATACGTTCCTCTACATGTGTGTTGTCCTGTAATCTGTCTTGGCAGGTTGTAGGATTGGGTAACCCTGGCATGGAAGGTTCCAGGCACAGCGTGGGCATGGCTGTACTTGGTGCGCTCGCTGCCAGGCTCGGGGTGGCTGACCGTTGGCGCGGCGACAAGCACGTGTCTGGTGAGGTCATTGTTTCAGAGATCCAGGATACCCAACTGGTGCTGCTTCGTCCTAAGCTGCTGATGAATGTCAATGGAGTGTCAGTGACCAAAGCAGGTGAGGTCAGAGGCTTACGTAGTTGTGGCTGTGTGCAATGATGGATCATCCTGTCAGTTGTCTGCTGCCTGATCGCAAATTTTTTAAAAAAAGGTTATAAAAACACATTTTAGGGGTGGGGTTAAAAAAAGAAGACAAACTTAACTACTCGCTAGTTTTATATTGTCAGAATATGTTTTATTAAATTCAATCAAATAGAGCGGAATTAGAATTTCCCCTAAACTAACCAAGTTTCCTCTACATTGTAGCAGGGAAATACAGAATCAAGCCAGAAGACATACTTCTCGTCCATGATGAGCTGGACAAATCGCTGGGGAAGTTAGCCTTCAAACATGGAGGAAGCGCCGGGTGTGTTTCTTAATGAAGTTATGTCCTACCTAGAGTGTATTTACCTCAATTGTCTGCATAATCATTATTCTGACCTCAAGATGTCTCTTCCTGCAGGGGCCATAATGGTGTTCGATCCTGCTTGGACTGTCTTCAGACTGATGTAAGAAGCCCCTCCACTATTGATATTATTATCGTTGCATCATACTGTATTTCTGTGCAAGTGTCAATGATGCTCAATGTGAATTTGTGTATGCATTGGGAGCGTGCAATGATGATTGATGACATAGATTTCTGTATTAGCCATGTGGTCCATAGGTTTGTGGCATGAGTCTTTGGTATGACTCGAACCCCAACCTCCCAGTCTCAGGGCAGAAACTAACCACAAGGCCACTGAGCTGGTTATTATGCTGTTATATCTCCGTTTTAAGTGATAATATCTGATGTGCCATTTTACTACCCAAACTGTAGTAATGAATATCCTCAAAAGGTATATACAATTATTACGTTTGTTGAACGCAGTAAACTACAGAGTCAGCTTTTCTCCTCTAGGTGATGCCCAGATTGCGAGTGGGGATTGGCAGACCATCCAGTAAAACACCAGTGGACCGCTATGTTCTGGGTCGGTTCTCCCATGAGGAGCAGAAGGTCCTGAGTGGAGTTTTGGATCAAAGCGTTGACCTTCTCCTCTCCAGGCTCGTGGAAGAAGACATGCTATCCCCTTCTTCACCACCAGGTGGAGGACAAGCAGCACAGAAGAAAAGGAAAAGAAGGGAGAACTCAGCCTCTCCAGACAGGGAAGAAACCCTAGTTCAAAGCTGAGACATGAAATAGACACTAGACTTTGGGACTATATTAAAACATAACTGCCTCAACAAAAAATGTAAAGTGATTGTTATTTATTTGTGTTATACGCTCCAATTTGAAGTCTTTCTGACACTGGACGTTTAAGTGTAAATGTTGTATGATGACAATTGAGTGTTTGAATACATCTTTTAGACTTACATTTAATACTCGGAAGAGTCAATTTTCACACTCACTCAGAGGGGCCTGTCACACTAATTAACACCTGATTTGACTTGGTGTGATATGATGGTTGAACGATGCATAGTTATTTATATTTCCTGAAGTGGATTTGTTTTTATCTAGCAGAGGCGCTATGTATTTTCTATAAGGGAATGGTTTTATTATCTGTTATCTTCTCCCTGATATAAATTTAAGATGTCTAACATATTAAAGAGTATGGCAAAGTGCATATGTGTTCTAAGTTGAGAAGGAAATAGGAGTCATGATGCATCACAATGTCACCATTCTCCCAAGGTGCTTGAATGAAGAAGCAAGCCAGACAAAAACAGCTGCTCTTGCTTGCATAGTAGGTGATTTTTTTCTTTTCATCGACTAAAAGTCAATAACAGGCCTGCGCTTTCCTTCCATTTTGTTGTCACTGCTACATAGGGTTCTCCTTAGATGCCACTCTCTTAGCCTTGTCCTCAGTGATGTGTTCTTTGGCAAAAACATATTGATCTCACCCTCTGATTGTCACACTAATTACACTCTTCATCAATTAAGTGTCTTTAATGAGTTGCATCCAGTCAAGAAGTGTAAAGCGTTCTCACACTGCAGTGAATACAAGGGCAAACAAAAACTGAGAAAAGAGCATATAAAACTACAGATAGAGGCTGGCCCAGAGAAAGGGAAAATCAATACAAAGGAGCCAGTAGATTGCGATGGAGGACTGGAATAAAGGGAAGACAGAAACAAAAGGGACCAAACATTGTTTAGAACGGGTTTGTTTGAAGCCTTCTGTCTTGCTGTAGCTCAGAGTCACAATAGCGACAGGAACACACTTGTGGACGTGGGGAGAGAGGAGGCTCAAAGGGAGTTTCTCCACTTTGACAGACCCCCCACCCCTGCCTAGAACCTCTGGCTTTCTCTGCGATGACCCCCTTGAGCAAACCTTTTGCCCCATCGGGGCACTTTCCCAGCCCTTGCTGACTGGTCAGCCTAGGAGGATTCAGTGGGACCTTCAATAACTTTTCTCTAGAGGGGTCAAAGGTGAGCAATGGGGCTGGACACCAGGCTTATAGTGAAGGCCCTAAATTTATTCAGGAATGGGTAACCCCCCGCCACCCCAGCCAGGCGTAGCTCCACTAACATGGACCCAGTGGGGGGTCTTCCCGAAAGCTCACAGATGTGCTAACTCCATGAACACAATAAAGGCCCCACGGACTTGTCTTCAATGAGGATGACCGGTTAGAATAGTAATATCACACAAACATGCACACATTTGACTGTTTCTTTAAAATGTCTTAAATATGAATTTTGAAAGTCACCAGTCTGAATACCCTCACCCACTGACGCTCATCCCCAGTAATTCCAGATTATTTTCAGGTATACAGAGCCATGAGGAACAAGCTAGATTGTGTATTGTAGGTGGAACTGATCAATGACATTCTTCTCAAAAATCTGTGCTGCTGCAAGATCATTGCTCCAGTCTTGCTGTCACCAAACCGCCATAGGCTACCGCCTAGCAACCTCGCTGTAGCGGCATGTGGTATTAAGGTGTACCCTGTTCTGTGTTGCAGCCTGCGATAAGGTTAAACCCACAACGTGTGACAGATGTAAGTGCGCAGAAACAAGTATAGCTAATACAAACGACATCAGGTCAGCCGTGACATCCTTGCATCGAGCAGAGCTATATATGGAGTCGGAGACCTAGTTTGTCAGTCGATGTTGAGCCGCACAGTGATTCGTTTCATCTCAAGTTTACTGAGATCAGGTGCAAGTTATGGAGTAAAGATGGCATAAGAAAATGTTGCAAACATATTTAAAGACCTGGATATGTTTTTTTCCCTCACTCTTATTTGTCCGTTATTTTTTTCCCCAATAACAGTGGTTTTCAACATTTTTCATATCATGGTCCATTATTTATTCGGCATTTGAGCCACGTACCACCGTGTTTGATGAGATTTAGCCTCTCAGACCCAAAACTTTGGAATATTTCATTGTCGTTTGATAAGATTTGTGTCCACAATTATGCTGTATTGATGTGGTATAGGAGAGACAACTGTCAAACGTTGATCAAAATGACAATAGGCTACTTTAATCAAGTAATGCAGATGTTTAACAATAATTTAATTGTACACTTATGAGTTAAAGATCTATAAGGGTCCATTTGGTTACCAACTCCACTCATCATCATTTAGATGGGGGACCACCTGGAACCCCCTCAAGGACCACTGGTGGTCCCCGGACCACTGGTTGAGAACCACTGCAATAACAAATAGGCAGTAGGCCTAGTTTAGTATTTTTGACATGCCACATGAAGAGTAGCCTATAAGTTAACAGTGAATCAAGTCCCTTGGGAATCCTTTCTCATTCACTTTTCCGATGACTAAGCATTAATAACGCGTCCTTTCCCTTTTCATAGCCATAATCTCTAGTGATCGTGGGCCTCCCGCACTAAATTATTCCTCCAGGGCCATGAAAAGGCAGCAGCGGGCAGTACAGGCCCTTTAAGAGGCAAATGAGCATCCAACGTGAGAAGATGCTCCCAGCAACGGAAATGTTAACTCACTACCATTGAGATCACTGAGCCATCTTAACATGGAAAGAGCCTGAAAATGCCTTTTATTTTAACCCTTAAAATGAGTCCGACTGCCATCATGTTCCCCATTAATAGTGCATATTTTTTTTATTATAACCATAGGCTCCTATGAATTTAATACACAGGACCCCAATGGAAACAAGCCATAGTGCTTTCTTGGGTTCAATCTTTTAGCATTGTATTTTTATTAAACTGTACTTTCTGTGCATTTTTTTTGCAAACTGTTAATAAAGTATTTAATCAATCAAAGGCTACTGTACATTGTGACATGACATGGTTAACATTTAGTGAGCATAGCTAGTTTTTGAAATGGTTTGAGGGGAAATGTTTATCCAAATAATGTTTTTGTGCTCAATTTGGGCCACTGTGGAGGCCTAAAACGTAACTGAAGATGGGAGTTGGGGCAGTTTCCTCACGGGAATATGTTGGTTTTCTATAAGGCATATTATGACCCTTATTCATGGCCTTGGCTTGCAGTCTATTTTCAGATTATTCTAATAACCTAAATTCTTGATATAGCCATACACTTCGTTTATTATAAAGTTAATGAAATCATGTTAGCCTAAAAGTGATTGTCAGCCTTCTGTAAAAAAAAAAATATATATATATTTTTAAACTATTTATATTAGGCCCTATGTTACATTTCTTAATCTTAAGTCAATTCAAACTCATAGGCTATACTGTCCCCAAATAATTGAAACGCTTGAGTCTATAGCTACATACAAACTTGACTTGAACTAACAAATAGACCCATTTGTTTTTAAGTTTGTTAACATTAAGCCTATAATACAGCCTAATTGTCTCTTCGCCCTGCCACCCCCCTATAGCACAACAGAAAAAGGAAAACGTCGTTTAGTGTGGAGGACAATACGTTTTTGGAAGGTTAACAGTGTTTTGATTGTAATTGCCTGTGAGAGAGAAGAAAATAAGACTGTTGTGTCTTTAAGAGGGTTGCTGGTCCTTCATTCGCAGCTGCTGGCCTGTGTGTGTGTGTGTGTGTGTGTGTGTGTGTGTGTGTGTGTGTGTGTGTGTGTGTGTGTGTGTGTGTGTGTGTGTGTGTGTGTGTGTGTGTGTGTGTGTGTGTGTGTGTGTGTGTGTGTGTGTGTGTGCACGCGTGCGTGCGTGCGTGTGCGCTGCTGCCACCAGAGACAGTGCAGATTCATGACTTCTCCAGCACAATGGGCATTTATCACCCCGTGGTGTTATTCAAATCCAGTACCAAGAGAAGACCGTCCCCACTCCTCCTCTCGCCGTCCATCTCGGTAACACCGTTATTGTTGGCGGAGCCCAAGAAAAAGCCTCTGGATGGTGGAATAGTAGAAGCCAGTGGCCATTCATTCCCATGCAGTCGTCCTATCTATAACCAGCCGAGGAGAGGGATCGAGCCACCACTTCTCTCGTTCTGCCTTTTTGCGCGTCTTATGCCTTTTTTTTTTGCCTGCTACGAGCTGGAGTACAAGAGGTTTTTGCTGGGGGGGGAACTATGGAGGAGCAGTATAGCCTTGGATCAAGACTATCATAGATGTATTTTATCGAGTCTGACTTTTAGTCAGACTCGATAAAATACGATCTACGATAGTCTTGATCCAAGGCTATGAGGGGCAGGTGCATCTGCTGTTTTAAACCGTTATCCTAAAGGGCTTGATGCCTGGCGTCATCATCAGCCTGGAAGATGTTCTCCTTTTTGCAGTGCGAACATTTGAACGTGAAGACTGTAACAACTGAGGGGTAATAGTTTGTGTTATTTAGAGGGATTTTAAACTATATAGTTTGAATTTCCTCTCCGTGGCCGTTGATACCGGTGGAAACTACAAGAAGATGCGTCTTACAGGTGCAGATATCTATGGCGAAACGCAGGCGGAAAAGCTGGAGTTTGAAGAGCATCGTTTGAAAGTGTATTCTTTTGATTCCATGTGCAAGATGCAAGAGAAAGTAGCCTGAACCATTCTGATGTCAAACATTTTACTTCTGAATAACGAAAAGTTTATCTGTAGTTATTTTAGGTTTGTAGTAGGCCTATTTAAAAATATATATATATTATTATACATATTAGCTACTTAATCTGAATGTTTCGATTAATGTTGATAGTCTAATTTGTTTGAGATTAGAATACACACATTGGTGACTATAATTGACCAATATCCTACGTCTAAGATCATCTGATATGGACATAATTAGTGTAGAATAGAGAATTGTTTAACATAAAGTTGACTTCAGCTTGACACTATTCACCAGTCCATGGTCATTTTAAATGTATAGCCTACTGCAAGTCTGCATGATGGAGAACATGGGCAACAAGCCCTAGGCTTCTCTAAAGAAGATAATTGTAAATGTGATTTTCTTTTTTCCGATCTTTTGAACCCTCGCAGCTGATTGTCCAAACGCAATTCTTGTGAAATTTCAAACACAAACCGAGAATTGTGCCTGGACATCTGTTGCTGGACGTTCCTTGACTTCTGCACTGCTTGTGTTGATTGATGTCTTTTGCATGTTAATCATTACATTTTTATTTTTCGATTCCAATCGCCGTACAAACATTGGAACATTCCTGCATCATTTTCAATTTGATTTCTGTAGGTGTTCCTTCAGGCTGTAGGCTAATTTACAGGCCTTTCCTGGACCTACATTTTTTTGTTAAACCACTTTTGGGGAAAGAAAAAACATAGTGTAGGCCTAGTCAGGGAGGCCATAGCAAAGCATGACAATTAAGTAAGTATCTTACAAGCTACTACATTTTTCTAAATTGTTGAAGTGAAACTAATATTGGCCAAAGTAGGCCCAAATCCAACTGCAATCTATAACGTTCTCTTTTTCATCCCACTTTCGATTGCCCCTCGGCAAGGATGGGTTTATTGTCGCTACACTGGTGCTGCTTTTGTTGGCGCCTTTTGTGATGTTTTAGGATTATAATTTGCATAATTCTTAAGGAATGTATCATTTTAATTTTGTTTAACAAACCGTGACCTTTTCACCCCCTTTATCCTTTGATAAAGGATACCATTACAAGCCAATAAAGAGGGAATTCGTTTGTACTTCTTACTCCAGTGTTGGTGAATAATAAAGAATTAATGGTCATTAGAAGCATCATTTTCTGTTTGGTATTTTTTGGGGCTCATGTTTCCTGTTTTTCCACCATTCAACCCAAGTTCCTTAAAACTAAATTCAGCAGACCATTATGGTTTTGTTTTGTTCTTTGTTTGTCTGTTTTTTATGATCGATCATTTTCTTTTTTTATTAAGTTATTTTATGGTATTTTTTTTATTTTTTTTCGTTGACAAATTATGTTGCATAGTTATTTACAAATCGACATGGCATTTAATTAGCCAATTTTCTTTACTTCCATCATCCTGACATTGTTAAAACATAACTGATATAGTCCATGATGTGAATGTTTAGGCAGGGTAATCCTATATCCACCATACTATAACTATTCCTCTGTTTTGAATTGATAGTTGAATAATTGAATTCCAAAAAGCAACAACACCAAATTTAGGAGAAAAAGAAGAGCTACATTGCACTAAAATATTTCAAAACTACAGATGTTCTTCACAACTGAATTGTTACATAGGGCCTTCAGGTATAGAAAATAACTTAAATAACAGAACAAAACAAAAAGCATTTTTGAGCCCCACTGAGCTTGAATCCATCCATCCATCCATCTAGTTTGACTTTTGTCAGCAATCATCCTGAGAGAAGGGGTCACATTTTGTTCAACTGGTGAAGATTCACCTCTTTGTTCTCTCTCTCTCTCTCTCCCTGAATATTTTGAATATTGTTGAATGATGAAAAGCATCTCCCATGCATTGATAGGAATTCAAAGAATCCAGCAGTTTGTGGCTTGGAAAGAAAAGAACACAGTAAAAACTCTTGGTCTTAATTTAACTCAGAGGGTATAAAAATGGACCTCGGACCAAGACTGACCCATAAGTGTCATTTTTCTTTACACTCTCAGAGTTAAATGAACACTGAGGATTTTACAGTGCAGCATGTGCCCATGGTAATCAGAAGAGAATTGGTCCCAGGCAGTGACACTGTGTGCACCAAATAAGAGCTATTGTTGGCGTCCTGGCTTGGGACAGGGATCTGTTTGATTTTCACACCAGAGTATCATCTGAGTTCTGATGCTTGGGTCTTCTCTGACTCATTAGCTTGCCAACATTCTCTGTAATCCCTCGCAGCATGTTGCCAAGAGTATGGAAGAAGTATAGAATCTGGAAGTTCAAGCATTCATGTTTGTACAGATCATGACATCTCATAATGGTGGATTACTACTATAGTCTCCTCTCTCACCACCCAAGTTGAAATATATCTCACTGGTCAGCCACTTTTTTTTCCCGAACAGAACCACACTAAATAAGGGATCTGCACATCACAATCAGAAACACTTCATTCATGTTATAGTTTGTCTTCGTGACAGGTGCAGAGACACACTGAGATCCACATGAACATATTGACGTACATAGTTTCAGAGGCCTACAGAATATATTACAAGGACAGCAGGAGAATCTCAAACAGCACAGATGCAGAGCAAGACACTGTAGACAGCAGACCTCTATACGGACTTACACACAGTTATATCCTAACTCTCAGAGTTAAATTAACACTTAGGATATACTGTGCACATTATGGTATAACTGCCTCAAATTGGCTGCTCACAAATAAGTAAAGTCATTTGTAAACAATATAGGTTTAAATGCTTTACCTCATCACACTGAATGGCAGCAAATGTTACTGCACAAGCGTTTCATGGAGTCCAGCATGCCTAGCCAAGTAATTGATCAGTATTGACAGTAATATTGATGAGAAAGATATCTTAGGGAAGCAATTAGGAGACACTTGTAATGACTTGAGATCATTACAACCATTTAACCTTGCTGGCATCTACTGACAAGGTAGATGTATTGCCCTCCCCTTTACAGTCTGTTATGATTCATACAACTACAATTGCTATTATATATATTTGTCTTTATACTAAATAAAATATGATTCGTGTGGAGTCAGTTTTCAACACAAATCTGTAACTCCCCCCACCCCCCATGTTATGTGTATTCCTGAATTCTACATATATACCTATAAAACATGCTTTTGCAAGCTGTAATTCTGCAGAGACAAATGATTCAGTACTAAAAAAATAAGGGTCTTATATATTCGTAACTGTATTTGTAACACACAGTACCTGCACAGTACAATCCTCACTGTTACTTTATCCAGGTGTAACTCTGAGGGAGTACACATGCAACCAAATTAACATTTTTTTATCCATTTGGTTACATTTGCGCACTCTCAGAGATGAAATGAACACTGAGGATTTTACTGTGTAATGTGGTATTCTTCAATGCCAGTAATATGAGTAACAAGAGTATACTATATCCATAACAATAACCTTTAATCCCCTCTCTTGCATAATGTGAAAAGGAAAGCACAGGGTAATATGCTTCTATGGATTGTGTATAAGAGAGAAATACAGGTAGTGTAGCTACATCTGCAACATTCAGCTACTATACACCTGCAGCCTGAGAATTGTGTAAGAGGGAAATACAGATAGTGTAGATACAGCTCTGATTGTAGACATGGATATGGCGTTGTGTGTACAGCCCCATGCTCCTTCCTCTTTCATGACCTCCATTAGCCAATCAGCAGGTCGGGTCTGCTGCTAGTTGGCTACTCGTCCGTCTTGTCCTGCTGTGTTCTGATCCGGGTCACTCATTTCCTCCTCCATGTCCTCTCCAAAAACCCCGATCACGTGACCGCGGCTCCCTGTCATCACTGTGGGTGACACACCACCACCATCATCACCACCGCCACAGAGCAAGAGCAAGGGAGGATGGAGCCGAGGGAGGGGTTGGGTCGCAGGCGGAGGAGGGGGTGTGGGAGCATCACAGAGCTGACGTCACGTCGCGCCCTCCCTCTCTTCCCTTCCTCCCTCCCTCATCCCTCCGGCAGCATCCTTTGGTCGTGCGTAGCAACGTTAGATAGGGCCGAAGGAGTTGTCTGAGAAACCTAGAAGGATGTCGGAGAACCATGGCTATCGTGCCCCGCAGGAGGCCGATATGTGACAAATACAGAATTTGCATGCGTGTGCGCTCGTCATCTGCACTTGGCATGCTGCATGTCATTTTGTGCATAGTCAGTATAAGCAGTGTTATATCGACACTGCACGATTTTACCCAGAGAGTGTAGAATTGACCCATATGGGTCCATTTTGAAGTGCATTGTTTTTAGGGTAGCGGTAGCGTGGGTGACTGCGGATATTCATATGTTATGGAACCAACACCCCACCCCAACACCTCGCTTCATCGCCCTCCACTCCACATGCATGCTAATATTGTCAACCTTCACTTCCTAGAAATGTCAATTTTCAAGTGTGGAGTTTAACTGGTGAGTTCTGTTGTACAAAACACACATATATACACACATGCACGCACTGGCGCAAAAAAATGGACATAACACAAATGTTGCCTGTCAAGTTTGGCCCTCAATCACTTGGGATGAGGAATGGCTCTTTTGTTTGCCCGCTGGTATGTTTACGAGCTGTATGTTAACACTATTTGTGCGTGTGTGTATAGCTTGTGTGTATGTGCTCTTTGGCTGCAGTGTTTGTTGTGTGACGCAGTTTGCTTGGCTAGCCCTCGCTCCCCTGCTTTCACTGGCTGTAGACACATGACTGAGAGACGCCCGGGGACGTCTGCGCCCATCTCGGACTGAGCACCCTCTGCCTCCACCCATCCCTCCATCCCTCCATCCCCATCATCCATCGGTACCAGAGAGGAACCATGTCCCTTGTGTTCCCGAACGAGAGCAATGCTATACCCCGCTATCCTCCATCTCTCTCCACACTGCACCATTGTTCAACCTCACCAAGATCTGACAGTCGCAGACATACTGTGCCACAGTGCTACAGCTGTGGTTACAGGGACGCTGTGACATCATCGCCCCGCGGAACCAATGAGATTGTTTGTTTATTTTAAGCAACACTTATTGCTCAGCCGTTGGAAGACATCTTGATTTAAGTTAGATTGATTTAAGGGCCATTTCCATGGTCGTGTCGTCCAAACATTTTTGTAATAATTTCAGTTCTTTCCGAGACTACATGTTGCGATGACGTTCAGAGATCCGTTAATAAAACCCTCGGTAAACAGTGAACGTAAACAGCTTAGGAATAACAGCATCTCTTGGAGCCGATATGAATATAGAGTGTATGAAAATGTGAGAAGCGTGGGGTGTCCTGGTGACTCGAATCATTGAGTTAGACTCCTGCACACAACCTTTGTCACATGTCATCCCATCCCTTCTCTCTCCCACACATATTTCCTGTCACTCTCCGCTGTGTGCTGTCCTATGAAATAATAGCAAAGCCATAAAACTATATTCTAAAATGTACAACTTTAAGCAGGGATACGCAACTGGGTTGCCGATGTGTTGGCGGCAAAAGAGATGATCTGGGAAGCAGCGGTTCCTTCGTTCCTTCACATGCTCAGCATTAGCATAATTTGCGGGTGGGAATGGAATCAGTCATCAATCAGAAGGGTTGGGAAAGTGACCATGTCAAAGTGCCGGGGCCCACTGTTTGAGCAGCAGGCTCTCAGGGGTCAGATGGGGTGGTGTGTGTGTGTGTGTGTGTGTGTGTGTGTGTGTGTGTGTGTGTGTGTGTGTGTGTGTGTGTGTGTGTGTGTGTGTGTGTGTGTGTGTGTGCGTGTGCGCGTGTGTGTGTGTGTGTGTGTGTGTGTGTGTGCGTACACGTGTGTGTTTGTAGTAGGATATAGAATGGGGGGTGTATGTATGCCTGTGTGTGCTGTCATTAATCACTTCAAGTTTGAAGATGCTGGCATTATCCCTTCATGCTCCTCATCCTCAATCCTCTTCCTCCTTCACGGCCTGTGGCCCTCGCACCCCATCTGACCACTGCACGGAGGCCAAGGTCAATCTGACCCCCCCCCACACACACACTCCCCCCTCTCGTCACCCTTCATCCCCACTCTCTCACCACCCTCACATTCCCCCCACCGCGTCCCCTTTGTTCACCTGTTGTCCTGGAGACTCGATCACCACAGAGACCACCCCTCTGGTGGGGGTGGGGGGTACGGGGGTGTCCAACCAGTAGACTAAAATAACATATAATCCCATGGAACGCCGGTCAAGCCATGACACCATGGAGGCCATTCCTCTGCTGCCTCACTTCTCTGAGCTCGCCCGGGCAGAGTTGACCCTAACTCACACTCTAACATCATGTAAAATGATGTAAGATCTGAATGAGTTTATATTGCCGGTTATGTTTGCACATACAAGAATCTTTTGTAGGTGCGACCAACGTCTCAATTCTTTACAACTAAGCCATACACAGTATGAACCCCTCACTCAGAGAAATGACATTGGCAGTGACAGTACCAGGCTCTGGCCATTACGCTCACAAGCCTTTCCACAGTTCCAGCCTATATTAGCAAAGATGAGAACTGGAATGAGATGAGTGGAATAAGGGTAACACGTTATACTTGCCACATATGGAGCAAGGAACATCAAGGACAACGCATGGCTCTCCATGAGTGGCCAAATTAACTGCTGGCCAGCCAGGCTAACACGGAATGATGGTAATAACCACCTCTTTCTAACAAACATCTAAAAATCTAATTCTGTATGTTCTGTGATGTTGATTCTCTATCTGAACATGTGATGATTAAATATTGAAAAAAATATATACAAGTATATTGCCTGAATTGATACAGTATACAGTTGAGACATTGTACTGCATAAGATCTAGCTGTACCCATTTCATATGTGTTTCATGAAGTACTCTTGAAATTAAGTATTCTCAAACGGACGTGTCATTGTCAAGAAATCTGTGATATCAATTTTGGGTCAATACACTATGCTTACAGCAGGAGTCAATACCGATTCTTATTGTAAAAACATGTTATTGCCACTGAGACGTATTTAAATGAACCAAAGTGACACAGGTGCGGTGAAAATGATACATCCTTTTTTGAGAGAGTGGTTTCAACTGATGTCCGTTAGCTATAGGAGGGCCTCTGCCTGGGTCCGGGTCTCTGGCTCATGCTAAAGGGAGGGCTGCAGGAATGCAGGCAAGAGGCAAGTGTTGGGCTCGGCCCAACCGTCCCAAATGACTGCACACACAAAAAAGGATTTAACTCTTTGTCACAATTGTCCCCTCACACTCTGGCCCCGCGGAAAAAAAAATGCACAAGACTCCCTTCCACCCCTCCGCCATTGTATCCAACCCCTCCCTCCCCAGCCCCTACCTTTCCCCTGACCCCGGCCGTGTGCATAAAAGACCCATCAGAAGTATCACTGGCCACATTTACAAGTGAAAGAGGCCCAATAATGGAGCGGTTAGGGAGAAGAATGAGGAGACAGAGGGGCACTCACAGATGTGGAGGGGGAGAAGGGGGCAGTATCCCATTGTTGCTAGTTGGAGGACACTGGAGGGGGGGCTAGGAGCAGGGGGGGGGGAGCAGGGTGGTTTTTTACACCAGTTTGTGATGGTGAGGTGATGGGAAGTAGAAAGAGGGAGAGAGAGAGAGAGAAAGAGAGAAGAGGAGAGGCGAGAAAGTGAAAGCAAAGGGATTGAGAGTGATGTTGAAGCCTGATCTGATATGATATGTCGTTGTATGATTGTGTCACTTGATGGAAATAGCAGATTTTCTAAAGTGAAAGACACTAAAGAGAGATGAACTATTGAATGAGAGATACAGAGACATAGTGACTTAGTGACACACAGAGAGAGAGAGAGAGAGAGAGAGAGAGAGAGAGAGAGAGAGAGAGAGAGAGAGAGAGAGAGAGAGAGAGAGAGAGAGAGAGAGAGAGAGAGAGAGAGGGGATGGGAGTGAGGTAGGGAGGGAGAGAGGTGCGTCCAATGTGGGTCTAGAGAGAGACACAACAGCGAGTGAGTGAGTGAGTGAGTGAGTGAGTGAGTGAGTGAGTGAGTGAGTGAGTGAGAGAGAGAGAGAGAGAGAGAGAGAGAGAGAGAGAGAGAGAGAGAGAATGGCTAGTCTGGTCCAGCTGTTCTGCAGGGAGCGTGTGAACACAGACCCAGAGGTCAGGCCACAGAGAGATGGGGAAGAGAGAGAGAGAGAGAAAGGGGGGCCCCAGTGGTCATCCTGGCATTATATGGGTTGTTTCATTGTCCAGAAGGATGGACGAAACAGAAAAGCCCTTCCTTTAACAACGGCAGCTGGGGTGAAGAGGCCTCTTAGAGCACTGACCTCCAAACCCCTCCTCTTCCTCACTGCCACACGGGGTGGGGGTGAGCTAATGAAGTCATCACGATGGGACCAGAGAGAGATGTGGCATATATATGTGAGGATGGGTGACGGGTTTCCAAAAGATGTCAGATGAGGTGATATATCCACCAAACGTGGTCAGCAGGGTGGGTGATTAACACTACACGCAGGTACATTTGAACCATGTGGTTGGCATGTTTACTTACCAGCCACTTTGGCAAGTAAGCAACCATCATTTTTGGACCATCATTTAGAGCAGTGGTTCTCAAACTATTTCATGTCAAGGACCCCCAAAATGATATGTATTTGGCTGCGGACCCCCCATCTCAAAAATATTTTATGCCAGGGATTTTTCAAAAATAGCAGATATACAAGCTCATAGAGCTTGTATATCTGCTATTTTTGAATAGCCAAAGTATAATATATGGTTAAAGTGGTTAAAATGATTGTGACGCTATATTAACACATTTTGCTGGGGACCCCCTGGAACCCCCCAAAGGACCCCTGGGGGTCCCCGGACCCCACTTTGAGAACCACCGATTTAGAGGTACAATTCTCATATAGTGGTTTGTGATTTTCTTTAGGATTTATTAGTCACTTTGGATGGTGGACTAAAGACTTTTGATTCCTGTCCTGGTTATCAGTCAAGAGCTGAGGTGATGGTCCTGGTGTGACATGACATGTGACAAAATATTACATGGCTGTGTTGGTGGTATTGGTCATCGTATTTTTGGCCAGGCAATGAATTTGCACATCTTTGCACATGGGAACTATGTTACAATTTAGGCATACAGTATAGCAGATGCTTTTATCCAGAGAGGTCAAGATAGGAGTAAACAACATGAACTGTAGTAAACCAACAAGAGTGTCAACAAATGAGTCCTAAAAGGTAACTAGGGTAGCACGTAGACATCAAATCTATAGCATGTCTAAATAATATATTTTGCATCTGAATCACACCTGCCCTTACATGCATTCACATACAGTATAGTACTAAGTACACACGCACGCACGCACGCACGCACGCGCGCACGCACACGCACACGCACACGCGCACACACACACACACACACACACACACACACACACACACACACACACACACACACACACACACACACACACACACACACACACACACACACACACACACACACACACACACACACACACACACACACACACACACACACACACACACACACTAAAGACCTTTGACACCTGTTCATTTCCGATAGAGAGACTTGTAATTTCCTGTTGTTGGTCAAAGGAGATAGCAGAACCACATCTCTGTCATGGACAAATCATGTCTTCTTCTCTTCCCATGCAGGGGCCCAACATTGCTCAACTGATAACAGCTGTATAGATTACATTATCCATTAGTGCTGGGTATCGAAAAACAATGCCCTCAAGGCACAACGTTTTGAATTAAAGTGCATCAAGGCATCAACATGTATTAAACAGTTGAAAAAACGGATTCACTATAGGAATATGGATTCTTATAGTAGGGCGGCATGGAAATTAACATTAAATTATTCATGTAATAATTTTTGCATAGTGAAATATGTCTTTAGTCCACAAAGTATAAAATTGAAATTATTGAAATGACACTCAGCCACATTTGCCATAAATTGGCAGAACTGGATAATGAATATGAAACAGAAACATGCTACAACAATAATCAAGTGAATCAACAGAAAACAGTCTACAAAAATGAAACAATCAAAACATAAGAAGATATGAGATATATGTATATCTGTACCAAACAACAATACATTTGGGTCTAAAATGTGCCATAAACAACAAGATTGACACCAAGAACATTCGTTTAATGTGACTACATTTACATGGACAAGATAATATAAAACTTAATAATCCTAAGTGACTGCTCTTGCATTGATTATGACCAGAATAAAGTCTGGTAATATTCTTAATGTGTCCATCCATATACCCATGTCCATGTAACCTTGCAGGCTTCAATTATTAAACAGAGTTAATAAAATTATATTGCTCCCTTATATATTTCCCTTCCCCAACTTTATCTATTGCTAAGGCACAAGGCATGGAGGCCAGCAGGCATATCAACATATTGATTACTGATTATTGTAACTTGACTTAAGTACTGTATGTTATTTTAGATGTATATCACTGCAAACAAACAGTAAGACTAATATCAAAGTAGTACCTCATCTTCATCATAGCTACTTCAGTTATAACCTTAATTGAAGTGACATGGTTATATTGAGGTGTCATGATCAGTCTTACTGACAACATTCTCATAACCACATGAAATTAATATTGTGCATGTAAATGCAGCCAGGGCAGGGACATGTTTCACCCACAGCCCACAGTAGCTGATAGATCCCAGGATTGAGTAGGCATTTTTTGCCAACTTGGAGCAATAGGGCTGGCTACGGAACTACTAAAGTGGCTGTTACACCTTAACAGTTAGAGCATGGCACATGATAAAATCCAGAATGTTTAACTCCGAGTGTGCTCTCAGATTTTGTTAGAATAAGTGTTAAATAGCTCTATATTGTGATAGTAATCATTGCTGTAGAGTGTTTGTTCAGTAACAGGGGTCTCCCTGTCTCTCTTTAGTAAACAGAAAATGCATTTTCAGGTTGGGATAACAATTTTATCCAATCAAGAGAGAGAACTCATACAGGATAAACAAGTGAAATTGGAAGTGATGACACAATGAAATGAGAAGACAGAATCTGGAACTCTATAAAATTGGGATAAATGGGTACTCTCTCCTGATTGGCTGAAATTGGCAACCCACCTGAAAATGTATTTTGTTTATTTAAGACCTGGAGAGATCCCTGTTGCTGAACAGACACTCTATATAGCAATACTTGCCATCAGAATCTATAGCTCTGACTTTTTTCACAATAAATGTTTTGTTTTAACCAAAACATATCACTTACCCTACCTTTAACAATGAGAATTGTACTATGCACTAACACTATCTACAGTAGGTTAGGGCTTTGATTCCTACAGGAGCCTCCCATGTGAAACTTTGTGCTGCTGTTTTGGCCAGGACTCCCTTGCCAAGGAGATTTTTTCTCAATTTCTCAATGGCACTATTACTATACAAAAACAAAGTAGACAAACATACCACAGTCACAGTAAGACTTTGGAGCATTTGGAGGTAGTATTCAAACCTGCTTCCTCTATGTATAAAACTTCTTATCTGCATGGTCTGTCTGTAGGCAGTATGGTTATAATAGCGGACCTCATTTGTTAAGACTGCAAGAAACAAATCTACAAACAGTTGTACTTAACAATGGATGTTTAATTCAGTACCAATGGCAAACAAAAACCTAGCAATTTCAAGAATAATGATTTATACTGAAATATCACAATATTCAAGAATGAATAGAAAATGACCAATGGCACCAAGTTGTGGCTTATATTGAAATAGGGATGAACAGAATGGCATCTTCACATCTGAATAACCCAAATAAAATAAATTGCTGACTGCCATTGTATGACAATTTCATGTAAAAACATTGTTTCAGTATATAAAATCTCAGTTGGTTCAAGTATCTTTAAAAAGTTTTTTTTTGTTTAAATATTTCAGTACCAAGTGGGAGGGGCTGAGTTCATCAGGCAGATTTAGATTGCTCCCAGGTAAGTCGTCAATCACAGGAATGTTTGCTAAATTGACTTTAGTTCCTGTGATAATGTAAACATTCTTAAACTCATTACACTTAGGCTATCTGTGTGGTAAACATCACCGTTCCAGCAACTACACAGGTTAAAGTAAACTTTTTATAATCAGAACATTGTAGTTTTGTTTATCTATTACAGTCTTCTGTGTGATAGTTATTCAGATAATGATCAATCTGGGAACCCATTCGGAAAGAAAAAAGGACCCCCCCGCCCTCGTTTTTGCCTCTCTGGGCACCACCTCCTTTTTTGTGTAGAAACAGGAACTCGGTTTGGCTCCTCCCCCGTCTTAGTACACACGTCCTCCCGGGTGTTTCTGCGTTTAACTTTATTCCTACCAACAACACTACATGTCTAAGGCAGTGGTGCAGATAGATTGTCTTGAGAGTGATATGTAAAGACAACTGATATCATTTGTTAGTGTATGTGAGTGAGGTCTTGAACTTAAAACTCTTATTTAATTCCTTAGCTTTCTTCGTTTCTGCCCAAATGTTGTATACCGTTACCATTTCAAATACAATCATTAGTGTTATATTATGTTGCATTTGAATGTGTTGGGATTTGTGTTGTTTTTATATGGCTGCTAACTTGGCCAGGTCTCTCTTGTAAGAGATTTCTGATCTCAATGGGACTTCCCGGTAATATAAAGAAAATAAATTCAAACATAACATTAACAAACATAATTTAAACAATGAAAACTGACAGGGAATCCTCTATGTACTTTGAACATCTTTCTTTAGGCACATACAGTATGGTGTGAAACACTGTTTACTTGCATTGCTCAGACTTCTAGAAATCATACTATTTTGTGATTATGAAGATCTAGTTGCATTTGAATAGTTTACCTACACAAAGGCAGGAGTGTAAATCTAAGCAGTAAAGTGCACAATATTAGCCTTCTTATATGTACATAACTAATCACATAGCAAAAGCAAAAATATACACAACAAAATGATAACTAAAATAAAACAAAATTGATTTAATTAACAAGCTCATAATGAAGTCTCTTTCCCTTAACTCTTTCACTGTATGGACTAAAATAAGTCTTTACTGCCACCTAATGGTAGGAGAGTATTTTTGGATTAACTCAATATTCAAGTAAAAATCCAACTTTGCCTGTTTTCAACTATATATTTTTATTCTATGTCTTAAAATTTGACTTTCTGGACTTGGGTTTTAAGGTCTCACAGCACCAACTGTTTATCAACTTTAACTTTTTTACTTTTCCCTGGAAGTGGCATGAGTACAGGAAGCCTTAGACTATGGTTCCCTTTCACCATCCTTTCATTAGCCTACGGTCAGTTCTGACTCAATGAAACCAGACTGGTCTCCTTTCAACCACTGTTATCCAGCTAACAGCGTGAGGTCATCCACTGATGATAACTATGGAACCACAGCCTCTATGCCGCCTCCCAAAGGTCCACACTCACCACTCACTAGTTCATAAAGAAAGATCTAGCGGAATTTGAGGTAGAGCAAGAGCAGGACTACTGGACAATAGCATCAGGGAATATCCTCTCTTGTTGCCGTCATGCTGGACTCTATCCAGCTGTCAGCCTGTCCTCTATCCAGACATAGAATCATTGTATTATTGTACATTTTGGTATCTGATAATTCTTGCCTTTCCTGGCCAGAAGCGCACCACCTACGTAGATTTACTGGGGCGCGACAGCGGAGCTAACAACACTGCAGAGATCAGTCCTGAGGAGTCCCGAGTTGGTGTTGGCTGGACCGCGCCCTCGCATCGATAATATATAATGTGCTGAACTCGCGATTACACCAGGAAAACAGGTGCTGGATCCTTAAAATAGTAAATGATGAAAAAGAAAAAATATATAATAATTGAAAAACTTTTAAATTGTCACACAGTATCTGGTATAGCTCTGGCACCTTTGGGTCTATTTGGGTGATTGGCAGACTGGCTTTGTGGTTAGAAAAACCATGTTCCACCCAAGTGCCCACCCTGACTAAGACACATAATCCCTATCACCTCCGGAGGCACGGCACTGCCATGCAAGGTTGACTCTATGCTCGGCCCTCCCAGTGGAGGAGGAGCAGGAGGAGGGAATGGATGCAGTGAACGGGATCAGTTACATATCAACAACTGGTTCTCCTCAACTTTGTTTGCGGAAAAACATTTTCCTTTTGATTTGCATATTGTGCAACAAACACAATTCTCTTATAGGAAAAGGTTGATTTTGGCTGGGATGGCCTTGCATCCAGTGCTGGAGAAGTACTGTCCTTCAGCAGGTGTGTAGATCATGTCTCCCCCTACAGCCTCTACCACGTCATTGCGCCCACACCAGCCCCGTTGACACAGCTCTCTGTGGACACAACGCTCCACATGTCGCCGGTTGAGGGGCAGGAAGGGAACATAGCGATTGATCAGCTTCTCCTGGATGATGTTGGTGTGGTAAAAGCCACCTGGGGGGAGGGGGGCGGGAGGGAAGTAAAAGCATTTCTTAATCAATTGCATAAAAATCCATCTCACTCGGTGATGTGAGATGTGTTGAGAATGTGCGGCAATATTTACAGTTAGACAAGGCCAGAGGGAGAGGTGTAATTCTGAACAGATTTCTATAAATGTTCTGTGTAATCTGCAAATGTGATGGAATTCCTTGAGTTATTCAATCACCACAACAGTCAAAGCCAGGTTGCAATTTGAAATTTAAGAGTCAGGTTTTCACTGCACCAGTTGTTTTGCGAGTCCAAAAGTCAGGTTTTCACTGCACCACAATGTTTTGCGAGTCCAAATGTAGTAATCTCTGTAATGTCATTGATATTACGGCTACACAATTGTACGAATTGTAAGAAACTGAAAAATAATGGCATGTAGGATGAGATGAACACAGCTATGTGAAAGGTGGCAGACCATGCCAGCATATTCTCAGGAATCTCAGGACTCTTGTGATCTGGGGTATGTTGTCTAATTGATTAATGTATTCAGCGTTAATCTAACATCTTTTGACAGCCCTATTTTCATGTCTGCAATTGGCTAGTACCAGTACATCCCATATGCCGGAGACACAGGAACAATTGGTTAAAAACAGAAGCTTGCTTGGGAATAAATTACTGGAAAAACAACAAAGTTTACCAATCCAAGTGGATTTTCAAGTTCTAATGAACTGTTTCTAAAGCAATTAATATCATCAAGAAAGTGACGCTGTGCTGGAATCTTTGGATGTGTGCACCATTTTAGCAAAATAAACAGGATATGTGCAAAGTGTAACAAAGACATTAAGGTTCCACACACAAAGTAAATGAATAAATGATGTAAATTATTGTTCGTAGCTGGTACTATGGAGGGGCAAATGCAACAGTCTTTGACCTCACAATTTTTGCTTGTATGTTTAAGTTTTGCCTGAATTATACAATGACATGTGAATCAAAAACCTCCCACTGAGAATAAAGGCTAATTTTTGCTCCCCACACAAATACATTTCCGTTTCAAACAGTGTAAAATGCTAACATACTTCTATGAATCTTTTATGTGGACATGAATGCTAAACATACTTCCATTAATCCTTTATGTGGACATGAATGCTAAACATACATCCATGCATCCTTTTATGTGGACATGGATGTTAAGCAATAGATCCACTAGAGGGCAGTTCAGTTCAGTCAAAATATTTCTTGGTCTGCGAGGCCATAAATACATTGCAACATGTGGACAATATGTGTCCACACTTTGTATTAATTTATGTAGTTAATGAAGTCAATAAAAACTTGAATGGTTTCTTATTATCAATCGATTGTCAAATTGAGTTGTTATTCTTGCACTAACCTAACCCTCTTTCTAGGTCTCTCTGTATATTATTCATATTCATATATTATTTCTACAAATCTTAAATCAAAGAAGTTGGACAAATCATCACAACACTGTATATTGTGAAAGTAGACATAACAAAAAACTTAATTGTCATCTCAAAGAATAAACACAAGATCTGTTTTAAAAAAAAATCTGAACTCATCCAGAACATAATAAATAGTAGTTATCCATCCACCTGTAGCAGGTAGCAAAGCATATGCTGCCGTATCGAAGAAACATCCAGACAAATTACAAATGCCACAATGTTAAATATAAATGTCATTGCTTGCGTAATTGTACTTGCTGTAATGTTTGCAAACTGTTAATAAAGTATTCATTCAATCAAACTTCTCTACCCTAATCTTTTGCCTTTCCATTGTATTTTTTGTAATGCCCGATTTCTCAAAGTTCCAACGAAGCCTAGCAGGACTGAGGCGATACCAAATAGTGACATGTAACGCTGTGCTGACTACTCATTGGTCAGAGATTCCTCAATAGCAAAGATGCTATTGTGAGTGAGTGTACAAATGTAATGAAGTGGGCCCAGCTGCTGTCTTTTCCTTCCTGTAAATAAGTCCTTTAAATAAATAAAATCCTTTAAATAAATCCTTTTTCCCTTTGCGTGCGCTTTCAACCAGTAAAAAACATTTAAACTAGATTTATGAATTGCATCAATCAATGTTGAGAAACTGTTGGCCTATTTCTTGCATTAATGTTACCAGGAGATTATTTAAAGTTAGTATTAGCTTCTGTTACAACGGAGCAGCACCACGGACAGTTGTCATGGGCGTCACAACTCCGGATGAGCTGCGTGGGTGGTCTGAGTGCCAATGGAAATACAAAGCAAAAGTAGGTAGAGACGAGTTGGGTAGAAATTAGTAAAGGCCTGGCAAGCTGATACAATGTATGTATAGAAATACGGTAAGATACTTTGTTGTGTCTCACTTTAACTAGATGTGGTTCAAGCAATCATGAGGGCAGTGTAGTTCTCGGTGGGACTACTCCGTTTCGACTCTATCCGTTGACATTCAGAAAATGTGCACAAATACGGAGGAAATTAACACAAAGTTAAGACAGAAGCCTTCATCTGTATCCCTATCCCTATATTGTGTGGATTTAGTGTTAAGCATAAATGAACCTAAAGCGTAAATAGATTAAATGTATATATTTCACAGCACAATTTAAAGTCATGTTACTTACTTGTACTGCTGTTGTAAACCGACTTCGAGATGGCCTCCTCCAGGTCTACCAGCCTGATCTCCTCTCTCTCCCGACCTGCCTTGCGGTAATCCATTGCAAATTTGTTGATCACCTCTTCCCCGGTGGTGCTGGAGATACACATGCACACACAAATTAAAAATCTACATAAAATCCTATAAAGTTGTATCAGAGAAGCAACAGAGTTTAAAACAAAAGTAAACAAAACCTTAAAAAGGCAAATAAAACAAAGGACAGGTGTACATGTGTGTTTTACTTTAAAACTTGGTTGGTAGAATCATCAGAGCAGAAAGTTCATCTGAACTCCAAATGGGCAAAATAAATCTATCAATCTAATCTGTCTATAGTACCTGATGAAGATGTAGATGGCCTTGCGGTAGTTGGTTTGAAAAACAACGTGATCGGGCCCCAGGAATGGTGCCAGGATGTCGATGAGCCCTGGTGGCATTTTCTCCATCTCGTCAAAGATGAAAACAGACCGGGCACATTCCGTCAGACTCTCCTCCACCCAGTCTTTCAACTCTATCTGGAAAGGAAACCAGACACGGAAGAGATACACATTGCTCGTCAATTATTAGATTATTGCACACCAAGAGCTTACTAGCGTCTTGCTTAATTTATACTCCTTTGCACGACGTTGTTGCTTGTCAAGAACAACAGATTTTCAACTCGTGCGACTACTTGGTTGCAACAGCACCACTACAATCATTGAGGAATACAGTGAAATTCAGGCACAGCCGGGATTAAAACACTCTACTCTCTACTGAACAATATATATTAAGGAACACAATGGGCCCGATGTGACGGGAAAAAAACATGGCTGTAAGCAGCACTTTATATTTTGAATTTGAACATGTATGGAGTGGGGGGGGGTAGTATTTCAGCGACGTAGAGTGACCGCTCCATGTTAGTATTTAATAATACTATAGGAATCCGTAGGTTCTCGGTTCAATCCCAGCTCCCCCTACTATATGTGTGTGTCCTTGAATAAGACGCTGAACCAATGAATGCTCCCAATGCGCTGTTCAATAGCTGCCCACTGCTCCTAATGGTTAGGAAGGGTTAAGTGGACAAATGAAGACAAATATAAGGGGACATTTTTACTTGAACCAATTTGCTTTCTCATTCTCCCACTTGTATAGAAGCAAATAACCACACCCATAAACTCTCTCTATATGAGTGTTTCTTTTAGTAGAAACAAACTATTTAAAAAGCAATTAGAGTTAAGATATATGATGCTTACCCTGTACTCTTTAATTTTTCCCTTCAAAGGGAAATGAAGAGTTGGCACAAACTGGTGCACATAAGGGCTGTCCATGGCAGAGCCATATAGGTGCCTTCCCAACATGGTGCTGACCATGGTCTTGCCTGTCCCGGAGGAGCCATGGAATGAGAGCACAAGGGGACTCTCAGGATTCTTGTTTTGAAGGAACTTGGCCACCTCCTCAGATACAATGTCCTGGACTAGATGTTGTCCATAGAGGTTTTTGTAGAGGTCCCATTCCAAGCCTAGTTGACAGGAAAAGAGGATAGAGCAGAGGTCATCAATATGTCCATACACAGGCAAATGTGTCCGTGGCAAGACTTGTCCTTGTCTGTGGCAAATTCTACATTTTGTTCTTACATTATAATGTTCTTATTTAGATCACAAGACCCCATTACTGAATGTCAGTCTCAGGTTTTCTTCAGAATATGTATGACACTGATTAACTAGGACACTATGGCACATTAGGAGTCCACTAGTACAGTGGTTTCTGGTTTCTCAAACTTTTTTATTTTCAAGGACCACCATAACTCAGAGTGTACAAATGGAACCAAATGGACCCTATACAGACCTGTAATGGTCATTCAGGGCTAGCTCTTTATGTGTTTCTGTCATATTATTGGCTAGGCTTTGACTTTTACAGGGGTCAGTTTCAAATTGCAGCCACCTGTAGGTAGGTACTCTTTTAGAGCGGTTTTGAAGGAGAGTAGGGTTTCACACTCCTTCACGGTTTTTAGTAGGGCATTCCACATTTTGGTGGCATAGCAGGAGAACGAATTCAACCCCTTGTTAGTGCCAAATCTGGATTGGACGTGATCAGTGGAGATTCCTCTGGTGTCATCTTCCGACAGAATCGGCCACAGACGGGATTAAAACACTTCTTTATTGAAAAATATGGAATAATACATTGCACACCTAGTTAACATTTGGAATACGCGTGTAAGCACTTTATATTTTGCATTTGTACATGTTTGGAGAAGTACGGGCTTTGCTGGTGCAATCTGGGGGGGTGGTCGCTAAGACTCTCGTAGATATAAAAATGACAAAATCGATTAAAGGTAGGGTAAAGTTTTTTGTGAAAAGGTTAAAAGACTATATTCTGATAGTACTCATTGCTATATAGTCTTTGCTCAGTAGCAGGGGTCCCCCTGTCTCTACAGCTCTTTAATAAACAGAAAATACATTTTCAGGTAGGTGACACAACTTTAGCCAATCAGGAGAGAGTACCCATTTATCAGATTAATTAGTGTGGTTGCCCGAATGGGCAACCAGACTATAGTACTCTACCGACTTTATTCTTTATTCTAGATAAACTTTATTTTGCCGTGCTACTCCTCCCACAGTTTTTTCCCCCCAATTTTGTGCCATATGTCAAATTGACCGGTCTCACCGGGAATCGATGGCTATCATTTTGCTAAGAGATTGGTTACATAGTTTAATTAATTAGATATTGATTTATTAGTGCATTACATTTCCCCATCCACTTTAATGGGAAAATAAAAAAACTCCCATTCAAGTATTTTTTTCTCAGAAACCGTAAGGGCTAGAGTTTCAAGACTTGGAGGGGTGGTTCATGATTTAGTCCAAAATTATTAATAAAATAATTTCACCAGTCGACACATGCAATAAACATTTCCAAACGGAATTTTGATAGTCCATACCGTTTGTCCGTAATTGGCTTCCAAAGTTAGCGGGAGGGGCCTGTTTTACAAAAAAGGCAAAAAATCAAGAACAAAAAGTCCGGTCAATCCCAAATTTGAATCACATGTCAAGGGTGGTTTACTCAACGAATCCCCAAAAACATTTCCACTTTGATCCATAGGGGGCGCCACAAATGCACAAAATGTAACCGTTTGATGCAAAAACATTATTTTGGGGGGGATCAATCCTCTCAAAATGAAACGCAAGTGATCTCAGGAGTGACGTGACAATGTAATTGGCGCAGCCTCCGACGGTATTCCTCCCGGCGTATTCCTCGCGTCCCGGCGGCAGCGACCCGCGACCCTCGTCGGCGCAACCACACTTTGCAATTTCCCAGAATTGCGACGCGTCTAGTTCTTATAGTGTTCCAGTTCCAATTTTGTCTGCTCATTTCTTTGTGTCATCACTTCCAATTACCCTTGTTTAATCTGTATCCTGACTGAGTTCTCTATCCTAATTGGGTAAAATTGGTATCTTGACCTGAAAATGCAGTTTCATAAAGAGCTGGAATGACATGGCGACTCCTGTACTGAACAAACACTCTATCTATAGCAATGAATACTATCAGAACATAGCTATTTAAAGGTAGGCTAAGTGATTTGCGTTGGTTAAAATAATTGTTAAATAGCTCTATATTATATATCCTGATGGTACTCATTGCTATAGAGTGTTTGTTCAGTATTAGGAGTCTCCTTGTCTCTCCACCTCTTTATTAAACAGAAAATGCATTTTCGTTTCAGTTTCAGTTTCATTTCCAATTTTATCCAACCAGGACAGAGAACTCAATCAGGATACAGATTAAACAAGTGAAATTGGAAGTGATGACACTAAGAAATGAGCATGCAAAATTGGAACTGGAACACTATACCAATTAAGCTTAAAAATGGGTACTTTCTCCTGATTGGCTGAGATTTTGACACCTACCGAAAAATGTATTTTCTGTTTATTAAAGAGCTGGAGAGACAGGGAGACATCTGTTACTGAACAAACACTCTATAGAAATGATTACTATCAGAATATAGTATTTGAACCTTTTAACAAAATACTTTTTGTTTTAACCAAAAAATATCACTTACCCTACCTTTAACACTTTTTTTTTAACCAAAGAAAATCACTTAGCTAAGTGATTTTATGTTTAACAGTTTTTTAATTTTTTGTCGTAAACATACAAATCTGTAACAATTTCTTTTTGTCATAATAAACATACACATTTGTAACAATAAAATAAAAAAAAATACAATAAAAAATACAAAATATACATTTATATGTTGTTGAAACAATGATCTTGTTATGTTATTTCACAAATATTTTGGAAAAAATATAGAAAAAGAGAAGGTCTGACAAAATTAGTAAAGGAAAGGAAAAGAAAGAGGAAGAAGAGGGAAGGGAAGGTAGGAAAGGGGAACCCTGCTGTCACGCCTACTATCCACTTAGGTCTCCTCATCAAGCTGCACCTGTAAACTTTCGTAATAGTCAAGGAAGGGGGTCCAAATCTCCTTGAATTTCTGAACAGACCATTTAAGTGAGTATTTGATTTTCTCTAGTTTCAAGAAATACATAGTCTCTTTAATCCACCTGGTAAAACTTGGTGGGGAGTGTTTTAGCTAAGTGATTTTAGGGTACCCTATCTTTAAATACATCTACGAGAGTCTTGATCTAAGGTTAGCGATTATGAGCCCTGGGATAGAGGCATAATGTAGTCATATGAAAGTTTAGCTCTAACATTGCTGTTGTGAATATTAGGCCAGTTAGGCCACTACCTAAAATGCTAACCTAAATCAGTGGTTCTCTTCTCTACTTTTTTCACGTCAAGGACCCCCAAATTAATAAATATTTGGCCACGGACCCCCATCTGAAAATAAGTTGTGCCAGGGACCCCCAGAAGCAAAGCCTTGTGTTAAAAATGTTTACTAATGTTCAAGATTTTTTAAGAAATAGATCTACAAGCTCCGATCGGTGCCATCGCGCTATGAGCGTGTATATCTTCTATTTTTGAATAGCCAACGTATAAAAGGTTAAAGTGGTTGAAATGATTGTGATGCTATGTTTGCGATGCTATGCTACTTTTGCCCACTTTTAGAACCAATGACCTAAATGATATCAACATGTGTACTGTATAAAACTAACCACATTTGCTATTATATCTAAACACTACCATAAGCCTTAAAAAGAGGCATTGGCATGTTTAGCTTCATTGCCATTGATACAAAGTCAAACACGAAACTGCACGTGAAATATGACACATATTCGTCAAAGCAACAAGTTAGTTAATACTCCAACCTCACCCCACAATCCATCTGTTTTGGTTAGCCATTAGCATGCAAGCTAACAGCTGAAATGATACAATTCAATACAATTGCCATATTATTTCCTTTTTGTCCTACCTCTTATGTCCGGCTTAAAATCGCAGGCACAATTATCAGATATTGTGCAGTAAATTTCCTTTAAAACACAACGAGCCGGGTTAACGATGATTAAAAACAACATGGTCCGGATGCACAACATTTTCGGCTCTGTGATGCTGGCCAGCCAGTGGCCATGGACGGGAAAAGCTAGTTGACGACATGACGGAAGGTCCGTTTTCTTTTGTAGTTTTTCTATTGCAAGATGTCGTTAAGCAACATGACGCAAAATCTACAAAGGAACTACGACTCCCACAATGCTTGAAAATGACTCAAGGCGTGGCGTTGTTGCAATCCATGGTCTCAAAAAAGACACGTTGGAGGATCACAGTCCAGAATACTTATTTGAACAGGTTAGGTGGGCACCAAGGAATGGTGGGCACCTGTGTTAAATTGGCTTTTTTTTTCAAAATATTAAAAAATAAAATGTTTGGAAAATGTTTTTATGTGCAGTAAAGTATACATGATTAGAACATGCTTAAACATTCGACAATTAAGGTCTAATATTATTTCTACAGTTGCTACAATGTCCTACAAAACCTGTATCATGTGGGGCATAAACAAGAAGTTGAAGGATATAATTAAGTCTGATAATGATGTACCGTGCATGTTTACATCATGTATACTTTACATTACTTAAAACTGTATCCCTTGAGCATACCATTGTAGTCCTGAATGGATATACATTCTTGAAGAGACAAAGTGTTATTGTTATTATTTGACTACATTGACACAATATTGTGTCTTTATGTGTCACATATGTGTATTATTTTAATTGTGAAGCCAAGGAAAGTGTCAGGCTCTTAACTAACACTTAAACACGTTTATCTGCATTCTAAAATACGAATGTATGTATTAGATGACTATCTTTATCTAATAAATCCTACAGTAATAGCCTAGGTACTTGCCTTTGTGTGCTGTGCTTTTGTTTCATTACCATGGTTGGGGGTTATTCAAGACAAAATGTAAAATATGACCACAATGTAGAGTAACAACAGCCTGATTGTACATTCTTTATGGATTTAATATTAGTGCCACTGCCAACTGATAAACTGTGAGAAGCTTTCTAACTGGATTTGGAAGAAAATACATTTCCTGATTGTATTGTAATTTGACAACAACCATGCCCCTAATATACAATGTTGGCAAGACTTGAATAGACGTGTATGAGGCATATGGTATCATGATTGCATTATAAGTGCATACTGTACATACATGTTTTATAAGCTTCACCATTGCATCATAAAATGTTTAATAGGCTACTTTATTACAGTATGTACAGTATGAAGCCATAAGAGGAGGTAGTACCAGTTTCCCGGTAGACAGACGACCCCCCTCCCCTTTTTTTTGTATATATATATATTTTTTTCATGCTTTTTTTGTACATAGTGGTATTTTTTCTCTGTATTTTTATGTTGATTTTTGAACTGTTTGGTTGCTACTATATATGTCTATGAAATTAATTCAAGGACCCCAACGGAAACAAGTCCGCAAGGACTTTTTTGGTCCGACCTTTTAGACAAAAGTATTATAAATGTAACTGTGCTGTTTTACATTCTTTTGCCTAATAAAAATTTCAATCAATCAATCAATCATGACCATTACATGAGGCTATAAGACTTACTTCAATGCCCTGTAGTCTTTTTGTCATAAATTGCAAGTGACCTAAACCAACCCAAAAGCACATAATAATCATATCTGACATGATAATGTTAGGAGATTGTTATCGCTTATTTATCCCTCGTCCAAAGTTCTTCTGTCTGTGTATTTCTGTTTGTTTGTAACTGCAACTTGTAGGGTAAAATGTTTCATATATGTAATTTTGAGCTCATCAAATAATTTAAAGTAAAGTGACAATGAATCATTATAAGCTATATGCCATCTCACAATGACAGTCATAACACCTCAAAAAATACATTATCTGTAGTATCAAGCTGTACATGTCCTAGTATGGCATTACTTACTTATAATGCCATCATTGATGACACATGTTTATTAATTATAAGTGATTCATGGTACCACACCAATATTTGTGTACTGAAGTGAATTGTTGGCATAACGTACATTCATGAGGTCATATATTTTAAAAATGTAACAGGGTGAAGAAAATGACATACATTTACATGTTAAAACACAACACAATGTAAAGGAGTCATAATAACATTTGTTTATTTTTCAGACACAAACTCAGACTCAAGTAATGTGCATTGAATGAATAACAAATACAAAACCAAATCCATAGTTCTTCTGCAGACATTACTTATACTTTCACCCACTTCCACAACACAGAACCAAAAACACAAGACTGCTTAATTAATACATGACCCAATATAATTTATATACACAAATAATTCTACTATTCCCAACATTAAAAAATATACGCAGTAAGTGTTGGTTTTCATGGCTAGTAATGTCTTATTGACAAAAATGAACATATTCAGCATTGTGGTAAATAGCCTATGTCTTAACAGCCTCATGACATTTTCATACTGGATGTTTTATAAAGTACTAAAGCATGTTATGATGCAAATATGAAGCTTATAATATGCTTACAAAGTGCTTATAATGCCTCATGTGCAACTATTAATTTAAACTGTTAGCATCTAATTTTCAGTGAGTTTAAAAGAAAATAAATTTCCTGCATTGATTGAATTCAATTGGATTGGATGTAAACTGACCACAACCCTGATCATTTTATTTTATTTAAAAATTCGATTGGAGGATAGACCCCTTGAGATGCATAATCTCGTTTTCGAGGGGGTCCTCAGACCATAACAACACTACAGACAAATGCATTACAAGGTATGGCAGTTTTGACCAAACTGAATTGCATTTGGGTTAGGCAATTGATGACAAATGCTCTACATGTTACTAGGGATAAATATGACTCAAAATCAAAATTGTAATTATTTCAAAGTTTTGCCTCGATTACGATTATAAAAAAAAAAGTGAAAATAGACATACATGCTAAAAACGGGTCGCGATGCGACGTGTTATGAGCTTGTAAAGTAGCTACTTTTCACAACTTCTGTATGCCACCTTTGTACAACAAAGTATAATACAGGGCTTAAGTGGTTAATTATATACTATAATCTAATTTGGTAGATAATAAAATATCTATTAGAATTTTTTGTTTATTCTTATTTGTTTTGTCAATTCGTTGATACATATAAGATTAAAAAAAAAACATAAAAAAACACCTTACTTCTCAATTATTCAGTTATAAATCCGTTATTGGTTTTAAATATAGGTTTCAATATATGTTCGGTTAATTTCCCAGCCGTACATGTTACTATACAATTTTACATTTAGTGAAGCAAGGGAGATTAATCAACAGTCTGATACAGTACATCATCACAGGGAAGGCCCAGCCTTCAGTCAGACATTTATTTACACAGAACAAAGGAGAAATATGAGGCCCAGCCTCACCATATTAAATAATGACAGGGAGACACACCTTGCAATCTTTTCACTATATGTGATACTATGTGATACAGCAGCACTGTGCGTTATCTACACATATACATGGTATGCGGTGTATTAGTATATACTTGTTCATATGGAATGTTTTTCTCACAGTCGTGTGTGTGTGTGTGTGTGTGTGTGTGTGTGTGTGTGTGTGTGTGTGTGTGTGTGTGTGTGTGTGTGTGTGTGTGTGTGTGTGTGTGTGTGTGTGTGTGTGTGTGTGTGTGTGTGTGTGTGTGTGTGTGTGTGTGTGTGTGTGTGTGTGTGTGTGTGTGTGTGTGGAACAACACCTATTTCTAATCACACCGCCTTCAAATGCAAAAAAAATAGAAGGTTTTAATGGGAAACACGACATTTAGGTCCAGAGACCTTCATCAGGTTCTCTCTCTGGATAGAGAAGGTCTCTCAACAGAAAATTTTGTATCCAAATGAAACATTTTTTTTTGCATTTGAAGACTGTGTCTCCTCTTAAACATTTGTCGGCTAGTAGGTGTGAAAAACCGAGGAAATATCTTGTTTGTTTTGTTATAATTCACTTATATACCATCCCAATTTGCATAACACAATTGTTAAGCCAAGCACCAGCAAATACAGAACATTCACATTAAATCACCCAACATGTTTGCTTAACATTCATACGTGAACCTGAAAAGACCCAAATGCAGTTGATGGACTTCAACTGACCTGGCTTAATGCCCCCCTTTCATTACTCAGGTTTGGGTTCAGCTTCTCCTCAAAGACACTATAATAAACTCTATTATTACCTTTGTATTGTAGCACATCATGAGCTTTGGGCTTCAATTGAGCTCTGGCTCATCAAAAGCTGTACCTTTTATAAGGCTAATTTACACTTCCCCCTGTCAACACTTTTGCAGTTGAAAGTAAGTCAGTGTTTTCAGTATTACACGGCCATGCGACAAAGAATAAATTAAGCTTTACACTCAGGCCAGGACCATATCCGATGTAATGATCTGGCCTGAGTAAAGCTCCCTCTATTCTGGGTCAGTATATAATGTCCCAAGTAATGATAGTTTTAGTTAGATGTTAGTTAGAAGGGTCGGGCTGGTCGAATGGGTGGCTCCAGCTTGTTGGACAAGGCAGTCAACACCTGGTCAAACTTGGCATAGCGCTGAGCCTGGTTCTCCTCTGCACCCCGACTCCCCCATAGCAGCCTCATCTGGAATTCTGTCAGGAACAGCTCTAGAACCTCAGGTCTCTCATGAACACCTGCAAGAGCACAGCAGCACATCACACACATTACTGTGACATGCCAGTAATATAGCAGTGCTTCTTCATTATGTGGTATTCAAACACTCTACCCTGTATGGTGTTGCACTGGCCTCTATAGACTTTGCTGCTGGCGTTACCTGGCCACACCTATATTGTGATGTATAATAGTATGTTTCCTCAATGGATAAACAGGTACCATCACTTCACAACTGAGGTGTAGCCAGGTGTAACCGGCAGTGAAACCGAATTCAAAGTTTCAACCTGTTGAGGCAGGTTTTAGATCCACTTAACTGGGTAAAGAATAGGTTTTCAGTTGGCTTTAAAAAATGCTAATAGAGCCCGCTTCTCTAATGTCCTTTGATACATGCTCCGTAATTTTGGGGCATTGTGGGTAAAAGTTGCTTCTATGCTTTTTTTTGTGGAATACAATATGTAAATGGCAAAGACCAACATGAGAGGACCTGAGGGCTCTTGGTGGGTGATGACATTTCATTTTAGGGAGCCAGAAACCAACCAAGAAGACACTATACCATTAAGAGCTTTGTGTAAATGTACCTTAAAATCAATTCTACATGAAACAGGGAGTGATGGTGAGGTAATTAAAAGAGCTGTGATGTGCTTATTTCTTACCCTTACCATGTAATTTGGTTTGAGCATTGGAGTGATAGATTCCCCCCAACTGTGCAATGGTCCGTGCTGCCCCCAGGTGGCACATGACAACGTCTACACTTGCCTCCACTGTCTCCCATGGCTCCGCCCCTTCCCCCACCGCCACACTCTTCTCCAGGAGGGTCAGCAGCGGGACCACATGGGGGAAAGACGTGTTGGACAGAGGACAGCTCTCTGAAAAGCAGCAGATAGAGTGAAAAGACAGACAGAAAAGAGCAACAGATAGAGTGAAAGACAGACAGAAAAGGGGGGCAGAGAGAGAGAGAGTGAGCTAGAAGAGAGGAACTATTTTCAGTTTAACAACATGAACCCTAGTGTCCCTAGAGTAATAGGCTAATATTCTGCAAAAATAGGCAGACATTCTGTGAAACTAGACAAACATTTGGCAAAAAAATGCTGATCTAAAAGCTAAAAACACGTGACACGTTTCAAAGTCAACATGGTCACTTTATAAGCTCGAGTGCACATACATCATTAGGAATTTGGCTTAATGGTTGCTATACAAGGAAAATGAAAAATATGACAGAAATGATAAATTATAAAAGGAAAACAGGGATGATTTTTACATCACATTCTCCTGTAAGAGACTGACTGATTTTTACATACAGTATAAGGGGTAGGGGTAGTATTTACAGGAAAACGCTTTGAACCATTGAAACCATCTTGAATAATTTCCAAAACGCATTGGGCAACAGTGATGAAACAAGCATTCCTCATTTAATTCAAAGTGTCATACTGTAGTAACAGAGATTGATACCTTTCCCATCATTCAGACTTTTCATGAAGGGCTTCAGAGTTTTCTCGTAGAGAATAGCACCCTCTGTGTGTCGCTGGCGTAACACTGTCCAGGTCTGCTCTAGGCGAGACACCTGAAGGCCAGAGAACAAACACTGAAAACCATATGGGGTTCAAAGCCACTTAAGGCCCATCAGTGAACACAACCCTCATAAAACAGCAATCTAACACTTCTACAACAATCTAACAATGCACCCTAAACAGTAATGGTGTAATCAGTACAACCTCATCTTTGATTTGTATAATTATACTGTATTTACCTGTGGTAGCTCTAAGGCTCTCATGATGGCTGCAAAGCCAAACATGTTGCCCAGGGTGGTCTTGAGCTCAGCAGCAACCTGGATGGTTTTATGTAGCAGGGATGCTCTCTCCTCAGTTGTTCCTGTACATCCCAGTACATCCACAGCTAACACGATGGACATGGTGTGAAACCTATTATCAAAGCATTGCAGTTAGAATAATGGGAACAGAGTTGTTTCGATCAGTTGATAACGTATTGGTTTATTTTTATTATAAAATGATGATATAACAGGTACTGTATCAGGCTCAGCTATGCATTTGTTCCAGAAAACAGTAGCTTCAGCTTTCATTCATTGTATAAAATCTAGGACGTTTCTATTGTGATTAATGGGTACTTTGGTGATGGGAGTGGTAATCTGCACCTCCAATGTATTGTGCTACCGCCATTCCCATGATCGCGGAAAGAAAATCCTTCTTGGATAATTATTACAGTAACACAAAACCTGTGAGAATAACCCCCCACCTCTCAAGAAGGTCTAGACGTAGCTGGTGTCCATGAGGCAGGGTGAGAAGCTCCATCCCGGAGCTCACACCCATGCTTCTCTGCACATCTGCACTCACATCCAAGATCCTGGCCACCTGCCGAACACAGACAATGCCGGTCATTCTAAAGATGTTTTCATTCTGTAAAAACGATAGCACTGCTGCCTTGGACATCCCACAACTTTGAGAACTTTCTGTTTGTAACGGGTGCCCTGGGAATTGGGGAATGACCTAAACTGTCAGAGAAACAGCTTTTAGAATATTGTAACTGGCCATATATTTGTTTGGGGTTGTATTTGTATGTGCATGTATGAGGTATTGGAAGAATTAAATATGAGCACTGATTAGGGACTCTGTGTGTGTGTGTGTGTGTGTGTGTGTGTGTGTGTGTGTGTGTGTGTGTGTGTGTGTGTGTGTGTGTGTGTGTGTGTGTGTGTGTGTGTGTGTGTGTGTGTGTGTGTGTGTGTGTGTGTGTGTGTGTGTGTGTGTGTGTGTGTGTGTGTGTGTGTGCATATGTTCAGACCTATATGTGTAGTTTATGTTTATGTTGTCACATGGCTCTCTGACTTGCATTTTTTTTTTTTTTCACATGGCTAATTGTGTCATACTACTAATAAAAGTAAAGTAAGCTAAGCTGCTGTAAACTAAACTGTATGCATTGCAGATGATAAATCGCAACAGTACCATGCAGTCAGCCTTGGTGATATGTCTGGCTGCCGTCCTTGGGTCTATCTCAACAAGCAGTTCCTTCACCCTCCTCAGAATGCACACCTCCAGTGGCTTGTTCTCCTTGGGCATCAGCTGGGACTGGTATCTGCTTGGCCTGAAGGCAGAGACAGTCTCCACCACTGGGGAAAAATACACATTCCCATTCTCCGCCCTCAGTCGGTCTGAGCCCTCCTCCGCACACAGCCTTTCGACATAACTCTGAGAGGGAGGACCGGGGTACAGCTCTGTGTAGCTGTTTCCATCTATATCTGCAGGGAGCGGTTCCTGGTCGAGGGAATTGTGGAGCTCGTCGTTACACTGTCTATGAAGGGCGGTGTCAGGGGCGGAGCGTGGTTGGGCACCACTGGGGCATCTGGACAGGGTGGAGGGAGCCACGACACCTTCTGTGCAGCTGTTGCATGGACCGTTGGACTGGTGACCTGGTGTGAAAAATGGAGAAGACACTATTTAGCAGAATTACTTTACTCACGATAAATGGTGGAAGGGGGGGTGAGCGGTTGCTTGTCCCTGAACAAATCCCCAAAACATCTTGATCACTGGGAGTCTGATCTCTAAATTGTAAAACATTTATTAGTGTTTGATTGCAAAATTGGTAGCCACAACATTTGTGTACTGTAGCACTATGTCATAAATAATGCAATAATTCTGGCTAGAGAGGCAGCTTATGACTGTAAAAAAGTTTTGGGTCCACTGACTCATTCAGGGTTTCTTCCTGCCCCTGAGTGGCTCCGCTGCCCCAACTGCTCCAGTGGAACAGCAGTTGCAGACAGTAAAAAAATTATATAATGTACTGGCAGCTCCGAGGTGTGCACTGAATGGAGCAACTACAACCACAGAAGGGTGTGCAGCTAAGTCCAAAGCCAGGGACCAGGGACCACCACCCTGACTAAGAAGTGTTGGGAGGGGATATGGGCTATGATTAGTGTTTTTTGGTAAGACACATAGACTGTGTATTGTGTATTGTTTTTTTTATTTGTATTTATTTAAATACACTGTATATTACAAATACTTTATATATATCTGCTGTCTACTGTTTCACTTTAATATTTTGTTGTTGGTGTTGTTCTTTTCTTCTACTTCTTCTTTGTATAGTAGTATTGGTTTTAAGAGGTGAGGCTTACCTGGTGCATTCCCAACTTGGCTGAACATGTTCAGGACTTTGAACTTTATTCCACTTACTGGGTCAACAGCCTTTTAGTCACACCTACTACTACACGAGTAGAGAGGGATGGGAGTCAGGAATCCACAGTGAGTGTACATTAGGTTGTCGAATGTCAAGCACACTATTTATCGGCTGTGGATTACTACTGGTAAGTGAGTTTGCATTTAAATGTTTTGGCATTTACTGTAGCTTAATTTCTTTGCTCCAGCGTGACTTACAACATTACTGAGTGAGCAGGCAGGGATACGTATTTTGGAGAAATTTTTGTTGATGTGGAGTCACATCCATAATCAAAATAATGTTAGTGTTAATGCGAAATGCATTAAAGAACTTCAGTTGTGACATAGCTTTCACGTTAACATGCAAGTTTAAAGCTGTTATAGCATGGGATTTTCATGAAGAGGGAACCTTTTGCGCAATGTGTGGGAATGTGTTGGACTTGGGAGTGTTGTGGTAACATTCCAATTTGTTCTATATCGCTCATGCTCTTATCTAGTGTGAAGTGAGGTATGCACAAGGCTTGATCCATCCCAGTACCTGTACATCATTTCATAACAATATGTAATCACTCTTAAGCTGTGAACCTTATAGATGTGGTTTTTGCATATGTACTTTTCTCATCATACCTGTAAGAGGGCAACTATTGTAATATGTACGAGGCTTGACCCATCCCATCTTGTGTTTTATCTTGTCACTATTAAGTTGTGTAATCATACAGTAGTTAATATGATTGCATATGTACTTTTCTCCATATCTGTATGCCCAGAAGATATGATGGCATACATTTTACAACAGCTTGTGCACATTGCAACAATATCTGTAGATTACAATTATTACCATCTGTAGTAAGAGGTAACAGCTGTAGCAATCATCCCCTGTACAGTTTATGCATGAAAACAAATCGGCTTCATTTGAGAACATTAACTTTTCTTGTGTAACTAATGGGATTTGCCTGTAGGAATTCCTGTGGAATTCCTGTAAAACAATCCTCTTGCATAATCAGGAAGCTGTATCCAGACGTACCAAAAGCAAGCTATTGCGTAATAATACAAGCACCATGCCTTAGCTAAAAGCATTTAAAAAGTCTTGGACAAGCAGTACATTTATTTATTGTTGGTCATACTTTGCCACTGGATTTGGAAGTCAATTACTAAACTATTAAATCTGATGGGGATTAAGTGTAAGAGCATTTGTATTTGTCACTGTACAGTATGGAATTAGTTTAGTTAGTTGGGCCAAAATATTGATTGTGACTGTGTGGTGTAGTTATTGTTTTATTTGCTTGTCAAGTGCCTGTGCAGGCCCGCAACGGGTCACAATGGAAATGAAACTCATAGTGTTTTATTGTGTTAACCTGTCTTTTTATGTTTAATTTACGGCACTCACTGCTTTTGGTTTCCTCTGTAGTGCAGTAAGCTTTTGATTTACTAATGAAATGGCAAATCAAATTAAGTCATCTATTAATCAATAACAATAGTGTACAATGGTAGTGATTGTAAAAGTTCCTTTTCATAAATTCAACCTCTAGTTATACTATATTGGGACTACATGCGAATCTTGAAATGTCATAATTATAGAAAAAACATTTGTACATTTTAATTGAAATATCTAGGCGCTCGGGTGGTGAAGTGGTAAAGTCCCTGCCCACCACCACGGAGGTTGTGGGTTCGAATCCACCGCGGTGCATCCGGCTTTGTCGGGCGTCTATGCAAACACAATTTGTTCGGGGGAGGGAAGCCGGACGGGGAGGGTGATATTTGGTCATTGCATGTACTCCTGCGGGCTGGGGAGGCACCTGTCAGCAGGGAGTGTTAGGCGGGAGGAGTAAGACGAAGGTCGTACGTCCTCCCGGTGGGGGCTCCACACTGGCAGTTGAGTCAGTAGGATACAACAGCAGTGACAACACAGACATGTGTGTGGGGAGGAATTAATTGGCATAACGACTTAATTGGGGAGAAAAAGGGGGTAAAAATAATTGGCTACTCTAAATTTAAGGGAAAAAATCACACCCAGTGTGAAGAGAGTGGTGCCTTTGAATTAGTGTAACTGGTTGCATCCTTGTGTTGCAATCAGCTGCAGCTGTTGAGGCCGTGCTCAAACATACGGACGGACGGACGGACGGACACACACACACGGTCAAGTGTAGGAGTGGCTGGCACCACTCAAAAAGGAGAAGAAATCTCTAAAGACTTGTTTACCAACCATGACTGAAAAGAGTACATTCTTTTCCAAACAAATCTCTCAGGTGTGGAGCTTAAGTGCAGTAGTTGAATACTGTCAAGTACCTTGATATTCATTCATTGTCATTCTGATCTCTCCTCAGAGATGGGCCAACTAACACTTGTGGTGTTTGCTATACTTCTGTGTTCCACACCACTCGTGGATGGAGGGAAAGTCCTGGTGTACCCTATAGATGGAAGCCATTGGATCAACATGAAAGTCCTCATTGAAGAGCTTCATTCCAGAGGCCATGAAGTCACAGTGGTAAGGCCAGAAACCAACTGGTACATCAAACCAGACGCCTCTCAATACAAAACCATCACAATCAAGGCCACTCGAGGTGTAGATGAGGAGTTCTTCGGGTTATTTGTGACAAGGATGTTGAACTTTCGGCGGGATGGTTCCTCAGTTTGGGCTCGTATGGGACTGGAATGGGAATTAGTGACCAAGTTCCGTGACTTTCACAAAGCCGTAATTGAGACAATGGAGATAATGTTTGAGGACAGTGAAATGATGAAACGTTTTGAAGATGCAAAGTATGATGTGGTTTTGACGGATCCTGCATGGGGGGGAGGGGTGCTGTTGGCTCATCGTCTGGGTCTTCCTCTGGTCTTCAATGTCAGGTGGACTGTCCAAGGGGACGGGCATCATGCCATAGCCCCCTGTCCCTTCTCCTATGTCCCAATCGCCGGGGCGGTGCTGACGGACAAGATGACATTTTCCCAACGAGTCAAAAACATAGTTTTCTACCTTTTTACACGTTTGCAAATTGCATATGTTGCAGACCCGAACTACACACCGTTTGTTCACCGTTACTTCGGTCCTGACGTCCATTATATGGAGCTGTTCCAGGCAGCAGATATCTGGCTGATGAGAAACGACTTTACCTTTGAATACCCTCGCCCCACTATGCCTAATGTTGTTTACATCCAAGGTTTCCAGTGCAAGCCCTCCAAGCCTCTTCCTCAACATCTGGAGGACTTTGTCCAGAGTTCTGGAGAACATGGGGTCATTGTGATGACTCTGGGCACCTTGATTGGAAAGCTTCCTGAGGACATTGACGAGGCCATTGCAGCGGCTTTCGCCCAATTGCCACAGAAGGTGATCTGGAGGAACACTGGGAAAAGACCATCAACCCTGGGAAACAACACCTTACTCATTGACTGGTTGCCCCAGAATGACCTGTTGGGCCACCCCAAGACCAGAGTGTTTGTGGCCCATGGAGGCACCAATGGAGTTCAGGAGGCCATCTACCATGGCATTCCTATTCTTGGGATACCTCTCCTGTTTGATCAGCAAGACAACCTGAACAGGATGGAAGATAGGGGCGTAGCCAAAGTAGTTGATATTGCCACATTAGACAAAGACAACTTCCTGGAAGCATTGAAGGAGGTCCTTCATGAGCCCTCCTATAAGGAGAATATGCAGAGGCTGTCAATGCTACACAAGGATCAGCCCATGAAACCTCTAGACCGGGCCATGTTCTGGATTGAGTTCACCATGAGACACAAGGGAGCGCCACACTTGAGGACTGAGTCATACAAGATGTCAAAGATTCAGTACCATTCAATTGATGTTATAGCTTTTCTGCTGGCAGTTGTTTTACTGGTATTAATTGTCTGTATTTCAGGAATGAAGTTTCTGTGGCGTAAAATGTTTTGCAGGAGGAAAGTGAAAAGCGAATGATGCAAGTGTTGTAACATGTGTACATGCCATGGGCAATATAACTTCAAATAATTGAGATACTATCATCTATCACCAAAGAATGTGCTACTGTGTGTGTGTGTGTGTGTGTGTGTGTGTGTGTGTGTGTGTGTGTGTGTGTGTGTGTGTGTGTGTGTGTGTGTGTGTGTGTGTGTGTGTGTGTGTGTGTGTGTGTGTGTGTGTGTGTGTGTGTGTGTGTGTGTGTGTGTGTGTGAAATGAAATAAAAACTCACTGGTGTTGTGCTGTGTAGAAAGAGGGACTTCCCTGCTTGGTGACTGCAGCTGACTTTGTTCCAAGTTGAGACTGCTGTTATTTGCTGCCTCCCTGTGGTGAAATGTAGAAGGGCTGCATGTCATGTGCACAGAGAAACAGACAGACAGAGAGAAAGAGTGAGCAATATAGAGGGGCCATTTGTACAACAAAATGTTGTAATTCTATATTTTTATATATTGACGTATAATGTAAGGCCAGCTATTCTTTGGCCTGTACATTTTTCTTAGTAGTAATTAGACAAATGTTTACTGTATTATAAAGTTTTCAAATAAATCACATCAAACTATCTTGTTGTTCTAGTTTTAATTTAATATTTATCAACAATGTTTCACATATATTGTGTTCTGATGTCATGTGATTAAATAACAACCAACACATATACAACTAGAAAGAGTGCTCCTCAAAGCACAGGTCTCTGCAAGGTCAGGTAGGTTATTGTGGGCCAGCAATGTTGGGATTTCGCCAATCAGGATTGAATATGAAAAATCGGATGGATCCGTCTTGATCAGTTGACTATAGAGATAATGTGTACCGATTTGCGTGAAATTTTGATAGAATCTGAAGGAGTAATAATAATTACTTAAATTAAGTAAATAGCCTCCTGGTGGCCCTATAAAAGGCAGATGGCAAAGGTTTTTCCTTGGCCTCTAAAACATACAAAGTTTTACAGAAATGTACACAGATCGGTGCAGTTATAGGTAAAAACACGAATTGGCCTGTTAAAGCGCCACCATGAGGCTGATTCGAGAAGTTGGTGGGAATGTGCGTGCAAAATTTCACAGAAAATGCACGCTGTGTTCATGATTTGAGGCATTTTGTTCAAAACGGAGTACTCCTGCAAACTTTGGATGGAATATGAAAAATCTGAAAGACCTGTTTCGTTTAATGACTATAGAGATACTGTGTACCGATTTGCGGGATGTTTGGACAAAATCTGTAGGAGTACAGTCGAAAAATGTGTTTTACAAAAGTCTGCCTCCTGGTGGCGCTATAACAGGCCCATGGGAAAAATGTGGGGCATCCAGGGAGTGTGTGTGCACAGTTTCGCTGTTCACAGACGGACACACACACGGATAGACGAACAGGGTGCAAAACATAGTCTCGGCCATGCCTTCGGCCTGGCGGAGACAATGAAATATACAGTACATAATGTGTTTGGTGCCATATTGATGGAAAAAAATTAAAACGTTTAAAATGAAAACAACTTGCAGCTGACCATTTCTTATTCTGAAACAATTCTGCAATCTACATTGGGACTGGGAGTACTGTAGGACGGTAATGATGTTTTTCTTAGGGATCAACATGATCGTTCTAATACTACTGGGCTCTAAAGGCTCAAATAAAGAGAATGCCTCACCTCCACGGGCAGACACTCAGCGCTCCGTTCCCACTGCGGAGCTTCAGTCCTCTCTGACATGAGGGTGAGCTTACGACGCAACCTTTAGAACCAGCCAGGGAAAACGCAGTCTCCAGGTACCTCAGTGGTAGCGTCCTGTTCACAGGACTGTGTATCTGGGCCTGGCTCTTTTGTGTCAACGCTGCCCTGCTCCCAACATAGAAATTGACCAGGGATGGCAGTGAGTCAAAGGCCTCCCCCTCCAGCTTGTACTGGACTCTGGTGTATGTCTCGCTGGATTGGACGATGCTCTTGCTGATGAGAAAGTGGAGGGTGTGGTGATTCCAGTGGCTTGTGAGCACATAGTCTCCCTGACTGGACAGAGAGTCCCGGATGATGAAGTCACCATGATTTACGACCAGGCTCTCCGACACCTGCCAATCACATGATATTTGCACAATTACAAATAAAAGAGTTTACTGGACAGCAGTACTCACATTTCTTACTTAAGTTAAAGTATCAATACTGCAATATATAAATACTCTGTTACAAGTAGAAGTCCGGAATTCAAAATGTACTTGAGTAAAAGTACAAAAGTATTGGCATCACAATGTATTTAAAGTACCAAAAGTAAAAGTACTCATTAGGCAAAATGTCCCATTTCAAGTTTTAAATGTATAAAAATCTTTAGAAAATCGCGACGCATTGTGAGCTTGTAGATCTGCTATTTTCAAATTTCCGAAATGTATATAGGGCTGAAGTGGTTAATGTATGTTTTGTAATAATAATCAAAATCTAGAAAGTAACTAGTAACTAAAGTTTTCAAATAATTGTAGTGGAGTAAAAGTATAATTTTTGCCTCTAAGATGTATAGTAGAAGTAAAAGTATTGGAGATTGGAAATACTCAAGTAAAGTAAAAATAACTCATGTACTTAGTTACTTTACACCACTGCTGGACAGCATCCAGGCATGTAACAAGACATAAAAAGTGATAACTGGACTGAAGACACTGCGACAGACAGTGGTCTCATTATACATAATTCACAGTCGGGTGGAAACCTAGTACGTCCGAAACCTTTAGGTTTCAGGAAATGGAAAAAATAACCTGTGTTCCAATGGATCCGATGTAGTTATTTAGTCACAAGCTCTTGTTAATACTTTTCATGGGTTAAATCATTATGAAGCCCACCGTCAGGCTTAACCACTTTCAACCTGGCTAGTGCTACCCTATAGCAATTTAACAGCAGAGCGTGTCGCTACTTTTGTGTATGACAGTAAAAAATAGGGCTTATTTGTTGTGATGTTTTTGTTTTTGAGCCATTCCTGAGCCAATAATTTGATGATGTCGTTCAATAGGAGACTCAATGGAGACTTTTTGAGTCTCCTACCGGAGATATTAGCATCTTTCTGCCGGTCATCAAATAATTGACTTAGGAATGCGACAAAAACGTCTCCATGGGGTGACTAATCGATAGGGGAAAAAAATGTAAATGTTTTGGGTGAACTATCCCTTTAAAGCCTCACTAAGTAACTTTTTTTAATGAATAAAATGTAATTATGTCCAATCTGTAAGGTAGAGTATGTTAATACAATATAACTTATACAATGTGGGGTGGTTGTATTTTGTATCCGTGCTCTTCTATTGAGACATTTAGATCGTGTCAAAGGTCATGTCTCACCTAGACACAGGATCTGACACGAATTTTGACCTGCGCAGCGGCCCGAACTCCAGATGTGAGTTCGCGTCATGTGGTTACCCTGTTGGCCCCTTATGTAAGGCAGGTCACAGTCTATCTATCCTCAATATCACAGTTGATTACATTTCATCAATCAAAGTATATATGGACACGGCAGTAAGATAAAAGTGCATACTTTCTCTACATCCATTCAACCTTCTGTCTTGTGTGAGGTTGTATTGCGAAATCGTTTCCACATGGTGTTGGGTAACAGTTCAGTTTACTTTCAGTGAATCACAGTTTGCTTTCAGTGAAAGTACGTTTCACACAATGAACAGCATATCAGATTCAGCCAGAGCCAATGGTAAAGATTCTGACAGATTTCAAATGCTAACCCTAACCCACATCATCAGTTGTGGAACTCTGGCCAACATATCTGATCATTCTGCAGACAGATCCACTGAGGCAACTCAAGGTTTTCAGCAAGGTGCGTGCGTGCGTTGCGCGCGTTGCGTGGGGAGTGGACGTGTGTGTGGACGTGCATGTGTGTGTCACTGACCTCCCAGGGGATGCGACCATAATACCAGCCGTGGCTCCTCAGGTTGCAGCTGTTCAGTTTCAGCTCCTCCTCCAGCTCCTTACGCAGGTTCTCTGTTGGCCTCTCCAACCAGAACTTCTCCCTGGAAAACTTAAAGGGCATCATAGGCATGGATGAGGATCAGGACTGAGTCCAACATGCAACAAAATCCACTGAAGAGGAAGGCCAAGGGATCAGATGACCTCCAGAACCATATCTGCTTTGCGTCTACGCTCACAGCTTTGCTACTCTAAGGGGAGTGAATTTCCAAACTTCCAATTTCCTCCGATAAGTCTTATAAAAACATCTTCAATGTGGATGCTGAGACTAGTGCTGGAGCTTGTCAGTAAGTAAATGGCTGAGAGGCAGACAGAGAGTACGGCGTGAGGCAGGGAGGGTAGATAGGGCAAAGAGGGGACAAGTCTGCTATTCCCACGCTGGCATCAGACAGCGGCGTCTCACCCGCGTTGTCACGGTAACGTTATTGTACAACAGGTCATCATTCAGCAGTGTTTTGTCACGTCTTTATACAAATGCGACCAGCTACTGTATATCAAGTACCTCTCCAGCCGGCCATTTACATCAATATTCTGGGAATTCTTTTGTGGGGCAGACCTGTTGACCCCCCCTCCCCTCCCCATTACTATTGGCCCTATTCCCTCGTCTAGGTGACATGTTGTTTTTCTCTCAGCCTCCAATCCCCCTTCTTCCGTCAAATAGCTTATCCCCTGGGACTGTGATTAAGGAGTTGGCACTGGGCCAACGCCACTTCAAAACAAAACAGGGGGTAAGTCTAAAGACCTAGAAACCACTAATGAATAGCTTTAATTTCATTAGCATTATCATTCATTGCCAGCTTGTCCCATTGAAGCAAGTGTGTTTGTCAAGTACACAAGCATCCAATTATAAGTCAATGAATTGGAAATTCTCCTCCTTCCCTCTCTTAACACCTTTTCCAGGCATAACTGGTCATATCGAGTCTGGGCTTGGTTGCCACTGGTAACCCAGGGGCCTTGAAACTATTCCCCTTAAATAGGCTGTATTTCCAGAGTCTTTTATGTCAAAAGTCCTAATTCAATTAGAGCTTGACTGCTGTGAGCATAGGACTGTCTCTCCTTGGTTCTCCCCATAGTCTCCCACAAATACAGAGGCTGGAATTTTTATTTAACCTTTATTTAACCAGTAGCAGTAATGCCATTGAGATGAACAAAAAAATCTCTTTTTTAAAAGAGAGGTAGCAGAATCATGACTAATGCAAAGAAGTTGCAGATAAGATGGAAAAGCATACACAAGCACAAATACTCAAAATCACACAACTAAGCAAAACCCCAAATAAGGAAACCTATAAACTAAATAACTTACCTTCACATATTCTCCACTGCTATCCATGGCATCGTGCTGACTAAAGGGCAGATGAAAAACATCAGAGTATATATTTAGAAATCCTGTCATGAGATCAAAATGTCCAGTGGATTGTTCAAACACAGGAATGCACAATATGCACAAAGGTTTGTACATGCTGTCAATATTTTTGTTTCAGTTTTAAACTGTGCCAGTTATGTAGGCCGGTGCTCAAAGTTACCAAGCGTGTAGACTATAATGGCATGATTAACAGCATCTTATAAATAACTTCATTTTATATTTATATTCGTTTTTTAAACCTATTTCATAACATTTATTTTATTCTTTCTTGCTTTATTTAAAATTGTCATCATTTAAATTATGGGATATTCATGCCGACATTATTTGTTCATATTTTTTAAAGCTCTTGGCTCTTACTTTGCAAGTCATTTGTAAATACACAGCAGTGGCAAATAAGAAGATGCGCTCAAAATGTGCTCATGTTCTCTGTGTGACTGGCAGTCAATCGCATGCTCTTGCATAACGTTTTAATACAAACAGTGTGTTAATATGACAACACCCAGCAACTGCTTGCAAAATAGCAACCTCCTTAAGGGACTATGGAAGGCATGCGCAGTAAAATCACCAGTGTTAATTGAACTCTGAGAGAGTACAAATGGTCCATTTTTACATTCGACCCCCAGAGTTAATTTCGTACGTGTAGTAGTGTGAGTGAAAGTATGTGTTGGAAGTCCGATTTTTTGGGGGGGGGGGACCTCTGCTCTTCTTCAACATGCTGCATATTTCCTTGAGTACTGTCAGGGGACTTGACCTTGTGTTCCCTACACTGAAACTCTAAGTTTATGCACGCATGGGAACACGGATACACACACACACACACACACACACACACACACACACACACACACACACACACGCACACACACACACACACACACACACACACACACACACACACACACACACACACACACACACACACACACACACACACACACACACACACACACACACACACACACACACACACACACACACACACACACACACACACAATGTCCAACTTTAGCTGCCCCCAGCCACCCCCAGCATGCCTTTCTTCTCAGTCAATCACTGATTCTCTCTCCCAGCAAAGAACAGACAAATAAACACAGCATAGAGCGTACCCAATTATACATGCATGTAGGTCCTGTTGTCCTAGTACCATGGGTGTCAGTACAGTATGTACTGTTTCGTAGTAATGTATCATCCCCCCACTGCCACCAAAACATGTTTTGTAACATATAATACATAAAGCTCCTCTGTGCCCAGTTTTAAGCGTAATCCAGGGGAACCTCCCTGTCCTTGGCTGGCTGGGGTTCCCAGGATGCATGTCAATTATTTACAACACTTCCTGTGTAGTTAGCCAGCAGCTCTCTCTGTCACAGCTGTAAGTGATATCAAACACACTCACACACACTTAACACACACATGTAGACCATAAACCCATTTTTGGACGTACACTGACTGCACACACAGGTATACCAGAGGCTACATGTGTGTGTAAAGATACATTTGTGTAAACATGCTCCACACTCCGAAGAATCATATAGCCTACATGCTGTATAGCTATAATGACAGGCATTCCTGTATGTACACTATATACCCGCACGCTTCCTCTTGAGTACTAAGAATCATAATATGTGTGATAACTATCACCAACCAAACCAAACCAGTTTGATGTTGTTGCTGTTGAGATTGCCTTCTCCAAAAGACAACTTTGTAGGTTTGCTTGGCTATTGAATTTTGAGATTTACAAGCAAAGACCATCAGAGTCCAAAGACATAATACCAGGGTCAAGTTTGCGCTGGGTCGGTCTATAGGGTGAACATAATTGGCTCAGGAGCCAGTCTTATCATGCTTTTGGCTGAAAAGAGAGACTACAGGACCAAATTCCTGCCCTTAAGCTTATGTAATAGCAGTCATGAACCCCTAAACTCCCCCATATAACAAACACCAAGACGGTGCTGTAACTGGGAGATGAGAAGCATTCTGGGCATTCCAGAATGAATGCCAACTGATTTAAAAGTAGGCTATTTCTGTCAATGGTTTACTAAGGCTGCATTCTGACATAAAAACTAAAACTACTGGTTGTCTTAACATTATCACTGCAGGTATTGGGTAATATTACATTTTTAAAAATGGTTTGTAACTTTTTTCTTTCTTTTTTTATTGCTGTCACCATGCATTTAAAAATGATCTGTGAGTGTAGCTTCTTATTTTGGCACTTTGGCTTTTTTATATTTACACTATGATTGTTTGCATATTAAATTCAAACAAGTAGGCTACAACAATACATTTTATTCCTCAAGCTATCAGCCTGTATCATGCCAGTTTAAATCTGAATTTCCCCCCATTTGTTGTTACTGGTCACTTACACATAGTTTGCATTTTCATCAAACTTAGTCTATTATGCACAACTGTTTTGATTTGATTTGATTGTTACACTGTCTCAATGTGATTTAATGTCTATTTGCTGTAATCTTGTTTTAGATTTCATGCTATTTTGTGTCTGGAGTATTAATGGACTACATTAATGTCCCCGTGAGGGACTGATTGATTGATTGAATACATTATTAGCAGTTTGCAAAAAAAAAAAAGCACAGGAAAGTACAGTTCAATACAAGGTCTGCTAAGAGGATTTTAAACCCAAGAAAGCCTATGGCTCGTTTCTATTGGGGTCCTTTGTACTTTGTATAATAAAGTTTATCTGAAGAATTACTCTTTAGCCTCATATTTTGCAACTTCACCATCACCACCACACTTCAAGATAAATAAAATAAGGATCACAACGCGGTTATGCTAATTACAGTAATTGAATTCTCACCTTTTGCTCATTGTCTCCATCCCAGACTGTACTGATTGGTAGCATAAGTCCCGAATCTCACACAGTTCCACTGTATGTCTGTACCGCTATGGAAGCAAGCGACCAGCCCAGCTGTTGAACATGAACGTGGGCGTAAAGCCCTGCGGTCTAGACTAGAACCACAGCAGGGAGGCACGGGACGGGAGCGACACAGTGCGCATGCTTGGTGTTGACATGAATCGATAATCATGGTAAGCTTTGGCAATGTAGTCAGCCTACTAATTAATGGCAAAGAAAGGAGCACTGCCGCTTTCAAACTGTTATCACTATTATATTATATGTAAACGAATCAATTTCAATGAATTTTTAACGAGTTATTATTTCACTCATACACAGGTCTGAGGCCGATTCTATAAAATGTCTTCTATATCACTTTTCTGAAAAACCAATGTTGCTATATCAGTGGTGCTCAAACTTTTTCACATCAAGGACCCCCAAAATCATATGTATTTGGCCACCATCCCCTCATCGGAAAACATTTTGTTCCAGGGACCCCCCAGATTATATTATTCAAAGATTTGCACACATTTTCAAGATTTTTCTAAAATAGCAGATCTGTGGCACAAAGTGACTCCCTATGAGCTTGTAGATCTGCTATTTTTGAATAGCCAAAGATATCTAAAAATGAAACATGCTTTCCCGGTTTTGATGTAAAAGACATACATTTCCATATTTCAGTATTTTTAAAAGTAATGTATTATTAAAGAACACTGAATTAGATTCTCACCCATCAAGTGTCTCCAGCTCCACTTCCTGTGAATCCTCAGGGGGCAAGCTGGTTTCCTGTGTCCTCATTAAGTGTTGATGCTTCTCTGTTGGGTCTTCTGCAGAACCCCGGGCTATTTGACTTGCTATAGGATCCATCACCATATACAGATCCTGTGTGCGGCTGGGTGACACCAGTGCTGACTGAGGGGCCAGGGAAGATGTATGAGGGAGCACGATATTAACTGCAGCCATCTCTGAGGGCTTATCTATGGCACTGCTGGGATCCGCATATCTCAATGATGAGGCCTCTTGACTCCAGACGGTGTTCACTGAAGCGATTCTTGCATCTTCTGTAGCGCTTCCATTGGAGTTTTTTAATGGAGAGTGGGTGGGCGACGTCGGGGGTAGTGGCAGTGGCCTCGAGTGGACAGGCGACGGGGGTAGTGGCAGTGGCCTCGCGTGGACAGGAGTGGGTGGAAGCCTATCCAGACAGGGCAAGCTGGTAGCAGACAGGGCAGTTAGAAGAGGAGACTCTCGAACATAGTCGCCCACCAGGCATTGGCACTGCCCTACTATTGTCTCAGCTTTGCTGGCACCCTTCTTCTTTCTAGTGCTCTGTTTTTCTTTGCGGGGCACAGTGCCCACATGGGAGTACATGTCAGCGGAGCGAACATAGCCAGGGCTGTGCAGACAGGACTCCATGTCATCCACTGAGTGGCTACCCACTGGAGTGTCACTATTACGCTTCCCATCATGACTTGAGTCTGTCTTGTCTGATGAGTGCCGTGTGTTGGAGTTGGAATGGCTTCCAAACCATTTGAAACCTGATGGGAAGTTCTTAGCGTTATTGTATGCAGCATAAACACAATGACATATTTCATAAACTTTGGAGGGGTATGTTGTTTTTTTGCACTCAAAATGTGTAGATTTTTTATTTATTTTTTGAAGACCATCTACGGTTAAGATTTCACAAGTGGATGTGATTTTGATTGATAAGAGTCCTATCCATCCTATCATATAGGTTATATTGACAATCATTGGGTTTGAATCACGGGAACAAAAGGCCTTTATATTAGTCAGACAATGTGGTATGGTATGTGATTACTCTAAATACAAATGTATTCTTAATCTTATTTAAATCAACACCCACATTTATTAAAAAAACACCAGGAAAAGCATTGTTCCTATATCCTGTGAACAGAAAAAGCAAACTTATTCAAATGTGAATGATACTGAACTTTTCATACACAGGAACAAAGTTTGTATTTGACTTGGTCTTTTGAAAAAAGTGTCTTTTCTTTGCATTCAAGTCATGCATGGAATGTTATTGCACCCAAGCCTGGTGGAACTCCACCGTTTGTATTCTGAGCTGTGAGTTGAGCTTTCTGAGTTGTTTGATTATGTTTCTGCCCTGGGGAGCTATTAGAGGTTGAAATCGCGACAGTTATGACAGTTATTTATTTCCTCAGCTAAATATAAGCTAATGGTTTTGAATGCAGAGGCAGATGGTATAGCAACAGTTTGCAACAACAGTAGATGCAAGTGCTTTCTTATTCCTGGTCAATTATTTATATTTTTATGATGGTACTTTGGAATTTGGAAGCGCACCAAACTAAAACAAAAGGAAAGGGAAGACATCTTATTTAAATGTATTATGTAACCGCCAGTGAATACTGCTGCTGTGCTGTTATAACTCCAGCTTTGGAAATTTCAGTGAATGCCCATGATCCTTTTTGAAATGATGAGAAGTGAAAAACACATTAAAATAGCCTATAGGTCTAAACAAGAATAGCAGGGATTATATACTTTTCAAGTAAGGATTTCTTGTGCACTAATGAACCAAAGACAATTATTAAGATAGATACAAATTAGCGTTTGGGTGTCTTAACTTGACAAGAAAGGTAAAAAATTTAGTTGGTAATGTCAGGTGCAAGATGTAGTTTTAAATCAAACGTATTGAAGAAATCCAGCATTTTAATAACGTCTCAGTCCCAGGTAAAGTGTCTGTGGTAAAGGTTCAACAAGATTCAAATATATTTTTGTTTGTGAATACAAAACAGTGCAGGGCAAGAACTAGTCTCTCTTAAGGGTGGAATGTGACTTTAGAAGATTGCTTAATAGCAGAATAGACAAATAGTAAACTGTTCTCTTTTTACATTTGCTGTTCTTTCTTCAACATTGTGTTTTGGTCTGAGCTCAGCTGGGCTGCTTCTATTGATACCAAACAATGAGCCATTTATGCTTTATCTACAATAGACCAAAAACCTATTTATAAGTAGAACAGTGGACAAAGAGTCATCACATTCACAGAAGGCTGTTTGTGCACATACACACAAACACAGATATATATGTACAGTATGAGCTTGAGCACTCGCACACACACGCGCGCACGCACTCACGCACACACACTCACGCACACACACAAATAATCACTCATATAGAGTTATGCACTTTTAGCCCTGACTCATCATATCTCACATCTTTTAAATTACTTCTTAAAACTCACCTCTTCTTGGCAGTTTTAGCGTTTTTATTGATTTGACCTGTGCTTAGTTTATATATCAGTTTCTGTGTTTTGTTTTGTTTTATATGGTATTTTATTCACTGATTTTATGTTGTAGTTTTATCTCTTATGGTTATCATGCTGCTCTTTTACCTTGTTCTGTAGAGCACTTTGTAACTGTGATTGGAGAGTGCTATACAAATAAATTCATTATCATTATTCATTACATGATGCTGATTCAGTAGAACGTAATTCAGGTACTGAGGATTGGGTACTGATGGATTTACTTATTATTTTTTCCATGCTACTTTTAAATAGAAACAGACAATGCTCAGTTGTTAACCTCAGCACAACTGCTCATGGACAAGAACACTTGTATTAATGTTTAGGCTATTTATGTGCATATTGTGCCTTTTATCTTTTATCTTGTGGATATAATAAATATTCACAGATTTCATTTTTGTAAACTACCATGTGAAAGTGAAATAAACAAACTTAAAAAAGAGAAAAATGTACGTCTCATTATCTGCACAGTATCATTTTCAATACCCAACCTGAAAGAACATTATAACATTCATAATAATAAAAAAAGAAACTCACTCAGCTTTCGTTTACTCATAGTCCAGAGGTATAGGCTTCAGAGAGGAGATTGTTCGAACAATCTTTTAATATTCATAAACTGAGGCAAGAGTATCAACCTTCTCTACATCCTGATACTGCAGTGCAGTAATGTGATAACCAGTGTGTTTTGACTGAAGATTCAGTGTACTTCCTGTCTTCTGAACAAGAGGAAGTATTGGGTACATTTCACAGGATTACCTTTTTCACACTGAACTTCTATGAGCTGTTTTTGAGGTTTTGCAAAACCTCAAAAGCTCTTCTCAACCAACAGAACCTGGCCTTTTGGTTATCAGCAATCATGATCGTTTTGTAAACTTTCCCCAGAACGAGAAAAGATACCAAACCTTAGAATCCACCAGAATGTATCACAAATAGCAATACATGCTGGGATACTGTATATATTTTTTAGAGCTGATACTGCCTTTAAACACATGGCACTACAGGACGTCACTTAATGCAAGGAAGTAGTACCAGACAATCTAGGAGGTTGACTTTATATATTGTATATAATGTATGCATGTATTTACATTATATACACATTTAACATTCTGTAGTTGTGTTAACTTGTATATGAAATCTAAAAACATACTTCAGCAGAGAAGATGAGATCTTATCGGTATTCAGGGGTACAAAGAAGATGTGAATATCTTGTGTCATCGTCGACTTGCAACATTTCCTGTTAAGATTTCCTGGCAAAAGCATAGAGTAAAAACCAACTGATGTAATCAAAACGCACATTTATTTAATCATAGACGGCTGTGATCTCTATCTATAGGATGACATGGCCAAGACATCATTTGGGAATTTACAACAATCACAAAACATACATCACTTTTAGACATATAATACAAAACACAGATACTACTACTACTAGGCTACTACTAAATAATAAAACTAAGTAATTAATTAATTAATAATAATGATAACAACAACAACAAAATCTAATCACAGACACAAAGTTAATTTGTCTCACGTATCTTATAGCTCGTTTTACCTCTAGGCTTTATGCCCCCATATTTTAATTGTTTTGTTCAGTTTTTTTTAGTTGTTGTTTTCTTTTATTGGTGTGATGTTTCTGTTTTTAAATTTTGCCTTCTGTAAGCACTTTGAGATTTCATGAAATATAAAGTGCGTTATAAATAAAATCCATTATTATTATTTATTATTATTATAGCTCCATTTTTGTGTAGAGCAAAAAAATAATATTTGTGAATATGAAATCTCTGTCATTGACTAGTTTTGGAAGCCATGCACTCTCCTTTAATGTTGCACTCCTCGGCACCCCTATATGGGGCATCGTCATCGACCCTTTACTGTAAATACTAAAAAGACTAGAAACCATGACAGACCCCTGTCAGTTTAGGCGGGCCACAGAATCTTCCTAAGTTTCCATTGCTCCTCTGTGTCTATGTGAGCATTCAAATGGCATGAGTGCAGTGGCAGACCTGACCATTAGGATCAGAACGTATGACTAAATCTTGCCTAAACTTGTCTAAACAAAGCATCTTCAAAGATGAAGATCATAGTCTGCCACAAGCCTCTTCATAATTAATTTATAACCTTTCAGGATCTCTATTACCAGTACTGAGCTATATGCCAGCTCAGTTCCATGTCCATTTGCAGTAAAATATAAAAATGCCATAAAATAGGCTAGGCTAATAATAGCCTATATAGAGGCATCAACTATTTAGGCTATAGTAGGAAATTGAAATGAATTTAATAGTCAGTGGTTCTCAACCTTTTCAGGGAGTGACCCCCCAAAGTAATCATATTTGAACTGGGGACCCCCACCCTGACAAGCACTTGGAATTGCAGGAGTTGAGGCATTCAATTTCGGTTGTCTCGGTTCCACAGATAAACATTGTGAAAATAGCAGATCTACAAGCTCACAACAACGCAGTTACTTTCAAAATGTTTGCCTCTTTCTTAAATTATTTGACAATTTGGCCAATGTCTGACCCGTTTTTATAGTATAGTTTGTTGATTACTTTTGGTGCAGTAATTGTCTTATTCTTATTTCTTTCCTTTTTGAGATATTAAAAAGGTCTTAAAAGTCCATAAATTGTCACTTCACTGTCATCTGGGGACCCGGCCCCCTGGGGGTCCCGGTAGGGTAGCCTACGATATAAAACATTTTGTTCCTGAATTGCAAACATTGTCTGATTATAAGTCTGATATAGCCTATATTGGATAACGCTACTGTCTTTTAATGTAGGCTAGCTAGTGCTTTAATCATGGATGTGGCTTTAATTAAGTTGCTGTGGTTTCAATCTACTGAACTAACAGATGACGTCATCCCATAGCAACAACGTGTGGTCTGTTATCGTGTATGTTGATCTGACAAAAAAAAAAGTTTGACTGGGAAAATGCCGAGAAAGAATGACAAAAAAAGCGAAACAAAGCCAAACAAAAAAGATGGCATGACGACCGTGACAAATAAAACAGATGATGATGGCACGTTGCTCGATAAAGGAAAAGAAACAGCACAGATACGACTTTTGGAGGAACGGTCGGAGAGGTGAGACTTTTCTCAGTTGCTTAGATAGAGAGAGCAAGCTATCAAAGAAAGTCTACACATTTGCTGTTTATAAAAACGGTTTAGTAGGCCTATTTAGCCCATGTAGAACAACTTGATTAGACCTATTTGTCCTGCAGTTACGTAATTAAAACGTGTCGCCCTTCCAATCAACAAAACTAAATCACAGCGAGCCTACTTTAGCGTACGGCGAATAGGCTACTCAACTAGTCCACGTCAATTGCGTAGCCAAACACAGCACTGTTTTCCAAAGAGTGGGTCGGGACCCATTTGTGGGTCGTGGACACATTTTTATGGGTCACAAGTAATCCCTTCATGTTTTGTTTCTTACATTTTGTTTTAAAAAAAACATTTAAAAAAAAAAGTTTGTTTTCTGCCCAAAATGACTGTCCACTGGCTATCCACTGATTTTGTAGCAATTTGTAACAATTGTAGAAAAAAATTGCCTTAAATTTCATTTAATTTTCATTGGACGTCCATTTAGAAATAAATGGAAATATAAAACACATTAAAAAATATTTAAAAAATGTGTGCCCAGATTTCTCAGGTGCCCACTCTTCCGGACACCCAGTAGGCCTAGCCTATTATACTTTCTTTAACCATGTGCAAGTTACAACACACCTATCCGTTTATTTTACAAATACACCTAGCCCACCTTTAAAAGTGTATTAGGAAGTCATAAATGTCACAATTCTTTGAGCCCCAAAACAATTACAACCTTATTCTTTCTCCAGGTATCAGCGCAAATGTGATGAACTCGAGTTGCAGATGATCGACTTCACCGCTCAGTACAATACTTTGCAGAAAGAGAAGAAAGACATTGTTTCGTACTTGAAACGATCCCTAGCACAGAAGGAGGATGAGCTGACTGATTTATCAGAGCGCCTGGTGAGTCTGGAGCAGGCCAAGAACCTGGAGATGGAGTTACAGGACAGACAGCTGCGCCAGGAGCTTCAAGAGAGCAAGGATAAACTCACTTCAGAGAATGCAGAGCTTGGTGAGAAACTCCCAATCAGAAAACTACTATTTATTTACTTACTTACTTACTTACTTACTCATTTAGGTGGTTGCTTTATCCAGAGCAATGTCCAGTGGGTAAAAGGGTAGTGTCATCGCATACACAGGACCCCATGGAAACAAGCCATAGTGCTTTCTTGGGTTTAAACCTTTTAGCGTCCTTTTGTATAGAACTGTACTTTCTGTGCTGGAAGTATGGAGTATAGTGGGCTATGTATTTGTACGTTTATTTGTGAAATATTTTGATATCATGTGTCTTTGTCAGAAAACATTCTTGTTGATCGGTATAAAATCTTTAACTTTTCTAGTCTATTCTGCCCCCTTCTCCTAGGACAAAGATGATGGTGGTAACAAAATACATACTAGTGATATGTTTTGCTTGGGGATCAAGCATAATCCTAAACTTAAGGGTTGACTTCACTTTGACTAATAGGATAAGCCTAGACACAAATATTTTCATGTCTCATGACTGAAAAATGTCAGCCACAATAATCTTCTTGTAGTTATTTGAAGTCAAAGTTTGTTTAGGGACAAATGAAGTTCATCATGAAATGCTTGTCAAGCGGTTTTCAGCAACTCATTTTAAAAACAAAGAGAGATGAACAAATCACAGTCTTAAGATTCCTGTGCAAATCCCTGTGGCTTTATTGTGCTTGCTCAATCAAGTTATTTAGATCGTAATGTATTCTTACTGTAAGTCAGTGACAGTCTGTGTCTGACCTTCCACCACAATGGTCTGTTTCTCCTCTCCTCTCCTCTCCTCTCCTCTCCTCTCCTCTCCTCTCCTCTCCTCTCCTCTCCTCTCCTCTCCTCTCCTCTCCTCTCCTCTCCTCTCCTCTCCTCTCCTCTCCTCTGTCTTCTCCTCCAACCCCAGCAGGGAAGTTGGCATCCCTGGATGAGTTCCATGCGCAGAAGGAGAGACTGATGGCTGAGAATGATTCACTTAAGAAGCAGCTGACTATTCAGAAGGAGGAGGACAGCACTGCCATCTACAATCTCGAGAGGAAAGCGCTGCTGGATAAGGACAGGTTGATTCTTTTACCCGTTTTAGAACTACACTGGAAAACCTCTGCGGACATATATGCTGCTCAGCATGCAAAAAATGCCAACATTTATTTTGGCCAGCACTGTGCAAAAATTTGCCTCTCAAAATCCAACCCCACGTCCAAGTCGTGAGAGGCGGTAACGGCTAAAAAGTACGGGATTGACAGGCAGGGCGAAGTATGGCGGGTGGATTGCCACCCAGGCCGTTTCATAAATGACCTATGCTCCCCAAAGAGTCAAGTTAAGTCACTGTGCAAAAATGCATTGAGTTCCCTGAACATAAACACATTGGCTTAAACTAAGACTGAAGTAGTAAAATAATTAGCAACACCTGCTTCCCTTTATTGCTGACTCAGTCCTGAATCACAAAGAGCACTTCATTAGGGAGACACTTGAAAGTTGAAATGCAAACCACATCTACACAGTAAGTAGTACATACAAACTTGCTCAGTCAGTAAGAACATTTCAAATAAAGTCAATGTCAAGAGTCAAACCCCCCCCCTCTTTCCCCAGGCTGAAGGAGGAGATGCACAGCCATGTGGCAGCAGTGGCGGCTGAGTGTCAGCGAGTTTCGGAGCAGAGGATGCCAGAAACCACTAAGAGGGCCATCCACGAGAATGTGGCACTCACGACCCAGCTGAAACAATTGTCAGACCAGGGCCTGGCGCTTCTGGAAGAGAACAGGGCACTGCAGGAGCAAAAGAAGCACCTCCGCCTTGAGGTGTCCATCCTGGAGCCCCTGGTCACCCAGATGACCCACAGGAGCCGAAGCAACCAGAAGGTGTGCGGGAGTCACCTACCTATTGTATAGCAGCGGATGTCTGCTGCTGAACCAGATATATCACTGACATAAAATGAAAACTCATTATTTTACAGATTACAGTATAGTATAGGTCCAAAATACACCAACTGCACCAAGTGACCATATTTCCAATGCCTTCCATATACTGTACAGTACTTGTATGTCTCCCTTGTGGACTTTATGTGGACAGTCAATCATCTACAGTCAATTAAAGTTAATATTTCTGCTGATCAGACAAATACACACACACACACACACACACACACACACACACACACACACACACACACACACACACACACACACACACACACACACACACACACACACACACACACACAAACGCAGAGTAATACGCAGAGTAATACGATAAAAAATATTAATTATTCTCAAAATTGCTTTTTCTTCCACCTCCTTCTGTTCCTTCCATTAGGTGGTGGAACAGCTGACAGAGAAATGCAAGCTCCTCCAGGCGCAGCTAGAAGAGCATAGCTCAGCCCACCTGGAACAGCAGCAGCTCCAGATGGAGCACACAGGTCTCCTGGCTGAGATGGACACACTCAGGTATCCATCTGTTCACTGCTGGTTTACTGTATATTTAAGTTTTAGTTCACTTTAGTTGAAGTTGTTGCCCCATGCCTGACAATGTTATAATGGTTCTTGTGCTAGCCCTGATTCATTATACTACAGTATGTCCTCTTACCTATGTACTACAAGGAGAGACTATACTAAAATGCAATTAAAATAAAATATTTGCCTATAAGGACTCTATGCAATAATCACTATGCACAAATCATTAATTTAATTAACCTCTATGATCATGCGCTTTGTCCTAATGGGTGTAATTGATTCTCCTTGATATTTCTTAGAAAACTGAATCGCAGCCAATTGTATTTTCCCAACACCCAGCAGATTTGGGCTGTACTTATTTTATTAAATCATTACATTTGAAAAAGCTTCTTATTTGTCACTGGTACAGGCAGCGAAATGCTAGTGTGGCGAGGTCCATAAACACCAACACAATACAACAAGAACAAGAAGAATGTCTGTCAGATAGTCTATGTATATGCCTTCGGTTTTGGTGATGCACTCTCCTTGAATTAGCTTAGTAAGTTTACGAAATATGCATTCACAATGACAATTAACTTGATCTGTTTTACAATCAGAAAAACTGAGTAGCTTCACTGGAGCACCTGGAGGTTAAGTGCTCTGTTTATGGGTCATTTGATTGTAGCCTGATTTACTCACAAGCTCACAATGTGATGTGAACTTGTATATCTACTATTTGACTGTTGTACGATACGAGGGAGTATAAAGTTCAGATACTCCCGCTCATATGAATCAAGTATACAGTCTGGCAACCTTTGAACAGGATACCCTTTTTGATATTATTCGCAGGACAGATCCTCTGAGTATTGTGAATGCGGTGAAAACAAATGTGTGCATCTAGTGGAATGTAAGCAAAGATTATCAGCGCTCCATCAGTCACTTTTTTTTGTTGCTCTCTAGTGCGTTCACAACACAGGAAATGTGACAAAATAAATAATGATATGACAGCCACTCACAATATGACCGCCACACACCTGCAGCGATGACAGGCATCTCCAAACTGTGCTTATGAAAATGCAGGCGAGGTGTTGATTTTTGTGCACAGTAAAATCCTTAGTGTTAATTTAACGCAGAGAGTGTAAAGAAATACCCAAATGGACCTGTTAGGGTTTTATATACACTTTTTACACTGAGGATTTACTGTGTAGTGCTGGGTGTCAGTAGTGGCTTATTGATGTGTTTGTGTCTCAGTGCCTTGTTATCATAAATGCTGAATGTGAGTGAAAAGTTGCCAAGTTTAAGGTGCTCTTGTCAAAAACTTTTTGAGATAGAGATATGAGAGACACACAGACTACAGTATGCTGTGCAGGGTGACTCACAGAAATGCTTGTAGTCCTCGGGGCAACTGTCTATAATGAATGTTCAATCTGGTCATAATAAATAGATTTTCAATCTCAATGAGACTAGGTTAAATAACAAATAAGATCAAATGAGATTAAAAAGCAACAACACAGAGACCTTGTAAAACTTCACAACCAAATGCATCCAAGTTTATTTCCTGTCGCAGTATTTGCTAATGTCAAAAGCGGAGAGGAAATAATAGTGGGAGAAATATGTGAAAAAGTTGTTCACTTCCGGCAGAAAGTGTGAAATTTTGCACCTAGGGGTATTTTTGGGCGCTGAATTCAAAAAATGCCGGATCCAAGAAGTCAGACCAAAGCATCTGACTTATTAATGAGATAATTCGCATATTTGCCGCAAATATGCTAATTATCTAATTAATTATGCACAATACAAAAATGTACATGGCAGAAATGGATTCTACAGGAAAAAACACATAAGAATCAACTGAGAAAAGTTTGGTACACCCTTTTATCGAATTGTTATAGGTTTTGCCCAGTCTAAATTTAGTCATTATGCCAATTGATTCCTCCCCACACACACTTGTGTGTTGTCACTGCTGTTGTATTCTACTGACTCACCTGCCAGTGAGGAGCCCCCACCGGGAGGACGTAGAGCTTTTCCACTTGTGGGACAATACATTTATTTCTCATTAACTTGTTTATTTAATCTGTCCTACTCTGTTCTTCTTGGAAGCATTGTCCTGAACAGAAACATAGTTCTGTGCATGGTAGATTAGCCGCAAAACATTTGCATTTTCCAGCACACCGTTTTTTTCACATGCATTTGATCAGCTCTCGACACCCTTTTGACGCCACCTCTGCCATCACCGTCCAAAATGGACACCAGCCATCGTCCTAACTTTTCACCCATCCCCAATCTGCAGGTGAAGGAATCTCTGGGTTGGCAATTGGGACTGTCCCCAGATGTGACCAGCTTGAAATACTGCTCTCTTCACATGTTGACGAAGTGCCTCCTTTGTGGGTGGAATATTTTCCACTTCGCGATTTCCATGAGCAAATAGCTGCTTGCGTGCCTCGTTCACTTTCTTCAGAGTACCCCCGCTGGTAGGCGTGCCAGGCATGTAGCAACATTCGCGAATCAGCCTCTTCATGTGTATGTACATGGTTGAAGTTGAGAAACATCAGAAGGGGGGCTTCTTCATAGGTTGTGAGAAGTGTTTTCCCATCTGGAACAACCATTGTTTCTAGAGCAGCAGAATAATGTCTTTTTGTTGGAATCTACTCGAAGGAAGCTGCTCCAGTTTCGTGGCACGGATGTCTGTTCAGTCACATATATATATGTATGCCGATGCCACGACCAAGCCTGGTTCCTTCCTTGAGACTGTCCGTTCTGTACGTGTCCAACACCACATCAACACGCATCACAGTCTCCTCATTCAACTTTCGTGCAATGTACGGAAGGAACTGTTTCTGTATAGTCACCGAATGTACTGACCACACTGTTACACTTCTTAGGCTATAACTGATGGACTAAGGCAGCACCATCAAAAATACAAACTACTCCTTTGGGGGTATCACCAGGACTTGGTGCTAAAGTTTCCAAACAGGGCAAGAGATCAGCTTTACCGATTGGTGGGCACATTGTATTGATACCTTCAGCCAATGCCGGTGGCCACGCATGGCACTCGTGTTCAAAGAATGTGTCAAGATCACCATCTCTAGCTTGGCTAGAGATGGTGATTGGCTAGCTTGGCTACATTCATACACAACAGCTGCACGTCACTCTTCATACTTGTTATCTTCACCTGAGACTTTGAAGACGTTTTCCTCAGCTTTGATTTGAACAGAGGTGATTGTTCTTTGCAATGTTATCATAGAAATTGATAGAAGGATCCTTGATTCGCTTCTCTACAAATCCATCAAATTGTGTTTTGCCAATGTCCTCCACAGATCGCACTGTGGCCACCACTTCATCAGGCATGATGACTTTGGTGTCAAGCACATACAAGTCGTTACTGTCTTCTGAGAATCGATTCCCCAGCTTTTCGAACGTACTGATTGCATTATTGAGATCTGATGCAAAGGCTTTCTGGATTGCTCGTGGTGTCCCTGAAACTGGTCTTCAAACTCATTTAGGATCCTGGCTATTTCGGGACCAGCCACCAACCACCGGCGAAGAGCCCCCTCATTCTCAGTAATTCCAACAATTCCGCCATCACCTTTCACAATAGCGTTCTGCTGTTCATGCATCTGATCGTGTGCCAAAGCAGAGAACTTGTGCGATGACAAAGTTCCCCTTGCCAAATTCACGATCGGTATCTGGGGAATCATTTGGAAGTTCCTGAAGGTCCGTTACATGCACTGTCAACCATCTAATATGCTATTTTTGAAGAATGAGTTTTCACTGTTGCTACAAAAATATTAAATAAGTGTGAACCCAGTAATATGATCTCATGTGAAAGAATACCCCTGAAAACATAGGTAGAGACACCAACATCATGAGGCTCAGATGAAGCACTTTGGAGTAACACTGGTTTCAATCAAATTTGCCATAAAAACAGACCGTAATCTGCTAAATGAATCTACAGAAACTGAAAATGTCAAAGTATTGCTGCATTACAATTTGGATTTTATCAAAACAAACTTGTTTCACATTCAAAAGTGATGAGGTGTCAAATATTGGAATACAAAACCTAATTGAACCAAAAACGTTGGCGGCCATCTTTAATTCTCATTTTACGACCAGATCCCATGGGAAAAGTGCTTGGATCCGGCAAAATTTGAAATCCGCATACTTCAAACATGCCATATGCAAATTTTCACACTTTCTGCCGGAAGTGAACAACTGAGCCATTTTTTGTCACATATTTCCCTCACTATAAGCCCAGGCTGTTTAGTAATGCAAGTCCACTGAAACGGTCTATATAAATAAGAGCTGTTTATTTGCCAGACAACGTAAATCAAGTCAATAACATTTGACACTTTTGATTTACGTCCAGATGTTCAAGCGGTCTACAAGCTCACGACGCGTTGCAGTGCGACGCATTGTGAGCTTGTAGATCGCCTATTTCCAGTGCGCGGCTCCAACATGCAACGTTGTATAAATCTTGATTAATGGTGTGTGTTTTCAGACAGGACCATGTGTCAGTGTTGAAGGAGTGTGTCAGAAACAGAGCAGAGGTGGAGCGGCTGGGGGCGGAGTTAGTTGAAGAGAGGAAGAGGCAGGGCCTACTGGAGAGCATCCTGCAGGATGTCGCCATGGCTCTCAAACAGGCGCTGAAGGTCATTTCATAGTCCATCCATTCTTCTGCTGTCAGATGAGAGCCTCACATATCACAAACCTTCCTGACTCCCTCTGATTGCCAAACCAATACCTTTTATTGAAACGATATTTACCATTTTCACAATTTGGCCGTTTTGCTCTGTACGTCATCCTTGGGAGGTGATGATGATGATATTGACAGCAAAATATATGTACAAACATGTAATTGCACACATTGGTCAAAAAGATGACAAAAAAAGCCCAAAGGCTTATTTCCATCGTGGTCCTACTGATGATGTGACATAAAAAAAGAAAAGAAAAATGCCATCTTGTAAATCGTATAAGCAAAATTGCCACCGTGTAAATACGATCAGTTGGGTGGAAGAGTGTTAAAAGACACTGTTGTGGTGGTGTGTGTATTCTGGATATAAGCTACATCTACTGCAGTGAGATGGGTTGCTCCATCACTCAAAAGCTTCCCTGTTTGCAAGCAGACGTCCATAACATGTCAAATAAAAGAACCATTCATCTCACCCCAGGAAGTTCCTAAAGAAGAGGACTCAGAGGCGGACACCATAGTCCGTAGGAATCATATGATGCAGAAGGTGCTGGCTGTTCTGGATGGCGCCGCCCTGCTGGGGAAGGGGCCCACCATGACTGACTTCATCTCAGAACCTGTGGCTGACAGGTATTTGGGTGGGGTGGTGGGGGGTGAAAATGCCACCACACTATCTAACGCTTCCAACTTTTAAAAACTTTGTTCATCCTATTGTTTATGTCATGGGAAATTACAGGCCTATTGTATGTTTCCTTTTTTTTCTCCACCGACTGAAAATACAAAAATAAAAGTACAAATTAAATAGTTTTTAGATAATTTCTTATTGGGGAAAGGTATTCTGGATAAGATGCATGAACTATTTTGGAGCTGCTTTCTGCCCAATACCTCTGTTCAGCCTGCATACTTACTTCTTACACATCTATATAGGTCAGGGCAATACCATGTCCAACTGTCCCACTTCAAGACAGGGGACCTGGGCCTTGTGCCACGACAAACACACTATTCTAACACTATGCCGTCGAAGACGGAACCCAAGAACACCCATTTACATTTGAACAGGTTTGTAATGGTATTCTTGAAGCCTCATGGTCACATGTGGAGTCAATATTTCAATAATATAATAATATAATATAATGTAATCTAATCTAATATTGAATTACTATAATATAATATAATATAATATAATATAATATAATATAATATAATATAATATAATATAATATAATATAATATAATATAATATAATATAATATGAATCTAGTTCACCCATTATGATGGCCTTGATGATGACATGTGACGACACCCTTTACTGATGACATTCAGAAACTGCAGTCCTTAAATTTGAAATGTTCTCTGACTTGTGCAAAATGTAGAGCAGTCATTGGAAGCCATCAGAGCACTGCTTTACAACCGTGGTCTTTCATGTCCTGTAAATAACCTATTTTCAACTGGAAAATGTCACAGCAAGGGAACCACTGCTTTAGAACACTTACAATGCTTGCCTCTAGTCTAAATAGTCATTGAGGTATTGCTGAATGCTGAGGCATGCAAAGAATGTGACTGTCATCTAGTTGAATAATGTATCCATTTGAGAAAAAAACATAATTGAAGGCCATCATTCAATTCAATATTACTCAAGAGAGTAGATCCTGTGTGTAAGTAAACCTTATGTAATTTTGTCGACAGCATTTTAGTTTTTGTGCTATTTGTCATTTTGTGATATTACTAAAGTAACACCATTTTTCAAATGGCTGCCATCTCATATTGGACTGGAACTCTGTAAATATGTTTCACCCACATCCATCTAATTGATTTATCTGTTACCCAAGTCTGTTTCTTATTCTGTCCCCTAGGAAACTTTCTGGACAGAAAATGCCCTGTCACCCCAAGCCCTCTGCCCCTGACCATTCTGGAACAGACAGGTTCATGACCTTTCCAGTTAGACCCTGTCCTAAAAGAAAACCCTCTCACAAACCCAACCTCAAGTAAGAAGAATTAACACATGCTGCCTATATGCCTATATAACCTTAGTTATTGGGAAAGTATGGGCTTTTAATCATAACTCCAAAAAAAGAAAAAAATAGATGTTACAAATAATGGGTACTGCACTACCTGGATCATGTAAACTCTGATATTTTAGCCACTAGGTGGCAGCAGTAGTCCTCAGAATGTAAAGTGTGCCCTTTGGAGAATGATTGGGCGACCTGCAAATCTGGACTGCCTGGATTTGCCTGGAAATTTTCTCCTGAAACCTGATCCGAATCGTTCAATTAAAAAAACATTAAACTTAAGATAGAGATGAACAAAACTGTTCTTGACCGTGATAATTGATTTGTGTCTCAAAGTATGAACATTATCTAAAGATGTTTGACTGTGAAGTGTTATAGTCACTGATCCTAGATGGATCCTAGATCAGCTGTCTGAGAGGCTTTTGCATGTACAATTTCTTATTTTACAGATACATACAGAATGGTATATAATGTAATCATGTACTCACTGATTGTGTCAGTGTTTAGGATATCCGAGGAGCTGAACAAAAGTAATTTTTACTCTTATGTATATATGTACACAAGACATAACAATAAAGAACCTCGAGCCTTAGACATTTCAGTGGTCCAGTGCTGCTCATTAACATCCTACGAGTGAAAGATAAAATCCTCAGTGTTCATTTAACTTTGAGAGTGGACCCAAACGGCTATACCTTACAGATTCATTTGGGTCATTTTGTACACATTAGATTTTTTAGTGTGTAGGCAAGCCAATACTCTTTCTCAAGAATAGCACAGAACAGATGCTCCTCCTGATTGCTCCTCTACTGACCCAGCATGACAAGAAAGGCTACAGAGTAGGTTTGTGGTATATTCATTTTGATTCCAATTCCAATCTTTTTTTTCTTATTCTTTTTTTGGAGTGTAAATTAGTTTACTGACCACAATGCCAACTCAGGTTCAGATGCAGGGTCATCTATAGGTAATCTAGTCCACTGGTCCTCAACTCCAGGAGTCCTTGTGGGGGTTCCAGGGGATCCCCAGCGGAATGGTTGTTACCGATAGTTAGGAACCTGATGGACCCTTACAGGTCTGTAACATTGAGAGTGTACAATTTGTACAATTTGTTTCATTTAGTTAAATTAACACAGAGGATTTTACAGTGTAGATTGGATTCCAGAGGGACCACAATCATCAAATGGATCAAATGTTGGTCCGTGGCCTAATGCATATGGAACTGGAGGTCCTTGAAATTAAAAGGGTTGAGAATCTCTGATCTAGTCTGTGTTTGATGTATCAAACTGAATATTGAACCTGAGGTACTGAGGTGAATTATTTATTGCTCATTAATGAGCAATAAATCGTCAGTGTTCCTACAGCTGCCTTACTTAATGCCGGCACACAGTGATGTCATACAACACACGTGTTTTAAAAAAGAACATCAAGAGCACATTAACCAGCTACATGCTCTCAATGTGTAGAAGAAAGAAATGCTAAAAATGACTTTCTTTCTTTTTGTCTCCGCCAGGCCGTAAGGCATGGCGAGAGAGTATGTTTTACCCCCTGTCCGTCCGTGTGTGTGTGTGTGTGTGTGTGTGTCCGTCCGTCCGTCCGTGTGTCCGTCTGTGAACAGCTAATCTCCCGCACCGTTGGCTTGATCGCAGCGAAACTTTGCACACACACTCCCTGGATGCCAATTCAGAACCTCTGCCCCAAATGTTTCACATGGGCCTGTTATAGCGCCACCAGGAGGCCGATTTGTGCAAAACATATATTTTGACAGTACTCCTTCAGATTTGATCCAAACATCACGCAAATCAGTACACAGTATCTCTATAGTCATGTGATCAACACGGATCTGTCCGATTTTCCATATTCCATCCTGATTGGTTAAGATTGCCTTCCAAAGTTTGCAGGATTGGTTTGTTTTAAACAAAATGCCTCAAATCATGAACACAGCATGCGATTTCCTTGAAATTTTGCACGCACATTCCCACTAGGCCGAGGAAGAAATGGCACCCTTTTCACATTGGCCAGTTATAGCGCCACCAGCAGGTCTAATTTAGCAACACACATTTTTGGAACAAAATGCCTCAAATCATCAATGCAAGGTCCGATTGCCGTGCAAGGCCTAAGAAGAAATGGCACCCTTTTCACATTGGCCTATTATAGCGCCACCAGGAGGCCACAATAACCTACCTGACCTGGCGGAGACCTTCTAGTTTCATCTATATTGACATGCCCAAAATTGGAATGACAGGATTCCCAAAGTGTTTCTTGTACTGTAATGCTTAATTTATATTTGACGCGTTGTGAGCTTGTAAATCTGCTCTTTTTGGCACGCAACATCGTCGTATGTATGGTGAAGTATAAATCAGGCTTAAGTCACTGCAGAAGTGTGTGGTACTGTGGCACCACATTAGGATCCTGGAGAACCACTGAGCATCCCATCTGTACCAGCTGCAAGCAGCTAACGTGACGTTATCAAGGTCTCTTTACTACAAATAAGCAGCAAATATATGAAGACATCTGGTTGATCAAATTAAAACGGGTCCCTCAACCAGCAGTACCATCTGGCTCAATGAGCTGTAAACTTGCAAATTTATTAGGGCTGTTTTTTTCCCCCCTGATGCTTAGGATAATAAATGCTAAATCGTTGCACATTAATTACACACAGTGGTGTCACTATATGCCCCTATGACAGTTAGTTAAAACTAATTTGGAATGAAATACAGAATCAATCTCTTTACTGATCAATCAGGGAGGATTATGTTGTCCAATGTGAAGAGAATTATTCAAAGATTGTCCCTGTTGACATTCAGAAATGTACGGATACACATACTCGCAGGTATGCACACATGCCCTTACATACATATGCACACTGCAAGCACTGATGTCATATCTTAACATGTGTGACGTGTTCTTTCTGATTCACTTTCTTCCCTACTGACAGTCATAATGTCACACTCTCGTGCGTGTGCACACACACTGCTCTAGCCTCATCTTATCGTAAATTTTTGTATGTGTGCCACTTTTTGATAGTAGAGTTAGTATGTAAAGGCAAGTAGGTACAGTATCTGCTTTTTATATCCTCCACACTGCTCGGCAAAACAACATTTGATGAGCACTTTATAGGCATAAATAAAAAAGCAAGACTGTGTTGGAGATAGAGAGCGAAACGATCCTCTCATATCCTCTCATATCCTCTCATTTGCTCATGTCCGGGAAGAATGGAGATAGCATCTCATTGTGAGAAATGACACTGACAGAAATGTCAGCATAAAGCCAGTGGCCGCATTCTTGTTATGGAGGCATGCATTGAAAATTAATATTGATGAGTTCCTGATGCTCTTGCCATCTATATTATTTGTTATGCCTTTGACTGATGAATAGCTTTTCCTAAAATGTTATTAACTGACCCCGGATTCAGTGAAACAATGAGGATTGTTTAGCATTGGCAATACCTGTGGCAGTAGCCTAATACAAACATGAATTATTTATTTTCATGTTATTTATCAATTGCTGTAGCACATTTCTACACACGGAAGTAACTTTTGCAGGGACTTTGACACTGCTCCCAAAACATCATAACGTGTCATTTCAATGACATTTATTTCTATCAATCATTACAAAATGACTAAAAACAAAACAACAAAAAAAACTATAAAACTATCACTATACCCTAACATGGCTATCCTTTTTTGGGTGTGTGCCACTTTTTGATACTATAATTATAGATTGTAAAGGCAAGTAAACATTCTAACACAGCAATGCCTGTATTTTTGTTTCCAAAAGGGTGATATCAAAGAAGATCAAAGCAGAAATAATTTCACTGAAGAGCAAGAACTTCAACAAAAAGGCTTTACTAATTGATGCTGTAAATACAGAGAACAAAATTAATTACACCAAGCTGATGATGAAATAAAAATAAATATTTCTGTGAAAACAAAGCGAGGTCAAAAAGACAAAACAAATACATGTCTGTATGCTGCACTTTCAGTCCATTCTTTCAAGTAGATCAGATCACAGGTCCTCATTGACATGACATCGTATATTTTCCCTCGAGACGCAATGCAACAAGGAAAAGATCTCCTGCAGTGGCGCATCCACCCGTGACAATCCCCGGCTGTGATTGCCAGACAGCCAGCATTCATTGCATCAAGGAGGGGCATCTGGTCATGTGGATGGTGGTCATATACCTTCCACCTCTATGAATAGAAGAATTGCTCAACAGGATTGAGAAATGGAGAGTTTGGGGGGAGAAATTGCACCATCACACGTGGGTGGGTTGCAAAACATTCTGTGACCGATGGAATGCAACATTGTCCCATACGATGACAAAGTGTGACATATCAAATCAGGCCTTACCTGCCCTGAGAGCACTCGTTCTTCTGGTGGCTCATTTCCCTGGTACAACGCATCAAGGAATGTACTGTAATTAGACGTTCTGTGTTGTTTGCCTCAATTATGAGAATGTGGGTAATGCCTGATTGTGTCGCATACCGAAAATAGCAGATCTGCAAGCTCACAACGCGTTGCATCATAGATCTTGTAGATAGTAGCATAATTCAGGCTTAAGAGTACCTTCGGAAGTTCGGATTGACCAGTGATGTTCATTCCATGTCTCCTTACTTTTGGCAGGTTGAAGCATGCATCATCCACATATGAAAATATGTGGAGTTGCATTGGTTTCAAGCTCCATTATTAGTGTGGTTGCCCTAACAGGGCAACCAGACTATTGTTATCCTCCAGAGGCCCTAGCGGTTTAGTTTAGACCGTCTCTCCTCCCACAGTTTTTATCCCCCAATGTCGTGCCATATGTCAAAATGACCGTCTTGACCGGGAATCGTGCGCTTGTATTTTGCTAAGAGATTGGTTCCATAGTTTAATTGATATTGATTTATTAGTGCATTAAACTTCCCCATCCACTTTCATGGGGAAATGAAAAAACTCCCATTCAAGTATTTATTTCTCAGAAACCGTAAGGGCTAGAGTTTCAAGACTTGGAGGGGTGGTTCATGATTTAGTCCAAAATTATTTAAAAAATAATTACACCAGTCGGCCTCATGGTGGCGCTATAACAGCCCACTTTACGTTTTGGCCTATAACTCTTGAACCGTAGGTTGTAAAATAAAAATCTTTTTTCCCCTAGATTCCTTGGGTCATGACGCATTTGTGTCGGGATAGATTTTCCGCCATTTTGAATTTTGTTCAAAACACACTTTTAGCTCCTCCTCCCACAAATTGTGTCCAAATTTCCTATGTCAAAAATCGGTACACATGATCTCTGGGCCCATGCGATAAACATATCCAAACGGCATTTTGATAGTCCTTACCGTTCGTCCGTAAATGGCTTCCAAAGTTAGTGGGAGGGAACCGTTTTACCAAAAATGCCAGAAATCACAAAGTATTTTTTTCTCGGAAACCGTAAGTGCTAGAGTTAAAAGACTTTGAAGGGAGGTTCATAATTTAGTCCGAAATTATTGAAAAAATAATTACACTAATCGGCCACATGGTGGTGCTATAACAGCGCCCTTTACGTTTTGGCCTATAACTCTTGAACCGTAGGTCGTAAAATCAAAATTTCTTTTCCCCTAGATTCCTTGGGTCATTACGCAACTCCCCATATAGGCCACGCCCATTTGCGTCAGGATAGATTTTCCGCCATTTTGAATTTTCTTCAAAACACACTTTTAGCTCCTCCTCCCATATATTTTGTCCAAATTTCACAAAAATCGGTACACATGATCTCTGGACCCATGCGATAATCTGGACCGAAACAGAATTTTGATAGTCCATACCGTTCGTCCGTAAATGGCTTCCAAAGTTAGTGGGAGGGGCCCGTTTTACAAAAAAGCCCACAAATCCCGAACAAAACGTCCAGTCAATCCCAAATTTGAATCACATGTCAAGTGTGGTTTACTCAACAAATTCCCAAAAGAATTTCAACTTTGATCCATAGGGGGCGCCACAAATGCTCAAAATGTAACCGTTTGATGCAAAAAACATATTTTGGGGGGATCAATCCTCTCAAAATGAAACGCAAGTGATCTCAGGAGTTACGTGACAATGTAATTGGCACAGCCTCCGACGGTATTCCTCCCAGCGTATTCCTCGAGTCCCGGCGGCAGCGACCCGCGACTAGCGTCGGTGCAACCACACTCTGCAATTGCCCTGAATTGCGACGCGTCTAGTTGTCCATTATAGTACACAAGTACACAACATTATAAAATATTCCATCTGTAATATTTTACTGTAAGAAGAGACACACGACAGTGATGCTGGTATCTTATCTCCTTCACTCTGACACTATTCCTTTCAAAGGGCTTGCAGAGCTGTTTCATTCTGATTTTATGTCTTTTATTGACCCAGTCAATGGTGGCTACGCTTAAACTGTTGACATTGGCAAACATATTATGGTCCTGGATGACTGTTGTCTGGATAATAATTTACCCCTGTTACTAATGTCACGTGTTTGCATTTGAATTCTGTAAAGAAATATGTGAGGAAAAAAAGGATGCGTTGATGCCTTACATAAAGGACATTGATAGAAAACATAAGGTATAGTCACTTACTGATTATCATTCCTGAATGCTCTTACTGTTGGTTGGCACTATTGATCTCCTGAGATTGGTCTGTGCCCACCGCCCAGCCTCTCCGAAAGGGGCCTCTTCCTCTATGGGCCCCTCTTCCTCTATGGTTGGGTTCCTCGCCTTTGCGCTTGATCTCTTTGCTTCATTCTTGCAAGCCTCAAGTTATTGGTGAACTTATTCATGTAAGGACTGAGTATTGATTGAATGAAAAGGTTTTGCACATGTGCAGGGTCCAGGGACGGCAGTAGCTCAGTAGGTAGAGCGGCTGTCTGCGAGCTGGAAGGTTCCTATAGTTCAATCCCCGGCTCCCCCTGGCTTCGTGTCAATGAGTCGTTCAGCAAGATACTAACTGAAACCCTTAAGGGCTCACAGGTTGGTGCCTTCAATGTGTAAAGCACATTATATTGCCTTGTTGTTGAGATGTGCTAAAATTGCTTTACCTTGCTTTCAGTGAGCACATAAAGCGCTTTGGATAAACCAGCTATAGCAATGCAGACCATTAATGTGCGAGAGATTCACAATAAGATTCACAATAATCTGAGCATTTCTATTTCTATATTTAAAAGATATGTGTCTGTTGTATGGAATTTTGTTTACTGGGTTGCAAAAATGTGTATTGTGTGAAAGCAATGAGAAACTCACAGTTTTGAAAAAGAAAAAGAAAGAAGTGCTAATTTAGATTGTGGTTATGATAAGTCGACAAAAATGTCATCTAAAGTGACTTGGCAATCGATAAAACTGTAACAATAAATGCAAAATATACTATTTTGCAACACGGTTACATTCAGGTGTTATTTTATATGCAGCCCTAGTTTTCAATTAATGGAACTTGGAAGTATCTGTATTAAATTATCTTTCTTTGCACCTCTGTGCCTCAATTGCGGCACATTATCTTTTCATGAGTCAACACAGAGACAGTTGCTCTTTTTACTGCTGTGATGTATCACCCCGCTGTGGCTTTCTGGTAATTCCCAGGTGATGTTACCTGTCTTAACGGCAACCCAAAATAGAAGATTTATCGCCTGGAAGAGGACCAGGGGTAGTAGGAGGATCTTCTCTTTGTTCCCATTATGGTCTCTGCATGTACTGCAGCCACAAATCATTCCAATAGCAACCACCTAGTGGCTGGCTGTGTAAAGTTAAACATAATAGTTCATTGTTGTTTCTAGTGATGGAGTAGTTTTTTGGAGTAACCTATACCTCAGGCCTTCTCTGTTTAATGTTTTGCTTTTTTATGTGAATAACATTTTATAGTTGGGCTACATTAAATTACGTTTTAAGCATTTTGTATGCAGTGTACCAATATCCAGGCCACGTTCTTTAACATTTACCTGCTCTCATAAAAGGAACCAATAAGTCAGTATGAGGTTCAAGGTGTTTTATACTGTTCATTACAGCTCTAGAGCCTCCTCGACATTGTGGACATTTTTTTTTATTCTAAAGCGAAATAGCGAAACAATAACAACCATATGTTTCAAAATAGAATAGAATCAAATAGAATCAATTCAAATATGTGTTGCTAAACAACATATTGACATCTCTTGGATGCATTATCTGTTGCAGGAATTGAACCTGTGTCTTTTCAATCTCTTTCCACTACACTGCTTCTATGTCTTTGAATACAGACAGAGGATGAATTCCTTGTAATAGCTAGCAGAATGCCATCAATGGCTGTTATCTAACATCTTATATTCAACTGCCGCTTTGTTTTCATAGCAGATTGATGGCAAAGCCATCTTTAGCTTGGAGAGATGGATAGCTGCCAACTACAACCCAGAGTCAGAGAGGCAGGTGTAGAGCTCCACTGCTCTCTGGGTTTTTAATTATGGATGAGATAAGCATTGATGATGCTTTAGTGATGTGCAAGAGTGGAGCATATTGGTTGAATTGATCAGGTAAGTTGTAATGTGGCAAATCCAGCTTGTGGCGTGTGGTGTGTGGTGTGGTGTGGTGTGGTGTGGTGTGGTGTGGTGTGGTGTGGTGTGGTGTGGTGTGGTGTGGTGTGGTGTGTGTGTGTGTGTGTGTGTGTGTGTGTGTGTGTGTGTGTGTGTGTGTGTGTGTGTGTGTGTGTGTGTGCGTGTCTTCTCTGTGGCTGTGGATTTTCTTGACCTTGGCTGCCCATGAAGCAGCCTGGTCTGTTGCAAACATGCAGTAGCTCATCAAATATTTACAGCCCCATCTAATTCAGGGCTTCATGTGGGCTTTCTTTTGTGGCCTCAGGCGGCTGGCTAGAGGCTTTGGAGAGAAGTTAGCGAAAGGTATGTGTGGGAGACGAGCCATCAGTGTCAATCATCACATCGCCATGCCTCCCTTCCTATAGACTAGAGCTTACATAGACTATCATCACCGCTGTTAATTTTGCATGTAATCATTGCCTTGAAACATGAGTCTGCATGTTAAATGGCACCATCCCGCACAGCAGTGGCCAATTCAGCCAGGCATGCTGTCAGAAGCCCCAGCATCCATCTGCCGTACTGCCAGTCCGTGTTGATTTATTTCAGGGCTGTCTTCGGCTGCTTTCCCTGTCCTGATCCTTTGATTGGAATTCAGTGAAGAGGTGAAGGGCAAAGCTGATGCACAGATCTGTTGTGAATAGGGAGAATGAGAGAGAGTGTGGGAGAGAGAAGAGCATTCTATTCATTGAAAGGGGTGATTAGCAACCAGGTTGAAGGTGACTCAAGGTGAAAAAGAGAATTGAGAAAGAGAGAAAGTGCAAACAGAGAGATAGTCCGTGACAGAAATGCAAGATATATACATGGGGGCAGAGACATTTAAACTGTGACTTAAATAAAATTCCTCTTACCTGTAGAACAGAAAGCTCTATGTCGTTATCAACAACCATTGCTCTTCACTGTATTCAGTAGGTATTACGAATTGACCTGCGCAAGGAGATCAGGAAAACGAATTCTGTTCTGTGTGTGTGTGTGTGTGTGTTTGTGTGTGTGTGTGTGTATGTGTGTGTGTGTGTGTGTGTGTGTGTGTGTGTGTGTGTAAAAATGTAAAACTCAAAGAAAAATGTGCTATAAAGTAAAGACGAGAAGCGAGAAGTACTGTAGGTATATTCTGTATACCTTTGTATAGCCTCAACTCCACCACAACATGGAAAGGATTTGGATAGATTCAGTTATGATAAATTATGTACATGACAGTATGTCAGTATTTATACAGGAAGACATGTCACTCATCAATCAGTCACCCACAGTGTGTATGTGCTGATGCAGTTAGACAACAAAGTCATCACTGCAGAACAACCAGATGTGCCGGCTCAGCAGCAGTTTGTTTGACAACGCACAATGCGAGATGATCGCAAACACATGGTGTTTCATGAGCCATGTACTTTTCCAGTGCTTTATGTACAGTGAGTAGGCCTACTGTATTAGAAATAGACTTTGGCACCATGACACTCATGTAGAGGGAGACAGTGAGAAAAGACGTCCCAGTGAGGCAAGGTGTTCAGAATCACGATCCCTTTAAAGGTTTGATGACATTCACTTTTACACCACATTCAAAGTCTTTGTCCTGGTCCTTCAAAAGTGTACAAAAAGTTTTAAGTGAAAATTCCATTCCAGTGATCAATGGCAGGTGTTTTTCTCTCACATTTCTAAAGCCTTTTCAACTGCAATGAAAAAAGAAATCTTTGCCTGCGGGTGTCGCTGGTGAGGGATTTTGCCTGTCAATCATCGCCTCTGCTCCGCCCCCCCCAAAGGAAAGGATAGGGGAGGGGAGGGGCGAGGAGGAGAGTGGGCGGGATTAATCGACTGTGACCTCACTGTCGAAGGGCCAAGCTCAGATTACTTTTCAGCCTAATTATTCAGAAAACCCCAGACCACAGAAAATCCACTGAATGTTCTAAGTTCAGTTTTTTTGGGTGTAATTGAGGTCATAAAACCCCAAATAAAACATTGAAAATAAAAAAAGTTAAAATGAATGTCATGATACCTTTAATTGTCAAGGATTGTGTGTTAAAGTACACAGACTTGTCATGGTGACATTGCTGCAGAGGCATGTTGACATCTTAACAATTTCACAGTACATACAGTACTGTTGAGAACAGCAGGACCTCGCATACAGTACATTGCCAAGTCTCCGACTCGTTCATAGGAATCATCAAACAAAGGATGTGAACAACAGCCAAGGAACAGCAAGCATTTCTTTTTACTCTACACACATACTGTAGCTTACAGTTGAAACCATAAATAATCCACATAGCATAGTATAGTTTTAATTTTTTTGGTAAAATAGGAAGAATGCAAAAGAATCAAGATGGGGAGACAAAATAATACCAGTCCAGACGTGGTTCCAGAGGTGAGTGTTGTATCTCTCAATCTCTGTGCACTATACTATAACAGAATAAATTACTCTGTGAAAAGCCATGACGTTTCAGGCATGTTTTTGCTCCTGTAACTGCTGCCAAAGAATTCTGCCTCCCCCTCCCCCTCCCAATTAGTTCTGCCACAGCCACCTTCAAGTGAAGAGATGTGTGAATACCGTGTTGTTCATTGACAACGGAAATGGAAACGAAAGTACACTTCCAGTTTATTAGCTGTCATAAAAATTGTTTATACCTTAGTGTTGAAGGGACTTTCAGTTATTTAGTAATTACTGCTCATTGAAACTGCTGGTATGGCCTGAGTGAAGTAGTACTATTAAATGTTCTTGGTTACTGCCAATTAGAAGAACCTGCATACTGCGAACTTTTGGCAGCATCTATTTTTGAACTTTGTATGTAATGTTGAGTGTTGACAATACTATGGTAGGACTCGATGTCAGTCACTCTGGATGAGCAGATTGTAAGCTGGAGGAAGCAAAGTAGGCAAACAGAGGCTGGACCACGTCCAGATCCTGTGTAACAGGATCACGCCCATCCAGATCCTGTGTAACTGGTCTGTCTGGGGTTACCAGTGAGTAAGCCATTGTCATTAAAGCAACTTATTTGTGTGTACGAGTATGTATTCATAGGTTGGTTCTAATGCTGGTGATCTCGGAAATTAGGTGTAGGTCTTATATTTTGCATTGATTGTCATTCTCTTGCCTATACAATCTATAATACTATAAGCATGTTAGATGTTGACACTATTGTGGCAATGGTGTGTATAGTATTGTATTTGTGTACATGCCTCTCTACATTAATGTTTGATGATAGGTGTGTGGATGATTGGGGGAGGCGTTGCAATGAACCTCCCCTGCAACAAGGGTGGCTTTCTCACTGTCAGGCTCACCTGCTGCTGTCTGGTGCAGACAGATCATGTTGCATGCGGACTGACAGAGTACATCGCACATACATGTGGGCAAACATGCATATGCAGTACATGCGCACTCACACACATGCAGTCATACACATATATGTAGGCAGATACACACATACACACGCACGCGCATGTGCGCACACACACGCACACACACACACTTTTTCACACACACACACACACACGCGCACACACGCTCTCTCTCTCTCTTTCACACACACACACACACTCTCTCTCTCTTTCACACACACGCACGCACGCCATGCACACGGACAAACATTCTCTCTCTCTTTCACAAACACACACACACACACAAATGCAGACTAATACGCAGAGTAATACGATAAAAATACCTCCTAACCCACCGTTATGCTGATTCAGCAGAACAACAACCACTGTCTCTCAATCTAAACAGGGTTACTTTCAGTATGCAATGCACCAAACCCCCACCCCCCAGATAACGTGTGATGCCTGGTGTTAAAGATATATGTGTGAAACCCAATGTCTGATCAGGTGTGTGTGTGCGTGTGTGTGTGTGTGTGTGTGTGTGTATGAATGAATGTGTGTGCGTGTGTGTGTGTGAAAGAAACAAAGTGAGAGAATGTCGTGTGATGTGTGTGAGTGAAAGATAGAGAGAACAATAGACAGATTTGAACATGTTTGTCAGAGAGCATGTAAGGTAACGTTGAACAAGAGCCAATTAGAGAAGAGATGGAGAGAGATAATAAAGTGAGAGAGGAAATGATAATGATGACCTTACAACACAATTACCCATAATTGCTCTTAACATGAGCCTAAATGATCAGTTGCCTGCTGTCGAAACCATATTCCACTAACACCTTATTCTAACACTGCATATCTGAATGAAATAAATATATAGCCAATAAATAAATAAACAAACAAACAAACAAACAAACAAACAAACAAACACACATCTTTAGGCATTGGAATTGCAATGGTTTTATATGGCTGGGCATGCAAGCCTCAATCTTGGTGAGACAATAAGGCTATGCACAATGAATCTATCTAGCCTACTATTGGACGGTGAAGATAATGCACTTAGTGAGTCGTCGTAGCGTATAGGTGCATTGAACTTGATCACGGAGCCGAGGAGGAGGCTCACCGGCGGTGGGCTTAATATAGAATTTTACCTGAATTGCCATGATTTCCCTCTCTGTGAAATAGAGGTTTTGTTTTTGCACCCATGCCCGGCTGCAGTCCTGACGCGCCTGCGCAGAGCGCTACCTCCGGAGCTCCGTGGCTGACAGCAGGCTGACCGGAGGAGCAGAGCTGTTGTTGCTGCGGCGCCGCGGGCATCCACTCCACTCCACTCTATCCTCTATGCTGGACGGACTGACCACAGAACGGAATATCTTTGGAAAAAAACCCAAACTGTTTTTGAAACGTGTTTAGCGTTTGCCTTTGTGAACATTTTCGACTCTTCTTCCCCTCGTTTCACCAATAGAACATCAGTAAGTATCCGCTTTTTAATGCCAGTTTGTTTCCCCCGTGTTGTTGTTGAGGAGGAAGGATGAATGGATTGAATGTCCCACGCTATCTGTCTGGGTCAACTTCATTATGCGTGCTGTACAGTGTGCCCGGGATTTACAATGGTGTCATAAGAAATGAATGACGGTATGCCTTGCTATAGTAACGAACTGTCAAGAAATATTTTTTTGTTACCAGCAACTTTTCATTCATATCAATTGAACGTCCATGCCACATGGAGCGAGGTGCCAGTCCCATGCAGTCTTGATGCTGTTTTTAAAAAAAAATCCACTTATTATTATTATTATTATTATTTTTACAATTAGTCCCTGCTTTATCTGAAAAAGATTACCCAACCCTCTGAAAGAAAGAAACCCGGATCTGTTATTGTCATATATATTGTTATTGCAGTGTAGGTGTTCTGGCTAAATTAAGTTGCAAGTTCTTGCAGTAGGCTACTAACGTTAATTGGACAGAGGCAAACATGGAAGTCAGTTAACATTACAATACAGTATAGCCCTAAAGTACAACTAAAGCTTGTTAAAATAGACCACTTGAATTGAAACTTCTTAATGAATTGAACACACATAGGACCACAATGGAAACAAGCCCACAGGGCTTTTTGTGTTATCCTTTTAACAATCTTTGTTAACCGTATCTGTACAATCTGCAAACTGTTAATAAAGTATTCAATCAAATCAATCAAAAACAATTTCCCCTAAGCTCTTAAAATAACAATAATCTTTAACAATAATAATAACCAACTTAATTGGTGACCGCCAATTAAGCTCATCCTATTTCCCATTCCAATAGTCTCACACAAGTTGTGTTCAGTTGGAAGCAACAATAAGTTCCTTCCAAATAAAACACCATTAACACTTAAAGTACATAGACTGAGTTATTCCGATTAACAACATTTTAAATAGATGTTCAATGAATTACAGGAGACACAAGGTCTGCAGTCAAAACAGCTCTATGAAAAACAAGGGCCTGTGCTGCATTGTGCCCACTGAATGTGCTTTGCATTATTTCCACATTAAGCCTAATCCTGATAAACATCATCTGTGTCAGATTTCAACACCGACACTGCAGAGTAAGCAGCAGGGTGCACAGACTGTAGCAGGTGCTTCTGTCTATGGAATGTAAATAGAAACTGTAACCTGAAACTAATTTACCCAAGTCTCCTCGGGACAGGGCCAGCTAAAAGTGTTGACGAGAATGGGACCCTTGACTTGTAAATGGGCTTTCAAATGTGTGACATTTTGTTTTCAATTAGTGTTATAGGGCCTGTCTGTAAGGAATACACAAACTGTGTCTTAACTGCAAACTGTGAAGGCTTGGACAACAGCAATGCCAAAATCTTGCAGCACAAGTTCTGTTTTGTTGTTATCGTTTTTTGTTTTGTTTTGCTGTTTGTTTTTCTTGGTGTAGATGCACATTGCTACAACCTCAGCTCTGTCAACTTGTTCAAGCATTTCCATGCCCTGGGACGTTGATGTTCCATGTTTTGGAATGCTGCTGCCTTGCATGATATTGGACTCTTTTCATAGACATGTAGTAGCAGGGCAAAGACAGCTGCAGCTAATTAAATCAATAATGACTCCTTTTGATTTAGGTGTACCAAAGAGAATACACTTATTGTCAGTGCTTGCCAAACAAACACATCAACTATTAATTTGATTTAATGTCGCTGTATTTACCCTTTCATCTGTGAAAATGAAAAAAGTGAAGCTGCTGCTCGCCCCTCCATGTACTGTATACAGTGCTTGATTCTGATGCTGTCTCTTGTCTTTGATTTCAAAATCAGACATTGCATTTCAAAGGATAATCATAGTGCAGATATTGTGAATATGTGAATATATTTAGGATTTTGAGAATTGCTTTGTTTTAAGATGATGAGAAAGCTTGGCTTCAGATAAACTTGAGAGTTAAGGCCACCCAGGAATATGAATCAATCTTGTAACTAGTATATCAGCCAATTAACCAGCAATTAAAGGATATTTTCCAGCCAAATAGACAGCCTCCAAATAAATATGTGTTACCTGCCATGAGACATCTTCAAATTAAGATCATAGACAAAAATAAAAATGATATACATTGTTTTCTTTCCATGTTGTCACTCATGTACCATCCCACTCCGTGACTCCAATTAAATCTCCCTGCTCCCTCATTTGGCTCTGGAACCGAGGGTGGTTTAGTTTCTGCCTGGGTTTCACTCAGAGTTGCTGCATCTTGTTGTAAGGAAGAGCAGCTGCTAAGGTACAATCCATGAAACCCGAGCATAGTATTACCTTGCCTGACGCCATCAGCCAAGCCATCTCTTTTCCCTCTTTGCAACTGAATCTCTTCGTCCTTACTCTGCTTTACCTACACCACCCCATGCGTCAGGAGGGAGAGAATGAGGGAGGAAGGACGTTCTAGCTCAAGTTCACATTGCACTTCTGTACAAAACCCAGAAAGTAGCCTCATTTAGAAACACTGACGACAACAGAAAAAAATGAATCCAGCCTCCTGTCTTTGACTTTGCACCCTTGGAATAAATGCCTTTCCATACGGGATACAGTGTTTTTATGAGCATCCCCAAGGGCCTCACTCCTCTCTGAGCCGTTTGATGTGCTCTGAAAACCGAAGCTTACGGGTAGATGAATCCCTAGACCTGTGTGTGATGTGTGCATTATCATGCACCTGAGCCAACTGCAGCTAGCAGTGTCAACCTTCATTTGGCAGTTCCCTTGTGGTGTTCCATAGAAGGTTCAGTGTTGGCTTGTGGGTTTTTCTTTTGCAATAATAAGAAAGAAAGTAAGCTTTAACTTTTGAGGGATATTGCTCTTTGCTTTTCTCCTTACAGAGAGTGAGTACTGCAGGGCTGTGTCTTAATCATTTTCGTTGTTGCAGAGTTGTGTCTGCGATAATTACATTTTTGGTCGTTGCTGGTGTTGTCACACCATCAAGTGGCCCACTGTATTGTTGTCAACCACAAGGCAAATCCCGCGACAGCATTGTCACTCCCTCTTAGATCTCCCTAACATATCTTTAAGTGCTGCACGGCTCATTGAAGGCAAGAACTCCTTCTTTGAGGCTCACTGAAATTGACCTGCAGAGATAGAAAGAGAGAGAGAGAGAGAGAGATACCAACAATTTCACAGGGACTGAAATATTAACATAGGCATTTCTGCGCTGGCAGCATAAAGGGATAGCTCTTGCTTCTTCTTCTCTGCTGACACATTTGGCAGTTAGTGTAGGTCTCTCAGGGAGGGGCACCCAAGGTGAGGAACAGTTTGTTTGCATGCGTGAGAAGTATGGGAAATTGGTTTGTTAACTTCCATGTCTTCATTTTTGTGAATTTGGGCCTGGAAAATGGAGGAGGAAAAAAAGATTAGGTCAAAACCTGGTATATAGCTGGACCATGTATGAAATGCAAGAGTGCGTTTAATTTGAATTTGAAACGACAGATGAAGGAAGTGGCGACACTCAGCGAGTGATTAAGTTATCCAGGATATTATATTATCCAGGAGCAGCAAAATATTAATTTCTCAGCATGCGATAAGTTTGGAATGAGCTGAGTGGAAGTACTTTGAATGCCTTCTGAGGAAGCTGAGGATGTAATTGAAGACCCCTGCATGCGTAATTGAAGACTGTGGAGCTGCTGCAAATGGCCCCTGGTGACCTAATAGGGAACGGAATCATAGGAAGCAGAATCCTTTAGAAAGAGCAATGGCTAATGGGTAAACTCCAACACTCGGCTGGCCGACCAATAGTGTCCTCAGTCAGTGACACAGTCATACTTAAGCCTTTATGGGTCTGGCCCTATAACAATTGGTTGGTCAAAAACTTTAGATCTGAATTTATATAACAACTTTCTTAACAAGGTTACATAAGTACTTTTAAAAAGAAATACAATTGAAATAATTAAAGAAATGTTACAAACAATCAAATAATAAAGTTGAACATTGAGGCAAATAAATGGATAGTGAAAATAGAGGTAAAACAAGCGATAAAATTATAATAAAAAATAACTCAAACATTACATAGACAGTAAACAGCAGAGGTATGTTTAGATAAAAAAAGCATTTTTGTACAATATAAATAGGATTTTAATAGTTTATTATGATATTTAGGGTCCGGGCAGCTATACTGCCGGTCAAGAATCAACCGAGAATTTGTCACTACCAGTACAAGCAGCGAAATGCAAGTGTGGCAAGGTCCCTCTTGTATTTCTGGTTCTTCTAAACTTCTAAGTGGCAAGTGGTGCTACAGCAACCGTCCAGAGTTAAAAACTTTGAAAATTCATAACAAATCAGTCGTGTGTTTTATCACTTTGCAACTGGGACCAAAATGTATACAGGCCCAAGTGAGCAGAAACATTCATATCCTTTGAGTTGGTAGGCCTACGAATTATGATTGAAGTCCATTACTCTTTTCATCTCCATATCTCTTTGCACATTTTTCTCATTTGACGGCAAGCATCTTCAGACTGTCCACAAGTGATCCAGACAGATCTTTTAAACATAAAAAAATAGGGTATCAAAATGTTTTATTGTAGATGATACTATAAACATCTACAGCAAATTCTTGCTAAATCAATTTTCTCTCTTATCAATCATGCAAAATCAATTGTGGAAAAGTTTGAAATCTGCCATTAAGAGTCAAACTACACTACCACATTTCCTCAGCACTTTGTCCAGCTGTTTCTACTACTTGCAGTAGCTCAAGAGTTAGAGCGTCTATCTGTTAATCAAAAGATTCCCTCGGCTCATTCAGGCTTGTTTTGTCTTTATTTAATCTCTCCCCCCCCCCCTCTCTCTCTCTCTATGGTGATTTGAAGCTAAATTACAGGTGCCCTTGACATCACCCCTCATTGATGATCACAAAGACCAACAACATTTTCAATTAGTCAAAATTACTAGATATTAAGCACAGCAATTGCTAATATCAACTGAGGGTGTAGATTAGATTCACACGGTGGTATATAACTGGCTTGAGTAATGCAAGAGGCTGTAAGCAAAAGTCAAAATATATACAACTCTGCAAAAGGTTCCCTTGAACAATACACTTTAGCTTGGTTATATTTCTTCTCACTAAATCCATGTAGTGAACAGTAACTAACATGGTGTGTGTGCCTGTGTAGCTTGATCCGTATAGTTTTCCACTTTGAATCACAAGGTTCTGGGTTCGATACAGATCCTGCCAACTCAGCCTATGAGTAGCATAAACAACACTCTGCACATAGGTCCAGTCCTATGGCGGACTTTCTCTGGGTAACTAAATAAATAAACCTGTACACAGTGGAATTGTGTACAGGACAGGTAAAAGTCAAAGTTTTCCAAACGTAATGCAAACGTATGTATTTCTCTTGGGGGGGACTGGGGACTGTGGGGGGGGATTAGTCTTTCCCAGTCTTATTTGTGCGTGGCCACGCAGTCAGGTGTACAGGGAGTACAGAAGGGGACTTTAATGGTTTAATTAACATTTGGATCCACAGTAGACATGTGTGCTAATCCACCCTCCTGTTTCTCCTTTGTCTTCCTCCTCTTGCTATTTTCCATCTTTCTCTGTTTACTCCTTCCACTTCCACTTCCCGGCGCCAACCATTGCTGTGCAGGCAGCTACAATTAGCCATTGTTAGGTAGAATGGACTTAAATATGCGACTGATATACTGTAGCATAGTTCACAGTCACAAATGTATTGCTTAGTCTATGTCTGTCGGTATATTTAACATTGGCCTTTTAAATCCAGCCAAGAGGTAATGATCTGTGAAAAAGCCAAATTGTGCACGGAGGTTTGGAGAAAGCACTCCCTCCCTGGGCTGGTTAACAGCAAGTTGGAGATGTCGGCTACCACTAGTGACAGAGTGGTTAAGGAGGGATTTTTCTTTTCTTTTTTTCAGTAGCACTGCTGCTGCGGAACCGTACGTGAACTGTAACCAGAATGAGCTCGAATCTTGAGTCTGGAAGGAAGAACAGCATGCATCCCAGAGTTACTCCTAATGAAATTCATTAGTTCCCTTGCTGTTGCTTCAAATAGGTCTCATCTATAATAAACCACCTGAGTTGAATGGAGTTAGAAAATTGCCTCATGACCCATAGAGGCAGTGTTTGGCACATGGTGGCACTGAGAGGACATAAAAACTCACCTCTAAAACATTGTTTTGGGTGATATATGTACTGTATACAGTATAGTCTGGCAGTGGAACTTCCTTCAGGGGTTTTGTAGCTTGTTGTAGAGATATAATATTGGCTATGGTTTGCGTGAGCTCAATGGATTCAGAAATCCATTCTCTTTATGACAAGACCCCCTTGGTTGCTACCCTGAGGCTTGTGGTTTTGCATTCGTTTTTTGCATTTGTCTTTGAACATCCAGAACATCTCCAATAGTGTGGTTAATGTTAATATATTCAAGCTAGCCTTTCACTTGATCAGAACTCAGATGTGCAGTGGCAGTGCACTTGTTCAGGTTAAAATGCAACAGTTAAGGCGGTTACACACCGGCGAATATGCGAATATACGCAAAATTCGGACTCGTTCCGAATAATTAAAAGACGCTTTTTTCGCTCCGCGAAACTGGTGTGGAAGCTTGCATTGACTTTATAAGGTTTAAAAAAAATACGTATTATTCGCATGAAAAAAATCGCCCCGGTGTGTAAGGACCTTTAGGGTTAACCCTTTCAATCTGGCATCCCTATTTTAGGCATGTCATTATAGGTGAACAATTTCAAATATATATATTTTTTAATTTAATTTACAAAATATTAAAACTTTTTAAAAATAGTTAAAATAGCAGATCTACAAGCTCAATGCAAGCTCAATTTCCATTTTTTTGGTCATACAATGATGTATATAGGGCTAAGTGGTTAAGCTTTGTTTGAGCTCATCCGATTCATTCACTTGGCTCTCACCTAAGAGAATGGACTGTTGCCCCACACTATGTTTTGTCTTGAATTGAATACATTTTGTCCAGGTACACATACTGTTCCCTCACTGCTGGAACCCCAAGATTCAGTGCGATGTGTTTGGAGAGGAGGATACTAACTGATTGCTTGTTCATTCATGCATGGGCACATGATGTCTCCATTACCTGTCCTAGACACAGTGAGAGCCAGCTCCCCTAGACATGGCACTGGAGCTACAGATTCAAGCACACAATTGTTCCTTACTTAGATTAACTTTTAGCTAGCCCTGGTAATGTGAACCTTTTCAGTTATATTTTGAATAGTTGCATCATTGTCAGTCCTCATAAGGGGATTAATAAGGCTAGGCAATCTTTAATCTGATGGTGGTTATTTGCAGAAGACATTACTTTCCCTCTATAGGCACATGTTCCTGTTGCATTCTCCCAACAGCTCTGAAGACATCCTGAATGTTGACCTTATGGCAGTGTACAGGGTACACTATAGACATATACCCTAACCCTTTGATAATGATAATGAATTGTATTTGTATAGTGCTTTTCCAAACAACGTTACAAAGTGCTGTACAGAGCAAGGTTAAAACAACAGACAACAGGGCAAAATCTGAAAACTGTAATAACAACTTACTTTAAAACGATAACAATCACATGCAGAACGGAAGAAAAACACTTGACATAGAGGTAGGTTTTCAAAAGCGTCTTAAACAAAGGCACGGATGGTGCTAACCGTAGCTGCACAGGCAGTGCGTTCCACAGCCTAGGTGCCCGGGCGGCAAAAGCCTGATCGCCCGGGTAATTAATTAGGTCTCAAAATCACACTTTTAGCACATACACGAACAAAGACTAAGTGGATTCTGACAGTATGTAAATGAGACTATCAATTAGGCCCTAGTTTTGGTCAAGTGGTTACTATTCATGTTCTATTGAACTTTGAATCTGAAAGGAGATCGTGTTAGACTAAAATCCTAATCATCCAAGGGAGAAGATTGGGATCAATATACAATACATGACATCGACACGGAAGGGTGTTAAGATGAGTGTACAGCGGAAGGAGTAAAAGTCCTTCACACCAACGAGATAACGGCTCTTTGCGTCCTCCAAAATGCCCATGGCGCACATGAAATTGGCAATTAGCAGTGGTTTAGTCACTGTCACCAAAACAAAGTCCCATGTCAAATGTCGCCATATGAAACATAGGCTCACCTGACGTTCACAGCCTCGAGCCCAGGCCCAACTTTCCCCGCCCAGATATCTTGGGGTGAGGTTTTGGGTGGGTGGGGGTCAATAGGTATACACTCCCTGACTGTGTCAGCCCAGGAAACACCGCCCAAAAAGGGTGTATACTAAGGCAGTCTGAGCAGGTGTTGCCCACACATTCACTGAGAGAGTGAAACTCGTCTGCTTATTTAGCCAAATCACGATTGTTTTTAATGGACATGTTGGTCAGGCCTGACTGAACATGTTCAGCCAGTTGTTACTAGGAACAGTTCTCTGAAGATGATACAGGGTTTTTATTGTCACCCAAAAGTGCTGGCATGTGTGGTCCATTAACCTGAGACCAGGCAGAGTTATTGTCAGGCGTGCGTGGATTCAGTCAACTGAAACACTTGCAAGAGATAAGTCTTTAACCCATTCAAACCGGGAACGCATCCGTGTAACCACTTTATCCATATTTTATTCTATGGCTATTCAAAAATAGCAGATATACGTCAGTTCTTTTTTTGAAAAATTGTGCAAATCTTTGAATATATATATTTTCAAACCAACATGTTTAACTCAAATCTTTGCTTCTGGGGGGTCCTGGAACACAATGTTTTGAGATGGGGTCCGCGGCAAAATACATATAATTTTGGGGGTACCGGTACTTGACATGAAAAAGTTTGGGAACCACTGATATGGCAACATAAGTTTTTTCAAAAAACGGTTAGGATTTAGAAGACATTTGTAGAATATTTATATTCATAGATTTGCAAAAATTTTCACAATAAAAAAATATATAGCAGATCTACAAGCTTGTAGCGCCGCGCTATGAGCTTGTAGATCTGTTATTTTTTGAATAGCCAACGAAATCGAAAAATTACACAGATGCCTTCCTGGTCTTAATGGGTTAATGTGGTGTACTTTCCAGTTATGGGGGATCTGCAATCAAACTGGCATACTCTGGCCATGGTAGAGCTGTTGATTGAAACGATGATGTAACATAGTAGCATTTGGTGTTGTCTGCGCTGACATCCCTCAGTGCAAAGTGAGTCTCGGCTGGGGTGAATCATGCAGCAGTGTGTGTTGCTCCCAAAACTCCAGCAGTATCTGCGAGATTCTGTTAATCCACATCAACCGAGAGTAAATGGAATTATCCGAGACCGCCGGGGAAAACCAATGTAGTGTTTGTGGAAACAAACATTCAACAACATCATACTTCACAACTTACTGGTGCAGCCAAAACATGTAACATCACAGTGACAGCACATATACTGTAGGCATGGGACGATATGAAAATGTAATGCCAAAATTAAGTGTTTTTATTGGTTCATAGTACACTTTTTTCTGAACATATTTTTTTGTGAAAGACAAACAAGAACAGATTTAGCGACACCCAGCAGGTAATGATAATGAGAGAAAAAAGCCATTCATCAAAAGAATCTATCTATCAACCTGATATTCACTCCGACAATATTCAGAGGAAGGCCCTCAAAATAATTGGAGTTGACCAGGACACTGCCAGTACACAGCTGTCCATCGCTAGCCTTAGCCACAGAAGACAGGTTGCTGCCACTATAGTCCTGTACAAAATGCACCCTTCAGCATATGCTCCCCCCACCATACGTCAGACGGCGAACCACCCGCCTATGCACAGTCACACCAGAACATGCTCTCAGCCTCCCAGGCTCCAAAACACACACATTGGACAGAACCTTTCTGCACACTGCTGTCCGGGTGTGGAACAGCCCACCAGAGCATGTACTTGATTCCATCACTGCAGTGAACCGTATGATTGGCCAATGGATACATTATCTTACTTGGCTATTGTTCATAATTGCATTAAAAAAATAAGGGTAGTAAGTAAAGTAAATGAATAACTAACTAATGATAATCCTGATCATTTTTTATCAATATTGAAATCACAATTATTTATCACGATTATTCACTGAGTTTAGTGACAGAAATATTTGTATTGCAATGTCACATAAACATTACACTGCTTTCACATTCACGTTGTGCTTTACATTCATGCTAAGTACAATGTTTTAAATCAAAGTATAATTGGTCCTCTAACCTAAAATCAGAATAAATACCAAAACATAACACAAAACAGAGCACTGCTTTCACTTTTGCATTTTTGCTAGATTCCTGCTAATTAACACTATCTTTTCTAATACTATTTGTATTCACTTCAGTGCATTTCCTCCAAGCAAAATATAGTCTTTCACTCCATGCATTGTACTTGCATGATGGATGCGAATTAAACTCTTGAACCTAGTTGACATTTTATAACATAGGCTGGTATTAACATCGCTTTGAATGTGATGCGGAAATCTCCGGCATTATAAGTGTGAAACATGCAGGAATCAATTAAATAATCCCTGCAATTCACTCTGAAATTCAGGCCCTGAAGGCAGTAATTTAGGGTGCTTCATTTGCATTAAAGCTGAGCGTTCTAGGTGCAGACCACACATTTTAAATGTCACTGAAAGGGTTGATCATGTTCATTTAATTGGGGAAGGCAAAATCGTAATCACGATTAAAATTTGATGAATTGTGAAACTTAAAATAAGAATAAATGGCCCAGACTGCTGGTCTAGCGGTCCGGGACAGCGCGTCGCGGGTTCAAGTCTCGATCCCGACGGCCTTTGCTGTGTGACACTCCCCAGCTCTCTCTCCAAGTATGATAGTTGCATACTTGTGTGTTTAAAGATATATCTTGCTCTTCAGTTTTCTTAAAATGGACGGTTGGCATTGTTAGGGTTTCTAATAAGAACCAAGGGACACAGCTGCAAGATGGCAGCTACCTATGCTCCCTTGGTTTCAGTCGTAAATTATAACAATGCGGTCAGCCTATTTTTAAGGACACTGAAGGACAAAAATATTGACTGGCTAAGAAAAAAAAAAGGCCAACTGAAAGGTTGAGGTTGTCCTTTAAGCACTCATGCGCAATTGCGCATGGATGCTACCTTTAGTAGAAGATGGGGATCAAGTGCATTGTGCTTACTGCAATGTTACTGCAGGCTTATGGCATATAGTTGTTTGTTGTTTTGTTTGGTTGTTTGTTTGTTAGTTGTTCGTTGTTTTTGATGTGGGTTTATGAAAGGCGCTATATAAATTCAAGCTATTATTATTATTATTATTATTATGTTTTCCTACATTCCTACATCTCATTACAAATCTATTAACGCATTAATGAAGGCCTAATTACTTTCTCGTTCCCCCCTTTATTTTTGATTACTAACTTCAAGCTGATGTGTCATAATAACAAAGCAGCTGTTTTTAAGTGTGTTGAGCATGTCACCCAGCTTGGCTCAGCATGGCTTCACAAACAGGCTTCTTTAGGGGCTGATCATCTCAGCTGTGGCTGCCTGAGGGGGGAGTTGACTAGTACGCAAATAGTCATGCAAATATCTGTCGCGGTTTACGGACTGAGACTCGTAAAACTGCGACCATGAAGGTGGGGCTCCCTGCAGAGACCTGGCGCCAGATACTTGTAGGGCGGAATATCAAAGCCTTGATTTCCTAATATTCCAGTACATTTTGGGTGAGACTGGTCAGTTGATCTACTGTACTCTTTAAGTTGTAAATGTCAGTCACTTCTGCAGGTAACCAACCATCATTTCATGGTACCCTGAGCCTCCACCATCCCTTTCAAAATGAGCAAGTGGATGATAAAGTTTGTGTTCTGCCCTGTCTGTTTGCTCATACGAGTCTGTCGAGTCTCCGGTCTCCAATTATCACTTCACCAGTCATGATCTCATCTCACTTTAATGAAATGTGTGTTCATCAACTTGTCTGTGAAGAAACAACTTGTTAATTAAGAGCTGCTATATCATCACTCAAGAAACGGGTCTCAAGTCTAAAAAACATGAGGGGTGCTAATTAACATTTATTTTGGTATTATTTCACACCTTATTTTCACTTGTGTCAACTTCCAGTGCATGCAGTTGTTGACATAACTGCTTCTTTTTGCAGCCTAGACTATAGGCTAAGTATAGTCTAGGCCTCAATCATTGTCTCCCTCCCAGTTGTATCAGCTCATTGACCCCTGTTTTGGCTCAGGCTATAATAATGGGGAACACTTATCATTCTGGGAGATTACTATGGTATTTCTGAAAAGTAAACACAACCATGTGCCCATATAAGCACAAGTGCTTCCTGTTTGAAATGTGTATATACCATGTTGCCTCATCTGTTTCCCCTCCCAAAACAGCCACGTCCCCCTCCTATACCAGCTGTGGTCCACGTATATAACATTTTACAGTGAGTTTTACTGGTCTGAAGAGTGAGACGCGCATGCCTCTGAAAAACACCAAAACACTACTTAAAGAGAACACAGGAAAAAATACATAGCCTGTGTACTATCTATACTCTGCTCTGAATTGTCTTAACAGTGTCCACATCATGATGCACTGTAATCTGGTCCATGATCGTCTTTGCCTCAGTCTGGATTATGATGTTGAGCCTCTCTCACTATCTAAAGATGAATGCAAATTGAAAATTAAAAAGAAAAACGTCTGTATGATTGAGTATGATAACACAATAGAATAGTGGAGTTGCTCTCCATAATCTGCTGCAGTGAAATTATAACTGGTATTGTATGGAATAATTTTGGCAAGATGTTAGGTTGCTATGAGCCTATCATCATATCACAGTGTTATCATCATCATCATCATATGCTATTTATTTTAGTGTCTTTTTTTCTCACTTGAGATTTATTCACGTTCAGGTTAACTGAACTGGCTATACCCTTTGAACTATCATGGATACCATGGAAATTAAGCAGATTTATTAGCAGGTTTATACATTTTTAGTATATTGTTGTATAATAGGCCTTTGTTTTATGTGATGTCAACCATCAGCAACCTGGGGGAAAAATAAATGTACTAAGGAGAAATGCTTTTGTATCGTCAAAGCCTCACATCATGTTGTAGATTCAAGATTCCACAACAGCAGTGGCTAGGAGGATGTTACGGGGTATCATTTGAAGTCATCTGCTAACATAAAAGCCCAGCTCATAAAAGTTGCCTGCAGTAAAAATGACCTAAATAAACATAGCCTAAAATAAACCCCTCCCAGGGTTCACATAACCTTCCCCAAAATGGAGGACAGGGAAGGCTTTCAAACACTGCTGGCATTGGGGGAGAGAGAACCTGACCCGAGTGATGTTTCAGTTTTGAATACAGGAGTTGGAATATGCGGTTTGAATGACTGTTTTACACAAAAAGTCATAAAACACCCTGAGTGCATGCATTTTTAGTACTGGCTGGTCCCAGTGGAAAATGGACCCCTAACCCTAGCAGTAAAGAGTGCTACAGGTTGTAGTCCTAAAAAGGCAGAAGTGAGTTTGCAATGGGTTTTCAGTACTTTTTTTTCTTGGGGTTTTTGATTAAATGAAGTCTTATGTTTCACATTATGACATAAATTACACCCGTAGATATCTCAACTGTGAATTTTAAAACCTGTATGTGCTCTTTTAAACATATATTTTCTGTGTAAAACATATTCAAAAAGTGTGTTGATTTGTTAAGATTATCTTAAAGGACAAGTCCGGACTAAAATAACATATAGCCTTTTTTTCTTACTTATAGTGATCCCAAATGACTGGCCATGGGGTCTATTTGCAGAATTGCCCCCCTGTCGTCCAGTTTCCCCAGCAGTCCGCAGCAGCCCCCATAGCATAGAGTTGAGCCCATAAGCATATGACCGCTATTTGTTGTGGTCAAAAGTTTTTTTTTCTTCTCATGAATCTGTTATTAGTTGTCATTACACACGCATCCATGCACTGGTTGTCCCACATGAGCCGCCACAGTCTCTGACCGGCATCATGACGAAGTCTCGCGAGGAGTGGAGTGGATGTGATTTCACCCCACGTTGGTCTGTTTAGCAGACCACGGCGGCTTGTGTGGGACAACCAAGGCATGGATGCGTGTGTAATGACAAACTAAGTTTTGCCTTGGCCTCTAGGGAGTGTGCATGCAATGGTCTCTCACAATATTCACACCCATGCAGTAATGTTTTTTACAACGAATGCTACATTTGTAGAGCCTTTAAACACTAATCAACTTTATTTCCTCTTCTTAACTTTACTTGTTGCGACTTGCGAGCATTTATCTTTATGATTGACATTTCACAATGTTTTTGGTTGGCAGAACAAAACAGAAACAGAAAAAAACGTTTTATTGTTTCCCTTCTGGCTTGAATTTATTGTTGTTTTGCTGGTTTGCAAAGCACTTTGTAACACTGTTCAGAAAAGTGCTGTATAAAGTTTATTATTATTAAATGCATAATAAAACAAAGCATTTTGCTTGTAGTGTGGAGGACTTTTCACAGGACAGTTTTTTTTTAGATCCGCATTGTCTTTTTACACCATGCTGTGCTAACCATCTGCCAGTACTGCAGTGCCGTGAAAGTCCTTAAAAAGTCATTACTGTATTCATAATTATCTTCATGTTATCGTCTCTCTCTTCAGGGATAAAGAGGTTATTAGAAAGCGAGTACTGTAGATAAGGATAATACAAATTGTGTAGTATAGTCTCTATTGTGTTACATGTTGTGTCTGTGTCATGTACAGTAGGTATGTTGTCAATTCATGGGTATATCTGCACTCTGCAGCATCTGCCACTAGACATTACAGTTACACACCATATTGTACCTTTAATGCGTTTCTTATAGATTTTGGAGCTATGTACTGTATATAAATTAGGGTTGTTATGCAGTAATGGGGATGTACAGTAGCTGTATAGAAATATATAAGTAATAAGAAAACAGACTACAGAAAAATGCTACCCTTGAAATTACATTTTTTTTTTTTAAAGTCATTTTTCTTTTTCACAAAATGCTGCCAGAATCTACAGGCAGTCATACACTAGCAAGGAAACATGTTCTCTGTCATTGAGAAAAAGGTCAAGGTGACAGAGAATCTAATTGATGCTCAACGTGACCCCGCTGTGTCCCCTGGGATTTCATACAGTAGCAATGTGCATGCATGCATTTACACACACGCACGCACGCACGCATGCACGCACGCACGCACAATTAGATCTACCTCTTGGGAGCAATTTGCTGCATTCCCGATAACTCTCATGTGGTTGACGCCGTAAATAATTTCAAGGTAATTTATTTATTTTAGCCGAGCATCTCTTAGGACAATTTTTCAAAGAAAGCTGAATTAAAACTGGAGAGAGAAAGTGTAGTAGATTATACCATATATTATATACAGTATGTCCCAGAGCGTAAAAAAAAAAGAAACCAACATTTCACATCAGCCCCATAAATTGAGCTGCAGTGTGACACTGCTGCTGTATCAATATCATGTTCAGAACAATAGACAATAGGCATAACAAATATACCGTACCCGAATCAATGTCTTGAATATTTATGTAGAAATGAATAGAAATATGTACATAGATTTTTTTCCTTCAAACCTTAGTCTAAGCCATGCTTCCTTTTATGCACAGGCAGTGAATTGATCTCTATTGAGTACCCTCTACTCTGGACCTGAGAAGCCGACTGACAAGCTAGAGTTGACTGCATGAAGAGGCGGAGTCAGGGGACCACGGTCCTGCCTTAGACCCCTCCCACTGACACCCCCCCTCCACCACAGACATGGTGAGTTTGCTGTCAAAGTCGTTGGTCTAATTAAGTTCCATGTTTATCTGTGTGCTTCCCCTTGCAGTTAAAAATGGTTTGTTTATCTGACCCACGCAAGGCTGGGGACTCTAGCCATTATTTATGTCATTGAGCAATTTATTTTGCGCCTTAATTAGAGGAACACTAATCATTTTGTTTTTAAATTGATCACTGGTCATTTCCTTTTAGACAAATTGTGTTCTGTTCTGTTCCATAGAATTTTTTTGTTCTGCTAATAAATAATATTATTTTGTTCCTGTCCAGTCAAAATGTAATACTGTCTACTCCCATATAGTTTTATAATGTTCTTCATTGATAGAGATCCTTTGAGCGTCTTTTACCGGTACCATAGCCATGGTATCGATGATCTGCCTTGATACCAAGTAACAGTGTTGTAATCCAGGCAGGTTTGTCAAGCTGTACCTAATGTCTGTATCTGCACCCCCACTATTCTTAATCTTGCATTTAGATCTTGTTAATGTTGTGTGTACGTGAGTGTTATGGCTATTGATGCTGCCCACACTCACCGCTATACAGATCTAGTGAATGCCCCCCAGCAGTGCGGCAGGAGATTAGCTAGGTCGTGATGGATGACCCTCGCAGCTCCGGCACAAGCTCCCAAGACTCTGGCCTATGAATTATTAAAGCGCCATCATAAATAACTCACCGTAATGAGAGGTGCTTACACGCTGCAGGCAGAGCAAGAGAGAGAGGGAGGGGAGGAAGGGTACAGCCCGAGTAACTGTATATTTGGTTGCACACGGGTGTTGCACGCTGAAAATTACTGATCTACAAGCTCACAGATGCGCTGTGAGCTTGTCGGCTATTTTCAGTGTGCGACATTGGTGCACAACTTCCGTAAATATAAATCACTCTTCAAGAAGGAAAGGAAGCCGAAGACAGAAAAGATTGAGTGAGCAAGAGAGAGAGAGAGATAGCTGTTTGACCTTGGACTGAAAGCCTCACAGGACGCCTGGCTTGGCATACACGGTCAGGCTTGAGAAAACAGGCACAGAGCCAATATTGCATGTCAGCTTCTTTCCTTTTTTCTTCCCCCCACCCCTTGGAGAGATGGGCTTTGTCCTTAAGTACATGTCATAAATGTTAATGTTAAATAGCGCTGTAGTGCAGCCTGCATGTGGGACACTGAGATTGGCAGCAGCACAGGTCGCTTCAGGTGTTGCTGTCATTATGCAGTGTAAGATAAGTGTTTCAGTCTGACACATAGCACGCAACACCAGAACACCAGCGTTCTCATTTTGCTGCAGAGAGGAGGAAGTTGAGGAAGCTTTGTGCCAAATTAACAATGTGCCGTTGAAGATCAGAGAAACTGGTTTTGGCGGTTGCGGTTGTGAGTCAACAGCAGGGCAGGACGTTCAGTCAGGACTCAAGTTGCTCCCTAATCATAGCAGGACCCTTAAGTGAACGTCATCAGTGTTGAGCATCATTCATTTATGCTTAATGATGGTTAATCTGGTTTTGAATCTCCATAGTAACCCATCATAACCTTGCCTATAATAAGGTCATGGCCAAGGACAGTTTGAGTCTACACACACACACACACACACACACAATAAATAACTGCATACATAAATATACACTATATATATATATATATATATATATATATATATATAAATAAATAAATAAATAAATAAAATATATGTGTCTGTGTGTATATATATATATATATATATATATATATATATATATATATATATATATATATATATATATATATATGTGTGTTTGGATTATAAACGGAATTGCACTTTCAACTCCAGAGGTCGTTCAGGTCGTTTGCCAGCGATGACCGGCATGTCATGGCCAAGCATGCCAGCGTCTACCCATCAACGGAGGAGCTGGATGCTGTGCAGACACTGGTGTCCACTGTGGAGAGTGCTCTCAAGAAGGTCTCTGATTGGATGGATAACCTCAACCATCCCTCAGGGAAGACCACCACCGCCACCAACGATAATAAAAATGACAGCGATGAATCTAAAGATGAAGAATCCACCGGCAACACCAAGTATGTACCACTCATTTGATATTTTCTTTATGATTGTTTATTTTGTGTACACTCCCTCAGAAGATGGTATTTTAAAACATGCCAAACACTGTACTGGCCAAGAAGATGCGAAGAATAGAATACAGCTAGGCCTGCAACTGTCAAATATTTTCTTAGCGATTATTCTATAGATTGCTTTTTCGATTTATCGAAGAACGGAGAATGATTTGCTGTTTGCTAAAGTTCAGTAGGCGCTTATTCCCAATGCTCATTCATTAGCATTGACTCTCTTGGTGAAGCGAGGCACTACATTTTCAGTGCCTCACGTTAGGGAAATAACTAAATCTGAATGTGCTTCAGCTGAAATAGAATGTCAGGGGAGTGGAATTTCAATTACAGTCAATAACACATACAAATGTTGAGAAATATCACCCAACATAAGTGGAGGAGGAATAAAAAAATGTCTTAGCATTTTAACTGTTAACAGTTAATCAATAGCAGGTACATAAGGCATAGCTACCAGGCCTCAGTGAACCATTTTCATTTTAGCTATCATTTGGCTGGTGGCAAGTGCTAATTTCCCATCCTGAATGTCATTTCCTACAGTGCTGGGAGTGAGTCTGATTGTGGTGCTCCTCCACCCACCCACGGGCCCGAGAGCTCGTCAGTGCTGTGTGGCGTGATGCGTGTAGGTCTTGTAGCCAAGGGCCTGCTGATCAAAGGTGACATGGACCTTGAATTGGTTCTGATGTGCAGAGAGAAGCCGACCAAGCTGCTGTTGTTTACCATCAGTGCCAACCTGCCCCTGCAGATCCAGGTACACTCCACAGTAGGCCTGTAACGATACAGTAACTGCATCGATGCATCGTTTTGAATTTTCAACGATCTACTATATCGATATGCAAACAGCTAAATATCGTATCGTTTGACTTTGAATCGTATCGAATCGTTTTGCAATGCAAATAATCGTATCGAATCGTTCTGCAATGCCAATAATCAATTATATCAATACTAAGTACTTTTAAGAAGAAAAAAAGAGAAAGAGGGGTTTATATCCAGTATCCAGGTATTTATTTTTCACACAGAATTTTTGGGTAAATAAATAGTTACTATATCGATTTTAAATCATTGAATGGAATCGTATCGTTCTAAATTAACCTGTCCTGTATCGTTCATGTATCGTATCGACTAAATCGCTGAATCGAAACGTATCGTATCGTTCTAAATTAACCTGTATCGTTCATGTATCGTATCGACAACCAAGTATCGTGATACGTATCGAATCGTTGTTAAAACGTATCGTTACACCCCTACTCCACAGTAATACACCAGCTGTGCCAAAGAATGTCCAATACACTACATTCAAAACTAACAATGAAAGCAAAGCACAGCACTGTAAATTATCTAAGAATTGTACATTTATTTACATTTTTCATCCCATTAAGACCTGAGGCCGATTCTACAAAATGTCTTCAAAATCAGTTTTTTGAAAAAACCTATGTTGCTATATCAGTTGTTCTCAAACTTTTTCAGGTCAAGGACTCCCAAAATGATATGTATTTGGCCGCGGACCCCCTTCTCAAAATATTTCGTTCCAGGGACCCCCAGAAGCGAAGATTTTTTAGTTACAAATGTTTGCTTTAAAATATAAAAGCAATTTGCACAAATATTCACGATAAAAAGAAAATAGCAGATCTACAAGCTTGTAGATCTGCTATTTTTGAATAGCCAAATAAATCTAACATTACACAGATGCGTTCCCGGTCTTAATGGGTTAAATAAAATAGTTTGAGAGCATACTTCAATGGAAAGTCTACAGTGCCAAACACCAGATTCAATTAAATTGCCATGTGCAGCAAATATTTAAAAATTGTGTTGCATACGTGTGAACAACATTTAGAGACAATACAGCATCACAAACAAACTGGCACTGTGTATTCAGTGACAGTCAACTTTACATAATAACTCTACATATCATTGCTGTCGGTAGGAACCTTTATCTCCATATTTCATCTTTTATCATAAATTAATGCTGTTGTACTTGGTCGTATGACAGTGTCATGCAAAATTAGCGCAAATTGCTGATTACTACGCTCACAACAAGCATTGACATACTGGTTGTCAGTCTGTCTGTGAGTTATTTTCTATATTCAACCAATGAAACATATTAACAAGAGCTTGTGACAAAATAATAACTGCATTGGATCCATTGGAAGACATTTCCTGAAAAGTAACAGTTTTACATACAAGGTTTCTGCCCGACAACGATGATATACGCAATATTGGGCAATGAGAATCGACACTGGAAGAAGCTGTGTGACAGAGAGATTAACATGTACACCATCAGCTCACACCATCAGTGCACAATCAATAGTGGGGAGCATGAGGGCTCAATGTTACGGAGCCCTGACAACAAATGGAACATTTCCTATGTCCCTGGAATCACCTTGTATGATAGACATTTTTATTTTTATTTTTTCAAGCAAAGATGGGGGAAGGGGGGGGGGGGGCTCTAAGAACCAGAATACAACCTTGAGACCTTTGCATGTGACTGTTTAATGCTGCTTCCTACAGCCCCATCACAGAGTTAATTAACTGCCATAGCTACAGTGTGCGCTTCATCATCAGGAGAGGAATCCCTTTGAACCTCTCATTTCCTGGACTAAACCAGTGAGATTGTCAGGAAGAAGGGTGATGGATGGGGTCATCTCTCAAAGGGAAGATGCACTCGGAACAACACAGCTTTGAATGTGACATAAATCTTTAAAAAAAATACATGAAATAACACCATGTACAGTATGAGTATCCTGGAATTTGAAAGGAGTAATACTGGAAACAGTTATTCTTTTGTAAAAAAAAATGATAATAATAATTCACGCTTGAAATATATTTTGATGTGTGCATGCAGCTAATGCTGCTCCTCAGTTTGGTCAATGATCATTTGTTCGGTCTGAATCCCAGAAAAATAATAAATCAACGGTAGTGACAGTGATATTTTTTGGTAAAGACAAAACGTTTTTGTTAAAAAGTTAAAGCTCTATATTCTGATAGTAATAATTGCTTTAGAGTGTTTGTTCAGTAATAGTGGTCTCCCAGCCTCTCCAGCTCTTTAATAAACAGAAAATGCATTTACAGGTTGGAATGCCAGTTTGATCCTATCAGGAAAATGGGTACTCTCTCCTGATTGGCTGAAATTGCCACCCCCCTGAATATTTATATATTTTTAATGAAAGTGCTGGAGAGATGGGGAACATAATAGAGCTATTTAACACTTACTGTAACAAAAAAATAAATAGAACTTAATGCACCTTTAAGGATAAATTGCAGTCTCTTGTGATTCAAAATATTCAGCAGCCAGTATGGGTTTGTTTGTGTGTGTGCATTTGTGTGTGTATATAGGTTTTTTAGTTTTAGTTTCGTTTTCACAGCATGTGTCTGCAGTTGTCTAGCAGTCTATAAAGTCTGTGTGTCAGTCTTTGCACCCGGAGCTAACCTCGAAAACCACTGGACCGATGGACGCCATATTTCTTGTTCACACTGCCAGTAGACCACATAAATACCTCCATTATCCCCGCCCCCCATATGTTTTACACTTTTTGACATAATTTAGCTTTAATTTTATAATGGAAGTCAAAGGAGCTCTGATCGCCCAAATTTGGAGTCATACGTTTAGATGTGTCATGTGCATATAATATAGACGACTGATGTCACAGGCTGGCCACGTGATATTGGAGGCGCCACACCGTTCCCATGATTTGCTATTATTATTATTGTTGTTATTTATTATTATTGTTGTTGTTATTGACCGTACATCTCTACCTTGCAGACAGTGACAGAGGACAAATATGAGGTGCGGTCACTTGTGCCTGAGGCAGCCATCCTGGTTTTCAACACCAAAGACCCCAAACTCACATTGAAGATCACCCTCTCCTCCCTGGCCATGAGGGAGGAGGATCACAACAGCACAGAACAAGGTATTCACTCACTGCTCTCCTTTGCACCCCACCCCTCTGCTCTTTCCTTCTTCTTCTGGACCGCTCGCCTCCCCGTCTTTTACTTGACCTTTACATGACGACAGAGGACAGAGAGAGGAACGAGGATAAGGCTAAATGCATTGTGGTGGAGGGTTGCAGGAAAGCACAAAGGTATAAAAGAGACGTGAAACCAGAGAGAGAAAGATAGTGTAACGAAGGCCGGTGAGATTGATACTGAGAGAGGTTGAAAGCTGAGAGGGGAGGTCGTTTGAATTGACGATCAGGGGGAAAAAAGAGAGGGAGCGATATAGATCTGGGTCAAGTGTGGTAGAAAAAGCAAATGGCCATTGGAAAGATGAGTTCCGCTGGGGATGTGCAGGGTTGGGATGGGCGTAACATGAGATGCCCTTATCAGGTTTCTTCCTGTATCGTCTCATCTTTTTCTTTTTTTTTTACCAGAAAGCTAAGCCGTCCATTCTGACTGGACCTTTGAGTGTTAAAGGTCCTTTAAGGCTAGCCAGCTGTTGTTCAGTTTACTTTTTTAAAGCGAAGTAAATCCCTTGAAACCAACAAAGTAATTCATTCCTTTTTACCAGTGGCTGCAGGGAAATCTAATCCTCCCATTTGACCAGGAATTCTCATGATGTTTTAACCCACAATCCTTCCCTTTCATTCTGTCCGTCAAGAATGGAGGATTGGCATCAGTGGTTCCACTGTGATTTTATTTTTAAGAGAATGAAAGGTGAGTCAGACATAAAGAGCCAGCATTATAGAACAGCTCGTCTCGTTGTTGTACACATTCCATTGGGATAGATTTGAAAAAGCCTTCACTAAGGGTAGAAAATTGATTCAGCCCTGCAATACAGACCGCAATACAGACCGCAATACAGCACCACATTGTGCTTTTTCAAAGCTGTATAGAGGACATGTCACAGGAGGGGAAATAGCTATTTTCCTCATCCTTTATATTTACCACCGTGGCAGCACAAAAACTTTTTTTCCCCCAAGTCTGTCTTGTTACATACAATGTGATGCTACACGCAAGGTTATCCTGCAACCTCTCTGCTATGTAAAACATGTAAGAACACTATTGACTGAGTGCCTACTGATAGTTTTCACTATTATACACACTTAAAAAGTAAAAGGACTTCAAGGAACCTACAATATTGGAGTTCTTCTGATTGCAACATCAGGAGCACCCCAGAAGGTTTCTTGAAGAAAGCCTTTGTAAAAATATGATATGAACTCTGATGGTACTACCTTAAACTTCTTTATCTTTCATAACATTCTTTAAGGAACCCTTAAGAGATACTTTTTTCTAGTGAGGCTCCTTTTGGATCCTAGAAGAACCCCCAATGAACCCCTAGGTTTTTTTTTCTTTTAGAGTGTACCAACTGTAGCTAGTCTCTGCTGATTGACTGTTGGTTTTGTTGCCATAGCTCCCCAGGTCAGCGTGCTGTGTGGATTGTCACATCTGTGAGGCCCTCCTGGCCCGCTGCCGACGAGGCTGCCCTGCAGTGCACCCAGCGCAGGAAACCCCCGGGTACAAGGGGCTTCCCCAACAAACAAACAAAAATCAAACCACTCTCTCTGCCTCCAACATGCTCCTCTACCCCCCTTCCTCTGTTGACTGGACTTATCCTTTCTGGGACAACCTACGCTAGGGCTGCACAGTTAATCTGAAAATAATCCAAAAATCCTGATTTTTATGCTTCACAGTTTAATGTTTTATGTTCCACAATTATTATGCAATTGTGAAACTTGGAAGTTGGCAGTTTTAACATTAAGGTCAGTTGTTGCATCTAGCCCTTGTCCCCTCACCATTACACCCAAGTTAATATCACCAGAACACTGTACAACCCGTCTTCAAATCCATCAGCCTCAATACAATCACAGAGGCCATTACATTACATTCATTTGGCCAAAGATATGGCACTGATCAGCACACGAGCAACAAACGCATTAAGACAATTATAAATGCATATTTTCCATCAAAAATAATCATGACCAATTATTGTGATTAATTATAATCGGAATTACAACATTAAGCAAAATTGTTGGGATCATAGTTTTAGCCATAATCGTGCAGCCCTACCGTACGCCATGAAATTCTGGTCCATGTCCATTACCGAGCAAGAAATAAGGGCAAAATGACCACATTACCCAGCAGCCCTCCACATTCTATACCTGTATGTCATAATTATAGAGGCTTAATGACAATATTGGCTCAGAATGACATTCCATAATTTCATGTTGTAAAAGCAGTGGTATTAATTTTTTGTTTATGGTCTGGTCACTAATCAAACATCCCCTAAGCAGATGATGTCAGGGAGCATTTAATGGGGACTGTCCTTTTATCTGTATGTGGTCCTGACATTTGAGTGATGGTTCCTTCATGGCCTGCCTCTGGATGAGAAACATGGTATTAATGTATGTCCAAGTTATGGTGACACTTATTTGAAAGAATTGGTGTCAATCATAAGTTCAAATAGGAAAAAAAAATTATACACAAAATCTGGGGGCTGCTATCAGCCAAAATGCTTTACAGCAGGGGTGTCAAAATAATATTAGGATAGTAGGCGGGATTAGTATAAACTTAAAAGAAATAATGCGGGCCGGATTACTTTATGTCTGTCTCCCAATCCTGAAAGGCACGAATACTGTCATAGTAATCTATCACATTACATAAAACATGATGGATAACATTCTTAGGCTACTGATATCAGGTTTAGGACCAAATAGGAATGTGCTGTATACTATATATTTTATTTGTGCATGTCATACATTATCCGGTGTATAAAGGAGCTTTCCGCCTGCAGTGTCCAAGTATCCAACAGCATTTCAGTGCACCTATGGTACACTACACGCCGTGTGAGTTTCCTCATGGTGCTGTTACTATGATTATAATCATAATCATATAATCATACTATAAATGTACTGCAGAACTGGTACTCTATAGTGAATACAGGCCCAATTCAAGCACTGTCTGTAACAACTTTGTCGTTCATAAATACTATAGTTCAGTTTCCAGGCGTAGCCTAATTGAAAGAAATGTTTGAGCGTAGCCCCTCAGCTCAACCAGCGGGCTTCAGTGTGGCACTGTGGCAGGGTTAGGTGGCAAAATTTGGTGACAAGACAAAAGGGCAACAACTTGCTGATGGGTGAGTCCATTGGTTGTAATAAAATAACCTTTTCGATTACTACATTAGCCGTGTACATTTTCAGGCTTTTCCCACATAACGCCTCAGCACCATCTCCACAAACTCCTCAGTGACATTCAAAGATGCATCGGCACACAAATAAATATTCCCAATTGAGCTTCATGAGTCATGTCGGCGCATATGGAGATGGCAATAAAGGACTTCACTGGCTTCAGTGCAGTATTGGCGTGCAGGGGTGAGATGACGCAAGTTGTGCCCTCGAACACAGTTGGTGCTTACCTGCTGTCTCCATCTTTTTTTATATTCACACAGCTGGCAGCTTTGCAGTGCGGCAGAGTCGAGGGGAGAGAGAAAGCAGCTGCCACACACAGATAGATAATAAATGGACATGTATATTTTAATTGTAAAATATATAAACCCCCCCCCCCTCGCTAATACCATTACATGATACACTTTTTGTATGGTTTGACCTCCAGTTGGAATCAGTCCCCTCACCCAACCCTGACCGTGTTAGTACCATGCGCTACAGTACACACAATCCAAGGAGAAAACGTGTCATTTTAAAATAAGCAATTATCCATCCACCGTGCATTTTGGATAAGAGAATTTTATTATTTTAAAGGTCTCATGTCACACAGGAATTTGTGCTATAGTGAACGGTTGCAGTTACTCCAACCTACTACTACTACTACTACTACAACTACTAGTACTACTACTACTTTTAAGACAAAAGTGTTGGCATAACCTATTATACTACATTACCTACAGTAGATCTCCCTATGCCAGAGCTCAAAATATCCTATAAAAGTTGAAGTTCTTATACAAGATAGACATGTTAATTGCCAAATACAAAACGCCTTATAGTACCACATAGGTATTATTGGTGGTCCCTGTGGCATTTCAACTCCTAACCTTGTTTCTGCTACTTTATACCCATTTGCTGTGTAGGATCATGATTCTTGTCCAGGTACTACATTTCCCAGATCTCCCTGGGGCAGAACATGAAGGTCCCCAGTTTTTGGTCTTAGAGGAGGAGCGACATGAGCCTGTCTCTCTCATCAGCTCCTTATTGTTTGTCTACCACCTCTTCCATCCTGTTCAGCTTTCACCAACAGTCTCTACAGCAGCGGACTGCTAAACCACACAGATGACTCCTCAGCTCACAAAGTGCCTCAGTCACATGCGATCAAATCAGTCAGAATTTGCTGTATATAAAACCCAGGTTTGATGTGTGCCATCTATAATTAGATGTAATAATAATGTCACAGAATCATAATGCTACAAACAACAACAAAAAAGACTCCTTTATGACTATATATCTGCAACTCTGTCTAAACAAGACCTTTTGAAGTGCTGAGATATCACTGCTTTAGATCACAGAGTTGCGTTTTGGACTTGTGGAAGCCTCTGGTGTTGAGCTCAGGTTGTGTGGTCTGCAGTCCGTTACCTCTCCCTTGTTTGTCTGCTTGACTGTCCCACAGCGGTCATCCCCCACCCCTCCCCCTAGCCGCTCCTGAGAACAAATAGCCTTCACTTTCTTTCCAGGGTGGCGTTCTCACTCTCAGATGTTTATGTTGTCGTCATTCGCTGTCACTCTTTTCTGCTGTCGTTCTCCCATGGCTCAGCCTCCAGTCATGGCAGGGGTGCTCTGCACAGGAAACTGGTGTGGAGAGACTGTTTTCAGTCAAACATAAACATCTGATCGACCTCCGCAAGATCGAAAATACCAGCATGGCGTCTCAGCAAATGGCAGAGAAATCCCAGCTGAAATGCATTCGAACTTCTCCCGTTGTTAATGAAGTGGAATTAATCCGTATAATTTCACTGTTAGTTATTGAGAGACAAATCAGAATTTGTCAGGATGTCTTAATATCTGAATCTGGCCTGTAGTCCTGGTCCAGTGCCATGCTCTCATTTTCGTCCTGCGGCCTTATCGATAACACACTAATCTGGCGTGTTCCATCGCCCTCAGCCACTGATCTGCATCTAGAGTGACAGTCCAGCCGGGCAGCAAGACGCATGCGCTCATGTCTATTCCAGTCTTTCTCAGTGTTATGAAAGATCCTGCCTTGTGCATGAGACAAAAAAAACACCCTTCTCTTAAAAAAGAAAAAGAAAAATCACAAACTCAAATTCCCCCTCCCAAGCTCATTCAGTCAGATCAGTGGGTTTGCCTAATTTGTAGCTGTCAACCTTGCTGCCTGTGTGTCTGTGTCTGTGTGTGGAAGACCACTGTGGTCACGCTTTGTCTTTCATGTCTCACCCTGTTCCTCTCTCTAGAGGAGGGCATGCAGAAAGAAGAGAAAGGGAAGGAGGGAGAGGAGCAGGGCGAGGAAGCAGATGTTCTGGACAGGCAGAGTTGCCAGGCTGCTCTTGCATCACTCCGACGTGCCAAATGGTTTCAGGTATGCACAGCTACTGTAGGCTGGTATTGCCTTTCAATTTTCTAGATGATAACCTTATCCAGAGCAACTTAACATGCATGCACCACGTTAATCTCCTCTATTACCTGCTTTACGAGCAATCGGATGTAGAGCAGGTGAATAGAAATTAATGATGGGGAGAAATTGACTTTTTGGGGAGGATGTCAGAACATATTCATTGCAAGCAGGCTGGGAAAATATGGGACAGCAGGATGTATCACTGGGATGGAATGGTCAGTCCCTACTTTGAAGCCAGGAGGGAGAAGAATTCCTGTTGCAGTGGAGTAGTGGTCAGTAGATTGACAGTGTCGCTTGCCAAAAATAAATTTAACTACAAGCAGCATCGGGTGGCAGTGGCTCAGGAGGTACAGTGGCTGTAAACTGCGTTTATCATAACTAAGCCTAACCCTAACCCTAATCTCACAAAAAACTATTCCTAACCCTAACTTCACACAATCCTAACATTTGTCGGACCATTGGGACATCGGAATAATGGGCAGCCCCCTTTCCGTACTTGAGCAAGACACTTAACACTTTGTAGCAAGGCGCTATATAAATGCACCATTTACCAAACAACGCATTGTTAGCTTGTAATTCAGTTCTTTTTGGCAAGCGACACCCTCACACAATGGAGTATAAATTAAGCGTAAGTGCCCAGTAGCAGTAAAGTGCAGGGCAGAGTCAAGAGTGTAGGTCTGGACCATGGCCCGTAATTTAAGTTTCATCTTTACTCATAAACTGTTTCAGTATTGGGGTTACAAGAGCAACGCTGAAAGGTGTGGCATTGCTGGTTTAGGTCAGGTGTCTATTTTAGTATTAATTTACGTAAGTTAGGTGCGTTTTTGTTTGTCATGGCATGGCTCATCGTGTTTCTCATCGTGTTTCTTTTTAGGTGTTTTATAGGCGCTTTCTCGTAAAATCACGAGTGCATTCTGTAATTTCTGTGTCTAGAGGAAGAGGTATAATCTCTAAGCTATAGTACTGTATCTATGTCACCAGTGTATTGAAATGACACTAACGCTGCCTTAATGCTCTCTTTCTGTCTTCGTTTGCCTGCCTGTCTATCCTCTCAGGCCAGAGTGACGGATCTGAAGTCCTGTGTCATTGTCATGCGTATTCTAAGAGAAATGTCCAACAGAGTGCCTGTGTGGCACCCTCTCAAAGGATGGGTAGGTGGTAGTAACAACTTTCAACCTGACATCCCTAATTTTGGTTTCCATTACATAGTAAAAATTATCAAACATTTCCCCCAAAAACCTTTCTCTCCTGTCTTGCACAGCCCTTGGAGCTTATCTGTGAGAAGGCCATAGCTACATGTAACCGGCCCCTGGGTCCTGGGGAGGCTCTTCGCAGGGTCATGGAGTGTGTTGCCTCAGGACTCCTCCTGCCAGGTCAGTTCTTAACACATTAAAACCGGCAAAGCATTTGTGTCATTTTAGATTTTTGCCATATTTTATACTTTGGCTATTCGAAAAATAGCAGATCTACAAGCTCATAGCGCGTCATGAGCTTGTAGATCTGCAATTTTAAAAAAATCCGGAAAATATGTGCAAATCTTTGAATATATATATATTTTTTTTATCGAACATTTTTAACTCAAATCTTTGCTTCTGGGGTCGCTGGAACGACATATGTTGAGATGAGGGTCGGTGGCTAAATACATAGTATTTTGGGGTCCTTGTCGACATGAAAATGTTTGAGAACCACTGACATAGAAACATACGTTTTTCAGAAAAGACAATTTGTAGAATCGGCCTCAGATCTCAATGGGTTAAGGAACCCAGTTATAACATTGTTTACAGATAACATTCAATAACACAATGGTATATTAATTATAATTTTGATATAATAAATAAAAGCCTACAAGCTAAACAGCTACTACATAGTCATAACCAAATAATGCTATAGTTACATGGTCCACGCACACAGTAGATCCCCATTTAACCACTTGAACCCATGCATCCCTGGGGGAAACATTCACGGAAAATATCAGATCCACAAGCTCACAACGAGTCGCAATGCGGCACGCTGTGTGTTTGTAGATCGGCTAATTACGATTTGAATAACCCCCTCACCAGGTCCCCCTGCCACCACACCTGAAAGACCTGGACGAATGCTGTTTATATATCCCCTCCCCTTGAAGGTAGATTTCCTGGAGAAACACTGACATAGATTGATTGTTCTAGGTGGCCCAGGACTTCATGACCCCTGTGAGAGGGAACCCACAGACACCCTTGCAGCAATGACCGCCCAGCAAGCTGAGGCCATCTCCCACAGCGCACAGGTCAGTCTGCTTCACAGCGCACCAAGAAACATAAAAAGGTATACACCTGTGACTTGAGAATTATATCCAGAATGGGTGTTTTATAATGCACCAAATGTACAGTTAAATGCAGAAAGTGGTCCTATAGGGAAATAAACGACACTGCCACACTGAGAGTCTGAAGTTAGAGTTAAGACTTGATGGCGAGACGAACTTGATACCTTTAAAGACTAGCAATAAGACCTTTATTGATCCCGCGAGGGAAATTCAGGCGCCAAAGGCGTTCCAAGTTACAGTGTGTTAGTTCTGAATCATGTCCCTTGCAGCATTGTGAAACTGCTTATTCCTGCACTAAATTGTAACGCAGACGCACTCTGAATTGACGGTTACGATTAAAGCGATCAGGGGAAAAAAAGAGAGAAAATCCAACCAAACTGTTACTGTGAGTGGGTTTCAAACAGCCCAGCAGGGGTATCGCTACAGTACCGCCCACTGCACCAAAGTCAGCATTTCTTCCAGGAAAACGGGTTGAGAGTAACCTTCCCTCCTGTTACACTTCCCTCCCCATTGATTGAAGGAGGGTTATTTAAAGCGTGCTCTCGGACGCCCCACAGGTCCCCTAGCTCACATCAGCACTATATTTAGCTGAGTGGCTGCCGCAGAACCCCTCCCCCTTCTCCTCCAGACCCTGACCTCCAGTAAGCGGCCCCTCCATGCTGGAGGAGACCAGTGATCTGAGGGCCTAATTAGCCGGCTAATGAGCGTGGGAACACTCTCCCTCGTTGCTCTCTTACCGCTGATGTCGGTAGAGCTGCTTGCTGCTACTTACCACATGAAACAACAAAGTGTGGCCCTGGGCAGGAGATGTGGGTTCAGTGCCGAGGAAGAGGGAGACTTTCTAAAAATTCTCTTGCATTTTCTCTTATTTTGTCTCTCTCTCTCTCTCTCTCTCTCTCTCTCTCCCTCCCTCCCTCCCTCCCTCCCTCCCTCGCCCCCCCCCTCTCTCTTCTTTCCCCCTCACATCTCTGTTTCACTGAGTGGAAAAATGCCAGAAATGGTACTCTGGGAATGCTCCTTTCTTCAGTTTTTTTGTGCAGAGAGAATGTTTATATCCCTGTTCCATAATGCATGGAATTACTTCCATCCAGTAGGCTCTTTTTAGTTGACACACGCATGCGGCTGTTCGGATGTGCGATAATTAAAAGGCATTGATTGGGATTTTAAATGGCATTTTCTAGTATCTGTGCACCATTTCCTCGAGAGCAGGGGAGTGTGTTCCTCTAGCTCTGCTGATAAAGTGACGTGCCCTTATTCTGTCTTGGTGTGTGTGTGTGTGCGTGTGCGTGCGTGTTCGTGTGTGTTGTTATTTTTCAGCATGCGCTACGCCTCCTAGCCTTTGGACAGCTTTACAAGGTCTTGAATATGGATCCACTCCCTGCAAGCAAGCCCTCATCCATGCTGTTGGAAGGTTGGTGTGTGTGTGTGTGTGTGTGTGTGTGTGTGTGTGTGTGTGTGTGTGTGTGTGTGTGTGTGTGTGTGTGTGTGTGTGTGTGTGTGTGTGTGTGTGTGTGTGTGTGTGTGTGTGTATGTCTTGAGTACATATCTGTGTTAGTGTATGTGTGGATATCTCATGCCTGTCGCAGAGAGAGCTACAGTAGTCATTGATCCATGTTGTATCCTGTTCTCTACAGGGGGCTGCCAGAAGAGGCATCGTGAGGATGGAGGGCCAGATGACAGAGACTTCATCAAGAGGATAAAGGGTGACTTTGACCGGCACTAAGCAGCAGCACACCTCAAAGAGCACACTTTGACATATTACAGAACAAACGGCTTATCTCAATCCCCTGTACGTCCTCCGCTTTGAAATCGAGGAAATGCTAGTCAGTGGTATCAAAGTTCCTATGCCTTAACGCCCAGAAGTTGAACGTCCCCAAGAGCTGATTAGTTAAGGGTTGGTTGCACCAATAACTTTTAAATTACACAGAGTTTAGGGCTTTCATTTGAATGTAAACTTTAAACGCTTACATTTATTAGGACTTTCATCTTTAATTATTTTTGCCCACCATATTGAATTATATAGACTGTAAGTATCAATATGAGGATACCTGATAGAGGATAATTGATCAAAAATGGTTTCTTTATTATATATCAGTTTTTATTTTTAACCTATTCTAACAAAAAAACATAAGCGAAACCAGTCAATGACAATCGAGCATATATAATGGTTGTGAAAAAGTTTGTTGGACTTATTTATTTGCTAAAGAGCTTACTACAATATGACAACATGTCTATACATAACATAATAAACATAACTTAAGAAGCATTGATGGACCACTACAAATTTAAGGTCCATTAAAGTAATTGAGGATAAAGAAGATGGAGCTACCAGTAGCTGTTGCATTGGTGGAACAGCAAATGTTTTTTTAAATCTTCCATTCTTCTATTTATCATTGGAACTGATTCCTTGCTAAATCGATATTGTTGAAGAAATTCATCATCTTCATAAAAGTAAAATGGGTTAAGCCTATCCCTTATTCCTGCTTCTGATCTATATTAACATTAAGTATGCTGCCATCTTAGCGAAACCACCTCAAGTGACAGTTTAGAATTAATCATTGATTGTGGTTTAAATGCGGGTATAGAATTGAGCAAGTGAAGACAGTGTGTGGGTGTTTTTGATTCCTTTATCTCCATACACTCCAACAACACACCTGTCAGGTGTGCAAGAGACCTTTGATTACCAGTGCAACCGGTTTATATAGAATTTAGGTTAGATTTCATCCATGCTTAACATGTTGTGCAACCCACTCTTTTTATTCACAAATGTGTCACCCAGTTAAATAGATAATACCACAAAAGGAAAAAGACTTCACAAATTGAAATGTCAAGAGTGGTGGTGCTTATTTGCCCAGTTGACATTCTTTCTATTTAATGTGTCATTCAAATAGAGAGAATGCGTAAGGAAGTAGCCTAATTTGAAGGGTGTTTATTCAACCAATGATAAAGATTCATTTTAGTTTGTTTTCTTTGTGGATTAGTCTGTTTTGTGTAAGTGACAATACGCTTTTTGACTAGGGAGTTGTCATATATCTGAAAGACAATTTTGGCTCCTGTCCTCCTGGTTTTGTAGAGCAAGTCATGTATTCCATTACAAATTGATAGCACATTCCTCGTGAGGGCTGCATGCCAGAATACCAGTAACCACGCAGCACCAAACTGTGATGGCCTCCCTCCCTGCTCGCTCACGGCCAGGGGAGGCAGTCTGTGTCACAGTAATTAAATAGCCCCTCGCCGGGCTGCCTGTCCCAGGGGACTTTCATCTGCCCGAAGTTCAAAGCAGGTGACGCAGAGTGAGAGGAGGGAGGTGGAGATAGAGTGGGATTAATACTCCTGGCTCGCAGGCATCTCACACGCAATTATCTCCCTGCCTCCCACTAGAGACCACACACGCAATGTAGTGTGCATGCATGCGTGGTCACACACACACACACACACACACACACACACACACACACACACACACGCACACACACACACTTATTAACACCTCCTGTTCTCTCGTCCGGTACCTGTCCATCATTGTCTTTACAGTATGTTCGTATTGTGAGTCTCAATCTATATTCCTTCCACTTGAAGGCACTTGAAGCGAATGTATTATGGCAGCAGGGTACAGCGATTGGTTATTAAAATAAAATTATCAACATTTTCTCATTGACAACCATGAAATTACACAATGAGGTTTTTTCTTTTTGCAGTTTTCAAGGGCCTTTAAGTTTATTATGACACTTGCTCAACTCATAAATGTCCAAGTAAACTTTCAGTTATAGCTAAATAAATGAATACATTGTATGGTTTCTGAAGCATTAGATGTTAGAACAGGATGTCATGGGCCGGACTGGGCAAAAGGCGACTTCATGCGGGCCGGACCAGTTGTGGGCATACATGCTCCCACAGCTTTTGTTCCCTTTGAAACTACAGTGTGCCATTTTATGGATTTTGTTCATTATGAAGAAGATTACATTAAGGATTGGTATTACAATCATAGGCTACAAGAATGTTGTGATAAGCGGACACATATCCCATAGCTTAATACATAAAGTATTAAAGTTTACTTTATTTCTCAGCAAAATATAGATGGATATGTATTAATATTGATTTTAGTTCAACATATTTTCTCATTGGGCAGTTTTTGACCCTCCTTGTACCTGTTTTAGTCATAGACTGGAGGATGACTGACCCCAACCACCCAATGAATGCCCTGATGCGTCTGAACCAGATCCAGCCAGGCCTACAGTACCGCTTGTTGTCCCAGTCTGGTCCAGTCCACGCCCCTGTCTTCACCATGTCTGTAGAGATCCATGGGACCACATACCAGGCCACCGGCAACTCAAAGCGGACCGCAAAGCTACAAGTAGCACTCAAGGTACTGGCTGGATTTTTACAGAACAAACACTGTAGTATAGAGTGTTAGTAACAGGGGTCTCCCTGTCTGTCCAGCTCTTTAGTAAACAGAAAATACATTTTCAGATGGGTCGGACACCAATTTAATCCAATCAGGGGAGTGAACCCAATTATGAGCTTCAAATTTAAAATGTTCCAGCTCCAATTTTGTTTGCTCGTTTTCTTTTTCATCATTTCCAATTTCATTTGTTTGAGTTCTCTCTCTTGATTGGATAAAATTGGTATTCTGATCTGAAAAATGTTTCGTTTACGAAAATGCTGGAGAGAAAGCAAAAACCCTCCTACTGAACAAACGCCCCAGCATGATAGCGATCAGAATAGAATTTAAACTTTTTAACAAAAACTTTTCGTTGTAACCCAGTGGTTTTCCACCCTTTTCATATCAAGGTCCATTTGAGCCACGGACCACCATTTGATAAGATTTTGACTCTCAGACCCAAGACTTTGAATATTTTGTCATCGTTGGATACGATTTTGTCCACAATTCTATGCTGTTTTGATGTGGTAACATACGAGAGATAACAGGCAAACGTTGATCAAAATAACAATTCTTTAATTAAGTAATTCAGATGTTTAACAATAATTTAACTCTTATAAAATGAAGAGTTAAATTGTAAAATGAAACCAAATGGACCCTTACGGGTCCATTTGGTTTCATTTTACACTCTCAAGAGTAAGATTTCTATAAGGGTCCATTTGGTTACCAACTCTCCATCATTTAGCTGGGGACCACCTGGAACCCCCTCAAGGACCACTGGTGGTCCCCGGACTACTGGTTGAGAACCACTGTTCTAACCCAAAAATACCACTTACAGCACCTTTAATATTCTACATTATATACGGTATGAATTGAAAATAAAGCATAACTACTGTATTAATTTTATGTGTTAGCAATGGTTGACATAACCATCCGTCTCTGCTTTATGAGGTAGAAATGTAATAAGGTGTTACTTATTGCCTGCCTGTGGCGCTAACTGTAAAAGAGGAGAGACTGTCTTTGAGGATTATGGACAGATAATTGGAAGAAAAAAAGATGTATGAACATTCAAATAAAATGGTCAAGAAGAAAGAAGAATAGGTGATTTGAGTGGCATGTTAATGGTGCCTTGACAGCATGCCAGTGAGAGGCAAAGAGATGGATGGATAATTGGAGAGATTAATAAAGGCTGCGGGGGTCATCTCTCTAATGCTGGCACTAATACTGAACAGACCATTTGATTGTAGGATAGTTTCCATGAAATGAATGATCTTATAGAAATAAATTGGATAACAACCAAGAGTATTTCGAATAACTTATCCATTGATGTGATGTGTTTATCCAAGACCAGCTGACGGAGCACACCCGCTCACAGCCTGTTTTCACGTTAAATACGGTTTACATTTATTTATACCCGGGAGCTACCCAGGAGAACACATCCTTCGCTACTCTACTAGGGATTAAGTGTCATGCTACAAGGGCACTGCAATGAGGAGCATTGTTATTTTGTTTGCTTCTCCTCCCGAGATTGCGGTCCAGAGTTGTGTTCTATTTCAGGTCATACCCGTGTATGCCATATGAGTAAAATGGCCGCTGTGTGAATATGATAACATTTATGGAGCAAAATAATTTAAAAGTCTCTTGTTCCCCCCCCCTCCAGGCGCTGCAAGCACTGGGTTATGTGGCTGGTGGTGACGGAGACCAGGACTCTCTGAGTGCTGACGAGAGATCTGACGGGGAAGGCAAGAATGACAGATTGTCTACCAGTTCCAGCTGTAACTCAGTCACCTCCACCGATGCACATGAGGTAAAGACTAATGTGTTTGTTTGTGCACATTTTGTGTATATGTACACACACTTTGGCTCGCATTCACACGCCATACAGATCACAAATCAACCTGCAATCAGGGATTCGGCAGATGGACTGGATACAGGTTTAAAAAGTGCAGGCTCTACTTTTCTAAACGTTAGTCTTTTTGGCCCAGGACCCATTGTCGATGTGCATATATTTAAGTATGCTTTACAGTCTAAGTCTAAGACACAAAGATCCAGGTGGAAAATAAGCCATTTTTTAGCAGTGAGCATGGGGTAAAGGTTCCTTTTCCTCTTTTGGAAAGATTTAGCTTGTTTAGTTGACAGATTATGATTATTATATAGATTATTATATATAAAAATGTATTTCCACGACAATACCACTGAACCAATTTATATTTCTTTGCATGACCATGTTGCTCGACATAATGGGATTTTTCAGTTGGAAATGCGTATTTGTTGAGCGACTCGATCGTACAATAAAATGTCAATAAAATCGTATACCACATTTTCACATAGCCAAAATGCTGGCACTATAGTAGATATTTTAAAATCCATCTCATGTGAAAACGGGCACGGATCTTGTATGGCGGCGTTTGAAAACTTTCAGCAAGCTTCAGAGTATTTTTTCCGGCATCTATTGGCAGAATAACATTTTCCCTGTACTGAAAGTGCATGACATCATTTTACCTGTTAGCGCTATGCGTAGAGAAAGAGAGCGTGACAGCGTGCATGTGCCCGATGTCCACTGCACGATTTGCTATGAATGGATATAGAAACATCCATAAAAATCTGTTTGTATATCAATACTTGTGCCCACTCCGCCACTCATTAGACCTGTCAATGAGGAGAATGGCAAAGAAGAAGTGGCTCAGGCCACTTTCTCAGACCGCACAAGAACAGCTGCCATTACGCTCGGTTGTGAAAATGTATACCGGTAGCTCTCTTACCATTAATTCAGCACATGCACATGGACATAGAGCTGAGTGAAGACTAGGGATGGAGCTCGTACATTTTTATTGATAATGAGCACCTTATCGATCCTGCTTATTGATCCGAGCTTTTATCGAGCCCACGATTGATCTTTTTATTATTATTTTGTGGAAAGACGTGAGACGACAAATTCTGAACAGAACCGGTGTCTTTTTTTATTGGCCAGTTGTGACTGAGTTTGTGGCTGACCACCATCTAAAATTAAATGAAGATGACAAAAGTTTAAAATATTTTTGCCTATCATTAAAACAACCATTCATTAATGTGCAATAAGTGTTAAATGGCTTTATATTATGAATAGTACTGTAATAATTACTATAAAATCTCCATGTGTCTTCAGCTCTTTATAACGAAAAATGCATATTTATTTTTTCTATTCTTTTTTCTTAGTTTTAACCAAAATATATCACTTTCACTATATTTTACTAAGGCCTTCAAATACAGTACTTTTCTAACAGACAGAAGGCAAGTGACCTTTTTACTTTTGGATAATAATGTTGAAGAAACTTTTAACTGGTTAATGTGTGTACCGTCACTTTAAAAGCGTAATTTATACTTCATCGTACGACAGTGTCACACACCAAACATAGCCGATCTCCAAGCTCACACGCGTCCGTCATTGAATATGTCACGCTAGGCAACACTAGTCATTCATTCGCAGGAAGATTTTAGAGTTTCCTAAACTGATTATTATCATTTGAATTATTAAAATTGTCAACAGAGACTTGCTACCTTGCGACGAGTGAAACTTTTGAGCGTTTCACTCGTAACGGCCATTGTTCAACCTCAACCACACAAGTGTACAAATGGAACCAAATGGACCCTTACGGCCCCCTTAAAAAAGCGATGTATCCAATAGTGAGCCAATAAAATTCCTCATCCTTGTTTCCCCGGGCAGCGCTGGTTGGCAGATATCAATACACTTTTAGACCGACATGTTTGTGCCAGCGAGGGTGATTAGATTTATTTCTTGATCGCCTCTTGTTTTGATTGTTTAGACATGACGTCATGGGCCGCTATACTCGATAACAGGCTCGACAAGCCCAAAGCTTCATAACCGGGTTGGACCCGGACCTCGAGCTCCATCCCTAGTGGAGACTATTCTGAAACTCACATTTCAGCCGTGATATTTGGTCCTTAATTATTAATTCCCACCAGTGACACGCACACAATGCAAAGATGAGAAATTAACTGCGTTGCCCTGGGGTAGTTGTATCTCACCACAGTTTTATTTCAATTTAATTTCACAAATGCTGTTAGTATTCTGTAACAAGTTTGTATGTTTGGTAGCAAGAGAGCGGCTGCTATACAAACACATAATAAATGGTCATCATGAGTAATGTTTTTTTGTCCCCCAAATCATCCTGTGGGCTGGATTAGACCCCTTTGCGGGTGGCCCACAGGCAGTTTGCCACTCCTGGTCCATCCAAGTATGCTGTAGGTCTAGACACAGGAACAGCAGTGTCCTGTCTTTGAAGTTAATGATGGGTTTGCAGAACGCAGTTGAGGAAACACTCCTCTTTAGTATCTTCCCTACTGCTGCTCTAGGATTATCCTCATGTTTTACCCTCGCTCTTTCTTCTTCTCTTTCTGTGTCTTCAGTCCAGGGCTCCAGGTCCAATCCTGACCGCTGGGGGCAAGAACCCAGTCATGGAGCTGAATGAGAAACGCAGAGGCCTCAAATATGAACTCATATCAGAAAGCGGGAGCAGCTATGACAAGCGCTTCATCATTGAAGTGAGAGAGAAAACGCACAAGCAAGCACTCACTCACTCACTCACTCACTCACTCACTCACTCACTCACTCACTCACTCACATATTAAAGTACACACCCAAAGCTCTGTGTCATACATTTTCGTGTTGCCTTTCAGTGCTCCTTATTAGAAATTGATGATGAACTGAATATTTGATGTTTAAGCCTCCGTGCCCTCCAGGGATGTTTCTTCACAGAGCTGTTTTTTTATTTTTATATCTTGTAATATCCAAAGGAAAAGGACGTGTCGTTGCATGTTTCTGATGGTGCCGTGGGATTTGCTTGTTTTTATCATAGAGTTCAGCGAGTCCTGGGAGTTAATAATAGTTAAATAGATGGGTTTAAGCTGAGAATAATTCAGCAACATCAACAGTAATCGTTCACACTGGCAGCGACAAAGCAACAGGCCACAAGTCATTTTCAATGGAAGCCAGCAACACGAAGCTACAACGTAATGCCTGACACTTGTAACTGCATGCCGGGCACTACAAAATAGTTGAGCAGGCTTTGGTCTCACGTAGCCAGACTTAAAGAGATCTCCACTAGGCGGAGATATCCAATGCAGCTATGCAAGACTAAGTTGGCTTAAGCTTCAGCACTCCAATGACAGTGAAGAATTCAAAATATTCTATGCAATTCAAGTCAAGCATCAACCAATCATATGTTTTTGTGGCACCATTTCCACTACCCATCTCTCTCCCCATAATTCCTTCCTCCTCTGTTCTGTAAAAAGAAGAAAAACTCTTTGTTGGCGTTAGCCAGTTCCTTGTGCTATATTCAACCCTATCCTTTTCAGCCACTCAGTGTGGCTTGAACAACACTTTAATAATGTAGCTGTCCAAGCTAAGTAGTTTTGTATATTTTGTGGCTCCTAGTGTAAATGCAGAATTACAAATTATAGCTTTAAAATGTAACATAATATTAACCAACAGCCAACCAGTTTTAGCTTGTCTCCTAACCCAACATAAGACCACTCAGATGAAACCGTCTGTATACTGTAGATGGGGCCAGACTTCACTTAGTAACAGCATTTGTTCAACATTGCCAGCTTAAGAAAAACAATTAACAATATCGCTGTGAACTTAAGTACTATCGACTATATCTCTGTTATGACAGGTGGAGGTAGACAAACAGGTGTTCCGTGGCACGGGTCCCAATAAGAAGGTAGCCAAGGCCAGTGCGGCAATGGCCGCTCTGAAGAGCCTGTTCACTGGCTCCAAATCAACAAGCAACAAAAAGAAACGTCCCAATCCACCAGTGAGTAGACCCACTAATTAGGAGCCTGTCTTACAGTATGTTGTCGTAATTGGTTTGTACAACGTGATGTACGCTTTTTACAACCACAGCAATTAAGCCAAATGTGTGCATAGTTTGTTAGTTTGTGTACTTGTATGTGTGTGTTTATGTGAATCTACATTATGTGTCATGTTTGTGATTTTGTGCAGCCCAAGAGAGCAATAGCCTCAATGCTGGCCCTTCCAACGCATGCAGCCAGAGCTAGAGGACTGCCAGTCATCCCCAGAGCGCCGTACATCAGCACCCCACCTACACATGGCTACATGCCTCCAGGTGGGTGGAGCTGGAACATACTGTGTGTGTGAGTGTGAGTGAGTGAGTGTGAGTGAATTGCGCTGACATTATATATAGTGGCATTTTATCAGTCCCTCCTTTGAAAAGGAACCATTTTAGGACATGGGTTTAAGGTTAAGCATGTTGTGGTCAGGGTTCAGGCAGGGAGAGATCGTAAATCTCTCCCTGAATGTCTGGAACTTAGTAGTAGGTGTGTGTGTGTGGGGGCGGTTGTGTTGTGTGGCTGTGTCTGATTATGGAGGTGGCTAGTTAGGGGTTAGGTTAAGCTTATAGTAAAGGTTAGGCAGGGTTACGTGTTAACAGAGTTACAGTAGTCAATGGGATGTTTGCTCAATGGACACTAAAACTGCTTAGGGTTAAGGGCTCCATTCCATGTGTACCTCAAGCATGGCACTGATACTGCCAGGATGACGGGCTTATGTCCCACTGTGTCCAGTCATGCTAAAAAGCTGCTCTGGAAAAATGTGTCCTGTCTTCCAAATGGCATATTATAATGATTCAGGCATGAATGTATGAATTTAACCCTCTGGCTTGAAATAGTAAAAGGTCTGGAATTAATTGCAGACTTTTCATAATAAATGTCCACAAATAACCCCACCCAATTCAAACCCAATATCGTTAACATTTTTAATCTGAAACTAATTTGTTTCAGAAACTCTTTTTTAGATTATAACATTATTATGTTACATAAGGCCTTAAATGGCTATTGTGGTTTTTCAGTGTGTAAAGTGTAAAAAAAACTAAAACACTGTATTGTTGTTTCCTGGCAGGATTCGGAGCCCCCTATGGTTATGGTCCTGCAGGTGCTCTATCTGCAGGTGCTCTATCTGCAGGTGCTCTATCTGCAGGTGCTCTATCTGCCTACGGTAAGCACACATCCATCATTTCTAAACAAACGGCAGCGAATATCTTACATTTCGGGCATTCAACCCATCCATCGCCTCATCACGACTTTTGAGTTCCTTTCGTTTGTTTCTTTTTTTTCTTTAGGTTTTCCTTCCAGAATGCACTCTGTAGTTGTCCCAGTCATGAGAGTCCCCACAGGCTACCCCATCACCCATCTCTACCCCTATTAGGACCTCCTCCAACTTCATTCATCTAAGACAAAAACGTTGGTTACGTACCGTAACCTCTGGTTCTATGAGCATAGACATTGCCCTCTAAGAGCTATCACTGTTGGTTCCATTGCGATAGCTCTTAGAGGGCAAAGCCTATACAAAATAGAATGTTTTTTTGTTGTTGTTTTGTTATGGTTATTTTAAAGGAATACACCAACCTTTGTTGTACATTAACACCTCACATTAACCTTCACCTAACACAGAATCCAGCCCCTGGTAGAACATTTAAGCAGTTTCTCTAGAGCATGATGTCGACATATTGACCGATATTGACCGATGTTGACCACGGTTGTCTCTCGTCCTTGTCAGTTGGCGTGGAAAGGTTGCCTTTTAAACTTCAGGGCACTGTTTCTCAACCTGTGGTCCATTGCATAATAATTATAGGTGGTCCATGGGAAAATGTTTTTAAAATTATTTTGTACCTAGTTACTATTAACTAAGGGACCGGACGGTTGGCTGAGACTGTAACACAACCAGCCTCTGTTTCTGAGGAAATCGTCAAAATAAAGATTGAAAAATGAAAAGCCATTTCATGACGTCTTTAAGATCATTAATGTTAAATATTACTAAAGAAATAAGAATTCAATAAATGAAATTACTGTGTTATACCTAACTATATTGGGGTGGTCCCAAGCCCCCAAAACCGAGAGGTAGCAGTGAAGCGCATTGGACATGCTGGTACTGCAGCATATTATGGCTGGGGCCAGACACATGAACGAGCGAAAACGATTTCGACCAATGGGCTCGACTCACAAGCTTGTGCACGAGCTTGCGCATGGGGCTGCGCACGGAGGTGACGCAAAACGCGCCACCTCTGTGACGCAAAACGTGTCACATAGGACCCAAATATGGCCCGCCCGTCACATTTCCCAACACTCCATACAAGTTGATGGGTGGGGATTTCCGGTGCCCTCTGTATTATTTTTAACTCTATGGATGGTCCTTGAGAGTGCCCTATCACTTACTGTTGTTGCTGTAAGTTCCATCTACAGTATGTTGGCAACAAAAGCGTCAATATCAGTTAAATAAGGTGTTACCTTACCAGCCTTTATTGCACAAAGGTGTTTTTGAGGTCAAGCAAAGCTAGCCCACACAATCCACAAAGCACATACACAATGTGCTAAAGAGTATACTGACTATAGAAATAGAATAGAATGAACATTTCCATTCATAGAAACAGGTACCCCCATGAATCCGATATTTCCCCAGCAAAGTATGTGTATTCCTTTACCACACACCTGTGAATTTGAAAAATGATTTTATTTTTATGGTTTATATTATTTTGTCTTTGACGGCATACAGTTCCTATGGAGAGAAAAGCCTGTTGGTTTACAATAATTGGTTGCACTGTGAAATATGTTCTTTGGGTATTGATTGTCCATTGTTGCTCTGCTGTTGACTTCAGAACTTGTTTGTGCTTGGTTAACAGTTAATTCTTTTGAGATATCTATTTTATTTGAACCTCTGTTTGTAGATAATATTGTTTTAAAATAAATGAATATTTTCGTCAACATCTGAGTACATTTTGACTCATATTGTGTTGTGTTACAGTGCTGGTCATTCCTCATCATGTTTTCACCATTATCGCCCATTGAGTCAGATTTAGTTTTTGAAATAACATTTTAAGTGAACACACGTTTCTCTATGATCTCTTGCACACCTACTCCAAGATTTAATGCTTTATTTCTCCACTTGGTTAAAACCCAAATTATGTTCACCATTAAGTAAAAAGCCTATCAATTTATTAATTAACTAATTCATTATCTCGGCCAGGCCGGGAGGCAGAGATTATGTTTTTGCCCCTGTTCTGTCATAAAACAAAAATGAATTGAGCTTTAGAAAAACATGTGAGCTGCATTTGGGTACCAACCCTGTTGGTTCCTTTTAACAAACGTGTCACAGGTTTGACTCCCATAATAGCCAATGTGTCAAGGATTGCTTGTCCTGTGTTGTACAACATAATGAAATCCCACATGCTCAGTTGATGTCACATTGGGATGAGAGCATCTTAAGATCTAAAATTCTTCTGAAAATGTGAATTGAAGCTACAATTTTTATCACTTATCCTACTCGGACGCAAGTCGGGAATGCATTACCCATCCAGTTATGTACCCATTGTCAGAGTACCTGTTGTACCCGTCTGTCTGTCCCTTGTCCCTTTTATGCCCAAATGGGCATATAATGATGACATCAGGGATCTACATACCCTGATGTCATCATTATATGCCCATATTTGGGCATATACAGTATATGGATATATGCGCCCATATAAGGGGTCGGATAGGCGTTCTGGACAACTGGGTCTCATATGTGAGACTGTCCTGCTATGTACACTATTGATTAGATGCAAGTTAATACCTATCCTATTCCACACCTACTTCTAATTGATCCAAAGCACATCATTCCTCGATGATACTTTTCGTACTTCTCATTGACATGGTGTGATTTCTAGTGTTTCTAACCCTGATAATGTTTTCTGTTTGTAGGCGGTCTGTACTTTGACAGTGCCTACTACCAGCCCCAGACCATAGGTGGCTATGGCACACCTATAATCATTCACCTGGGCCCTCAGGATCTGTTCTGACCCTGCCAGTGAAAATTGTAGCAAAGGACTCAAGCTTCATCTCTCTCCCTTCTGCATTGAACTCTTGAGTGCATCTCAATTATTTCGGCCCGTTCTTCCCCTGGGTACTCTTCCCTGAACTGCACTAAGCTGAGGAAACCGTGCTGCAATATTGAAAGAAATGGAAAATCCACCTTGGGCCAGATTCCGATGATTCCGGTTGGCTATGTCAGTACTGAATGGAGATGGGGGACAGGAAGGAAGATGGAGCCACCCTCAAGAATTCATTTCATCCACCCGGCTGGGAAAATGTCTATAAAACAAGCAGCAATACATCTTCTGCCTTTGGATGCAGCAGCACTGCAAATCTCGATGTGTCGCAATATTGAACTGTTTCACAGTGAAGGTGCCGATTTCAAATGGACCAGCAGAACAATACCGATAAATTCACATAATGTGACACATACAGTATATGTACAGTACATGTAAATATGGAAATGTGATTTTTGAATGTTAATCTCCATGTAAAGAAATATTTATCATTTATATATATCTGAATGTATATACCCTAGTGAATGAAATAGCTTTGTATTCAAATGAAAGATAAATATATTAAGAATATTATAACGCAAAGTTATACATTTTACACATTTTAAACTATAGCATTGTATTGTTAGTGGTATTTAATCTCAAGTTAATCATTATTATATATATAGCCTGTAGCCGTATTCCAATCCAAAGCACTAAAGTCATAAGTGTCAACTTAATCACCTTTATACAATTTGTTGTCCAACCGATAAGCTCTCCTTTCAGAAGTTCTCTATTGTACACTCCTACAATGGCACACTTTCAGGACTTAATGAAATTTGTAGCCGAGTCCTAAAAGGGACATTCAACATTACATTTTTCGAAGCCAGTTCTATTAATTCCAAATTATTCATTATCCTCATATACCTTCTTAGTCTGAGAAATTGCCTCCAGCCATTTGTTGCTATGCATGTGCAAGTCAATAGTACATCAGAAGAAAGTCATGCAGGCCATTCCATTTAATTTCATACCTATAGTAAACATATGGGAATAAGACACAGGGTACCTGTTTGGAAACTTATTTTTTGAGAGTGGTTCATTGATGCCTGTTTTTCACACGTTGAAAACTCTTTGAAATTCAAAGAGAAAGTTACAATTTGTGATCAGTAGAATAGGCGTCTAGTCCTTCACTTTATTAACCGTCATGAAAAGTCAAATATTATCCCAATTAAGTTATTTCAGCCTGATACACAAATGTGCCGTTTCATTGGTTTATTCTTGTAAGGTGTAATAAGATACATCATACCATGAGTATTCAAGAAAGTTCTTCATGTGAGTTGATTTACATTCAAAACAAGTCAAATAATCTAAACCATTTGCCACCCTCCCAACCCCCATTTCTTTCACACAATCTGATATTTGACACTAGACACTCGATGAAATAGCTTTCTGAGATGGATACTTTTTGCAGTGCATTCCTCACCGTAGCCTGACTGGAAAGCACAAGACTCTAAAGCAATATTCAACTCAGGGCGGGTACCTTCAATTTATGAAAAACAAGAAGGGACACTTAAAGGGCTAATTTATATTTCGTTGCACGACCTATGCTGCTTGACGGATATATATAGTAACCGAATTTCGACTGAAAAACGTGCCCTGTCACGGTCGTGCGACGACGCATAAATTAGGCCTAGCACACATCCTTCTGTGCATGATGTATACACACAAGCAAAGAAGTGGTGTTAGAGTCAAGTTCAATTGGGAGTCAAACTAATGCATGTTGCTTAGCCATGCAAATCTAATGCTTTGTCAGATATGTGAATGCCTTAGTTTGTAGATACTTATAATAGACTAGACTACCCGTTGTACTTTCAAACACAGTATTGCTGGTAATGAATGTCTTCTAGAATGTATAGCCAACATTTCCCTCGGTCATGTAAGGTGACACATGTCAGCTAAGCTTAGTAGGGGTATTTTGTTACTGCTCTACACGCAACTGTCAAAGTAATATGAATCTATGATGAATTGGGGCGTGGTGTTGGTTTCTAGTTTCTTGGTGTCTTTACTATGAATCACAGCTGTTTCTCTGAGCTGTACAGGGATCATGGAGAAGTCATCACATTGTATACTTTTTTTTAAAGAATTGTCCTCTCCAGACCAGGAAAATTACACATAAAGCATCCAAAACCTATTAGGTGGATAGCCTACTCTAAGGGTTACCAAACTTTTCAGGCCGCGAGTCGCGACCCCCCAAAATAATCATTGTAGAAATGGGGAACCCCTCACCCCGACAAGCACTTGGAATTGTAGGCATTTCATTTAGTTTGACTCGGTTCCACAGATACATATTGTGAAAATAGCTGTACTACAAGCTCGGCTATTTTCACAATGTTTGCATCTTTCTTCTGTAATCTTTGACCAATTTGGCATTAAAAACTTCTAAAAAGTCCTTAATTTGTAACTTTAGAAATGTGCAGATATGCTGTATACACTTATACTGTATGTTGGTTTGTTTACTGCTGAGTGAGAAAACAATATTGCACATTAAGCTAAAAAATATGGGGACCCCAAAATATTATTTGCCCAGTTTGGGAACCACTTTTTACACTACTGTAAATGTTTATGATCTTGTTCTCCTGCTGGCAAAGGCCTAGAGATGTTCAAAAAAAGGAAAGAAAAGAAACATCTCAAAATAGATGCTATAAAAACATAGATGCTCAAATACTGGTCATGGAAATTATGCTGTTGTTGAACAGTCATGGAAAATACTTGGCTTGCAAAAACTATGTGTAGGAATCCTGCCTGTGACGGGCGTCTTATTTTGTCTCCTACTCAGGACATCATCTCATAATCACACTAAGCCACCCAGTCCCACTCCGGTGCTAACATACAGTATAGTACAGTACAGTACAGTCATCTTGCTTTTACATCTCAATATCTGAGCCATTAGAAGAAACGGGACAAGCTAAGCCAGGACTTCACAATTTTGGATTCTCCACTTGACAATGTCATTGTCTAGTAACAACTACAGTATATTGTCTTGAACTGTGCTGTATGTGCCTCATATCAAACTCTGTTGTACCAGGCAGGTACCATTAAGTTCATTATGGCGTCATGTATACGGTTGTCTCTCAGTGGAATATTCACCTCAATTAAATAAACATTCACTCTTCCCACAGGGGTCATTTTTGCAGCATGGTGTTTTTGAGAGAACATTTGTTGCCTTATTACACACAATTTAAATGGGCAATTCCACACTTTCCATATCCCTCTGAGACCTATAGCCAGACAGGAGGTGCATCACTGGAGCCACTTCGATGGCATACAGAGAAATATAACGTGTTTAAAAACCATGGTTAACGTCCTAATATCGTTGATAGTAAGGGTGGGAACACATTCTGACAGGAATGAACTTTTTGGCAGACCTATTGATTCATAATGCATTATACTGGAGGGGGAACACTTTCTGATGGGGACACCTTGGCACAACACTGGTGTTGCTCCAAACATAACGGGTGAAACAGAAGTATAACCAGGCTTCACCTGTTATTTGTGTTGTACTGGTGGGATCAAACCTGTGATTTCCAGGTAGCTAACTAGCAGTGAATCTGAATCAAGACAGACGTGAAGGTCCTGTAACTTTCTAAAATACTGAAAATACCAGCTCTACATAGGCCTGTCACAATTATTACATAATCGCCTAATCACAATTATTTGAGATAATCGCAATTATTTTTGCATAGTTTTTGTATAATCGTCATAATCGTTTCCATGTTTTCATACATTTTCCAAAAATAGCAGAAATAGCAGATCTACAAGCTTTGTGATGTGTTGTAAGCTTGTAGATAAGCTATTTCCACAATTTTAAGTTGTTTGTCATATCTGCCCGGTGATAATGAAGCCTAAAAGCCAAACAGAAATTGTATTTGTATTCATATGTTCCAATGTTCAATGCCAAAAAAACACAAGAGACAGACAATTAATCGTCAACTTAAATTTGTAATCATGACAGCCCAAGCTCAACAAGCTGGGACGCAGAACAACACTTTTTTTATTTTTTTATTTAACAATGGACCGCCACAAGTTTCAATAACAACTGTAAAGGTGTACCTAGTTTTCCTAACAGATTTGTTGTGTTAAAAAATAGCACAAAAACATCATCCCTTCATACACATGTAAGCTACCAGTGTTTTGATAACAGCACACCTTTTTAAACAGAGTAGCCTACTACTGGCTAAATCCTGCTTGGCAGCCATGCAGCATCCATGTAGCAGCCTAGTAAAATGAGCCTGTAGGATCCGAGTAGTGCTGCCTGTCTTTAAAAGCCCTGTCATCTGGAGAAGAGCTCTACTGAAAGCAAATAAAGCCCCTCCTGTCTGCACCTCCTGTCTGATCCTCTCTGCTCCGGTAAAGCCTAAATGTATCCTCCATAGTATAATGGTGTTGTTTGGAACAAAAAGAAAAAGAATAGACCTACAAGCTACAGACCTGTTCCTTTTAGGCATGTAACACCCTTGGGTGATGGGGTGTAAATTCAGCTGAACTGTCCTGACTCTGACCCCAAATGGGACCCCGAGCAGCTTAGTTACATCAAAACTGGCTAGGCTGGCAAACGACTGGCTGACACAGAGGAATGGTGAGCTCACTTGATCCTTAATACACACAGTTACACACACACACACACACACACACACACACACACACACACACACACACACACACACACACACACCCCTTGGCTGGCTACGCACACACAGGCACAAGCATACACATGCACACACAGCACACATACACCTACAGTAGGCTACATGCACACAGAAACAGATACTGTAGACGCGTGCACACAGACACACACACACACACACACACACACACACACACACACACACACACACACACACACACACACACACACACACACACACACACACACACACACACACACACACACACCATACCTATAGGCTGCATGCACACATACACACACAACCCTAGGCTACATGCACACAGAAACACACACATTTGCACACTTGCTTGCACACACACACACACACACACACACACACACACACACACACACACACACACACACCCCTAGGCTATGTGTGCGCGTGCGCGCGTGTGCACACACACACACACACACACACACACACACACACACAGACACACACACACACACACACACACACACACACACACACACACACACACACACACACACACACACACACACACTTAGGCTATATGCAAGTGTACGTACGCATAGGCTACACATAAATCTAGGTGGTGAGAGGGAGAGAAACATGCAAACACACACGTTAGAAGCATATCAGATGGATGGCCAGATCCTGCTGGTATTTTTAGCTGTGTGAGTGAAGCCAGAAGGTGTACGATTACGCAACCCGGACACATGCCACCCTCATGGCAGTCTGTCATCTTATCTCTTATGTGCAACACACGACATCACTTCAACTCATCTCTTATCTAAAAAAAAAAGATCATTGAGGGATTATGAAATCGGTAAATTGTATTTATTGCTGTAATGGCCACGCTGTCTACACCGAAGTGTAGCTATATTGTGAGACAGGTGCTAGAACATTACTTGTCATCCATCTGACCAGCAGACAGGGTCTAACATCAATGTGTAAGCTACACCGTTTCTTCATCACAGTAGAGATCTATTAGCCTACTAACACCAACCACTGGTTAAAGACTGAAATTATATTAAGCGTCGCTATAATGCTGCTTGAGGCAGAAATGCTTTAGAGAGTATAACTTGAACACAATATGCTATTTAGTAGACACTTAAGCTGCATCAGTATGAGGTCATAAGGTCTACCATTTTTAGCCAGGGTGGCCCCAGTCGGAATTTTAACCGCTAACCCTGAATGACACTGAATAAGCCAGCCCCAAACCAATAACGGTGTAGCCTAAGCAATATCTGTTTCTAAATGCCACGCTCCACCCTTTATACTACAGGGAATTGAACGTTCAACCTGGCAGAGTTATTGCCTTATTGTTTCCATAGATCTTTATAGCCAGAATAATAGCTCCATTGGCTTTCACTGAACAAATACAGAACCTCAACTGTCCCAGCCCAAACTTGAAAAGTGTGCTTCTCTGAGCGCAGATCCCCGCCAGGCCAGGTTGCTACCCAGGGGACTGTCTGGGAGTGTGCGTGCAAAGATTCACATCAGTTACACACTGCCATGATTTGTGGCATTTTGTGAAACGGCCCCACCTGCAAATGTTGAAAGCCAGTCATAGAGCCAATCGGAATGGAATCTGACAACTCTGACAGATATGTGTAGATCACATGACTACAGAGATGACTAAAAGGTGTACCAATTTGGGTGAGTTTTGGACAAAATCTATAAGATCTATATTTAGCACAACATTTGTTTTGCCAAAATCAGCCTCATATATAACATAATATGGAAAAATTGGGGAAAGACTTTCTTACTGGGAGTGTATGTGCAAAGTTTCATGCTGATCGGTCCAGCAGTGACTAGCCGTTTACAGACAGACAGATGAATGGGCAAACAAATGGATAAAACTCACTCTCAGGACCGAAGACATAATCCCTCGCTTTAGGCCGTTCAGGCCTGGCGGAGATAATGATGTTATCTGTCTGTTTTCTTAAATGTCATCATGATTTGAGTGCATGGGGATCTCATTTGAAACAAGCCGTTGTGCTTCTATGGGAGATCCAGTTTAGAGGTCCTTGTATTGTTAACTGTACTTCCATGTACTTTTTCCATGTCTTTCTAAATAAAGTACTTCAATCAATCAATCATGTTAAAGGAAACTGGTGTCGGGAGCATGATACTTGACCCCAATGAAAAACTGTGCATGTGTGACTTGGAACCAGAGCAGTAAATGTATGATGAAACTATAACGCCCTCTACTGTCCATTTTGAGCAGAGTTGTAAAAGTAAAGTAGCCTAGTATCATTTTTAGCAATTGATTATTCAAGGTCTTGCATGCAGGTTCTTTTTCAGAGAGAAATGCATAGATTGATACCATACAGTAAATGTATACTTAGTATATTGATTGATATCAACAGTTTGCAAAAAGTACAGCGGTACGATTATACATTGATGCTAAGCATAACACAAAACCTGAGGGTTTGTTTCCATTGTGGTCCTATGTATTCATCAAGACATATAAATACATACAATAACATACAAAAAAACATCAATACCTTTCCCATTGGTATAACAGTTATTCAAGAAAGGAAAATTGCTTCTCACCCATATTGGCCACTAGGTGACAGTGTATAAACAGACCGTTTATATGTTCCACAGCAGTGGATCTAAACATTATCATGTCAAGGACCCCCCAATCGGTATTTAGCCGCAGACCCCCATTTGAAGAGATTTTGTGCCAGGGACCCCTATAAAAGAAAATGTGTCAACATTTTTTTGAAAATAGGAGATCTACAAACTGTTCATCATTTTAATGGTCCCCTGCAACCCCTTCAAGTACCCCTGGTGTGGGTCCCCGGACCCCACTTTGAGAACCAGTACTCCACACACCTATACAGTATCAGGATCAGTGGTGGATAATTTGAGTCAAAGTACAGATACTGGTAAAATATGACTAAACTGCATGAAAGTTACTCTGTCAAATTTGTACTTGAGTTAAAGTACTTTTATAAATAGTCTACTTAATTATTCAAAAGTACATGCTTTTAAAAATACTTAAGTATTCAAAGTTACAAATTATATTTTCTTTTTAATATCAATGCATTGCTGTAGACATAGAAATGTGGACATTACATTACAGTCATTTAGCAGACGCTTTTATCCAAAGCGACAATAAGTGCATTCAACATGGTGGGGAACGAAACTACTAATCACCAGAAGCATTAAGTGCATTCTCTTCTAAAACAAGCAACCAAGAGTATACCTATAGCGCTAAAGTAAAAGTGCAATATATCAGCTACCTACTTTCATAAACAGATGAGACAAAGTAGGAAAATCAAATGAGCAAGAGCTAAAACAAATAAGTGTAACGAATAAACAAGATCCAATAAAACAATAAACAAGAGTTCGTACAACTAGTTAACAACAAGTACTCAACTCAACTCAACTTTATTTATAAAGCACATTTCAAACAACCACAGCTGCCACAAAGTGCTGTACAGTGCATAGGTAATAAGTAAAACAGTAGCTAAAAACACAGTATACAATGACAACACACAAAACAAGAAAAACTGGGGGGGGGGCAGCACAGGGTCAGAGGTCTCATGCTATGTTAAAAGCCAAAGATTAAAAGTGCGTTTTAAGAGAGGTTTTAAAAATGGCCAGAGAAGGGGCTTGCCTAATCTGCAGGGGAAGGTCGTTCCAGAGCTTGGGGGCCGCGACCGAAAAAGCTCTGTCCCCTCTAAGCTTCCGCTTCGCCCTCGGAACCTCCAGCAGCCTCTGGTCAGCTGACCTGAGGGAGCGGGCAGGAGAGTAGGGGTGGAGGAGCTCAGAGAGGTATGGAGGGGCGAGACCACTTAATGATTTAAAGGTAAAAAGCAGAACCTTGAACTGGATTCTAAAGTGCACGGGCAGCCAGTGGAGAGAGGCGAGGATGGGAGTTATATGCTCTCTCTTGCGCGTGCCAGTTAGAAGACGGGCAGCAGCATTCTGTATTAACTGGAGGCGTGCAAGGGAAGATTTGCTGGCTCCAAGATAGAGGGCGACAAGTAGGCAAGGCGAAGAGGAAGGGTAGTGTTTCCTGAAGAGGTGGGTTTTCAGCCTGCGGCGAAAGATGGGCAGTGACTCTGCTGTCCTGACATCAGTGGGGAGTTCATTCCACCACAGTGGGGCCAGAACAGAAAAAAGTCGTGACCGTGTAGATCGGCCAGAAGGACCCTTGAGCGACGAGGCAATCAGTCGCCCCGAGGTGGCAGACGGAAGTGGTCGGGCAGGGGTGTAAGCATCGACCATAGCCCGGAGGTAAGAAGGAGCTGTTCCTTTCACTGCCCTATAGGCTAGCACCAGGGTTTTAAACTGGATGCAAGCCGCTACGGGGAGCCAGTGTAGTCGAGAACGGAGAAGGATAGTTGTGTGGGAGAACTTGGGGCGGTTGAACACCAGACGAGCTGCAGCTTTCTGAACAAGCTCCAGAGGTCTGATGGCATCAGCAAGGAGGGAGTTGCAGTAATCCAGGCGGGAGATGACAAGAGCCTGGATGAGCACCTGGGCTGCCTTCTCCGTGAGGAAGGGGCGAATCCTCCTGATGTTGTAGAGGAGACAAAAGCAAAGATTTTCCAGACATTTTCGAAAAATGTTTCCCTTCCTACAAATGTCAAAAGTACAATATTTGTCTATGAAATGTTTAGTGGTGTGAAAATAAGTATCCACAAATAAATACTCAAGTAGACTGCAGTACATTCAAAACAATTACTTCAGTACAGTGTGCCTAAATATGAAACTTAACAAAATGAAGCTAAGTTTTTTCTCTCTCTCTTTTCTTCTTGAATATTTGGGAAATGGTCTTAAGAAATGTCAAGTATATATTTGAACATGCTTGAACATTCGACAGTTAAGGCCTAATATTTCTATAATTGCTACAAAACCAGTCATTTTGGGCATAAAAGTTGAAGGATACATTCTGATAATAGTGTACCGTGCATGTTCAAATCATGTATACTTTACATTTTCCATATTATTTGTACAAAAATTTAACATCGACTCTTCCTTGGTGCCCACTCTTCCTGTAATGTGTCCATTGGGGCTTCCTGCGCCACTCGGTTGTTATAAAAGTACAACGCCACGCCGCTAGATGGCACACGCCTGCACCACAGTCAGTGTTGCCATCTCCTTTTATTATAAGCGGTTGTTGCAATTACCTGCAATACTTCACCATTATGTTGTGCTATGACGAAATAAACCCATAAAATGTAACAATGTGCGCACTCCGTAATGTAATTCCAATGGTGAAAGCAGTGTTGTTTCACCCGGCGAAGGAATGGCGGATTCGGCCACGCACCGAAATACCCGTATATGTGTCTTCATGACCTTAAGAGCTGATTTCTCTCGCAGTATCTGGCAAGTAGCAACACTGACCAGTTTCTGCTTCCGCTTAGCCTCATATCAAACGAAGATGGCCGCTTTCGGAAGACTTTCTCAAGCTCTGCTGAGGTCTACACAGACCCAGACACGGCGTCAGCTCTCTGCTTCTGCAGGACATGGCGAGCACGACTCAAGTGAGTGTACATATATATTTGGATATCAAGTCGTCGGCCATGGTACATTTGACGTGACATTTAGTCCTGACAAGTGACCTTGCATGCCGAGTGAGTTAGCATTATATAAGCTAGGTGGCTAACAGCCAGAGGACAGGCAGGGTGGATTGTTCTTACCAGAGTTGTGACATTCAGGTTATAACCTGAATGTCACACATAACTCACTCCCAGAATGTAATTTAGTAGTACGTGACGTCCTGTTTGTTTGGGGGCATTTTAGTAACGTTAGTTAGGCTAAATGTGCCTTAGTTGCCAAGTCTAAACATCAAAGGACTGTCTGACAAATTAGACTTGTATCACTTTAAAGCTGTCGAAATATATTAAGTATTTGCCTTAACATCTGCACCAAGACGGCTGTATTAGCTAGTCATTTGTTGGCATTACATTTAGACTCATGAAACATGATCTGATGACCTTTTAGCAGCAGTTTTGCCGACAAGCATGTTCTGGCTGTCCTTAATTCTACCACCTATAAAACTTCATTTTCCAATTAAAAGCTGGTCAAAGGCACATTACACATTTTGTAAAGTGCTACCTACGAGTCACCTGATAGTGTGGTTGTGAAAAGGCTCGAACGGCCAAGGCTCCTTTAAGTTGACAAGTCCATCAATGCAGGTTTTTGTATTTTATTTACCTCTCCAAAGTGCAGGTTAATTCATAGTGCAGGCCCGGGCTAAAATAGGTCAATATGAAACACTGGCCAAAACAAAGCTCCAAATAATGGAACTGAATAAACACTAGACAGCAAAATAAATTAAACAAATCAGGAACTTAGGAAGCAGGGTAAGTCTTCTACAAAGGCCCTTGTAGTTCTCCCCCGGATGTGGCTATCCTCTAGCCAAACTGAACCATTTCTTACACATGTAGCATGCCTTTTAAGCAGGTGAGGCAAACCATCACATGATTACTAATTGGTAACTCTATCAACTCAAACAAGGCCAACTAAGGCCCATGAGATGTTTTACACAATTACGTCATAATGAAGTATTTGAAACATGTTCATTACAGTGTTTCCCAGGTGCCAATTCATTCACAGATGATGAACTAAAGCCAAACCTTATACCGACATAAACACACACCCCTTCTCCTCTACAGTGCTGGGCTCATTCCAATCAACAGGATTGCCAGCACTGCAGTGGAGAGACGGGTGACCCCACAAACAATTCAACTTCCCCACACAGTGTCAATCAATAAACATTTAAAAACCCTTCCAGTCATTGAGTGTTAGAATGTCTTCAGATATAGGGTGCGTTCAGATATATAGCACTGAACGCACTGGCCAATACAAACTAATATGTGTGTGCTCCCGGTGCACATTTCCGAATGCACCCATGTACATATAAGGAAACCTGCAACACCACACTACTTAAACACCCAAAGTTCCTCATTAATGTCTATAGGGCACTGGTTGGCCCATGACAGTGGTCACTTTCCCTGGGCATGTTTGTTGGTGCTTTTGTCATGTAGTATAAGGGTTTAGAGTCAGACGTGCCATTTAAAGGCACACTGGGTGATCTTAAAGGGAAATAAGGTTTGCACACTGGTAGAATAAGCTCTGTCATATTTTGGGATCTAATCACGGAGGCAATTCTGCCTGGTGACCCGAGACATGTACCATATCCACATCATCCTTGTCGGCCAGAAACCTTGCATCTCCATGATTCAAACCCCCTAGCCTAAATGAATGCCCTAATATGTTGTATGACAGTGTCACACTAGAGTAGCAAAAATAGCCGATCTACAAGTCGCACTCGCATCGTGACGCGTTCTGACATTGTAGATTCCATTTCCTTAAAAGTAACTGTTTTGGACATACAAGGTTTTCACCCGACAGTGACAATGGTGTAGTATCAATGTTGAATTCATATGTGATGTAGTATTCATGTTAAACTTATACTGAGGAATGTGTCTCATGACAAGTCAGACAAAGTTCAAGAAGAATATGGATTACATGAACTGGCTTTATTGATCAGCATCAGACCATTGCTTAAAAGTAGAGCTGCTACACAGAGCAATCAAGAGCATGTGCAAAATAATTTAGTACTTTTCCAGAAAGGTGGTCTTAATACATTTCAGGATGTAACTGATACAAATCATTCTAAAACTATCAAATTGAACAGTCAACTGAAAAACTAAAAACCATAACTGGAGAATTAACTAATAGAAGAAGTGGAGCCATTAATCTAACAATTTTTTTCCCTCCTTTCTCCTCTATCCCTCTCTCTTCCAGCAAGGGTATGGAAGATACTGACCTTTGTGGTTGCTCTGCCTGGCGTGGCAGTTTGCATGTTGAACATGTACCTGAAAGAGCAGCAGCATAGCCACGAACAGCCCGAGTTCGTACCTTACTCCCACCTTCGCATCCGCAACAAGGTTTCATCAAACTTTTATCATTCTAACACTGACTGACATGACTATGGCCTTTTAAATAAGAATACAATCTGGAATATATTGTATTTCACCGTCTAAACTTTGTGCAAGAATTTTACATTTTAATAGTTTTTACTATTGTGTAACAAATTGAGTGTTAAATATTAAATATATTAAATATGTCATATATATTTTTGATCATTGCTATCGGTGTATTTAAGTTTTTTGTCACATCTGCCCCTTGCATTTTTTGTTTACAAACCTCTAAAAGCAATCATTTGTTTGACTATTAATCGTCAAGCGAACTTTCATGACCGTGACCGCCCTAGTAGAAGGATGACCTGGTTAAAGTACTATACTATTATGCAGTATACTATATAAGGTCTATATTTCAATTATGGAATGAACCTTGAAGTGAGACTGTTACAGACCGAATTGCCATCATTTCAACAACATTCTTGTTTGTCTTTTGCAGCGTTTTCCGTGGGGAGATGGTGTCAAAAGCCTTTTCCACAACCCACATTTGAATGCCCTTCCTGATGGCTATGAGGGTCATGATGACGAGTAAAGAACTCTTCCTCCACACCCTGTCACAGGGACCACTTTCCTCTTATCTTCAGTCCTGGACCACACTCCCTCCAATTCAGTTTACTCTTATCATTTCCATTATGTTTACCTCCGTGCTCTAGACACAATCAAAGCACCCAAACTGTTACATTACCGTACTCTGGACCAGATTACAAATTGTCTACTTAAACGTATGTGACATAAATAAAACATAACTATTATTACCTCTATTATTACCTTGTGTGTTGCTGAATATGCCAATATTGTGTCCCTCCACTGGTCCCAGACACACAGTATTGTCATCATGGTCCTTGACATGAACCACGTCATTCATATTCACCAAATTCCTTGGTAGAGACGTAAATCTAGATGGTTATATTTATGAAGGTTAAGATATGGATGTTCCGGCCGGACGGTTGGCGTAACCGTCTGGGCACCTAAACTGGAAATCGACCTGGTTCGACTCCCTGTCCCGATGACCTTTGCTGCGTGTCACCCACCCCCATCTCTCTCCCCATTTCCTGTCAGCCTACTGTCCCGTCAAATAAAGGCATAAAAGCCCCCAAAAAAATAATTAAAAAAAAAAAAGATATGGATGTTCCACATCCAGGGATATAACTTGGATAAGAATATCGGCTAAACTAAATAAACATGCAGAATTGAATTTACTTCGTTTTAATTTCAGTTGAGACAAATTAAGAGCATGCACAAATTAAGAACATGCTGTTATAGTCCCCAGATTCTTCGGGAAATAGGTGTCTCGTAGAAGAGCCAGTGTAAATGGAATCTAGTATAAGGCATTGGGCATTTATGCAATAATAAAAGTATTGATGTCACGAGCATGGTCGACTGAAAAGGACAAGTCAATAGATGGTGGAGAGAGATGTTTTCCTTTTGTGGCAGTCGTGTGGTTATTCAGACATGGAAAGAGAACAGTTAACAGATTGTCGATATAGGTATTAACCACTTAAACCCAGTCTAGACTGTACTTGGACTGCTTTTTTCCGTCTACACCAAATCTCCTTGCCAAAAATAGTCGATCTACAAGCTAATGAAGTGTCGCATTGTGACGTGAGCTTGTAGATCAGCTGTTTTTGGCTAATGTTCCCCCCAGGATAGATGGATGCTGGGGTTCAAGTGGTTAAAGGTGCAGCAATAGCGCTATTCTGATTGATTCAGTTATAGGGGTCTCCCTGTCCCTCCGGCTCTTTAGTAAATGTAAAATCTATTTTCAGGTCAGGATACCAACTTTATCCAATCAGGAGAGAGAACTCCAAAAGGATATAGGATAAACAAGTAAAATTGGAAGTCATGACACTCAAGTGAACTGACAAAATTGGAACTGGAACACTATAAAATTAAAGATAATAAATGGGTACTCTTTCCTGATAGGTTGAAATGAGCAACCCACCTGAAAACGTATTTTCTGTTAATTAAAATGTGGAGACAGACCCCTGTTTCTGAACACTTCTGACGTTTTATCATTGCAATATTGCAGTGATTTCGGTCAGAATTTAGAGCTTTAACTTAATATATAATTTGTACTTGAGTTAAGGTTAAAGTAAATACTAAGTATTCAAAAGTGTGTTTTTTTTTTACTTAAAGGGATATTTCACTGTCAAACATGTTTGGGTCATTTTAGACAATTTAAATATAGCTTGATTCATTATTTTAGATATTTGGTATTAATTTTATCAGACTTCAAACTCCATTTTGAACCATGATAGATTAATGGAAATTCGAAAACTTGGTTCTGGTGACTGATGCAGGAAGGGGGCATGTTTTTTCAATTACTTATTTCTTTATTTATTTGTATTTCTTTTGGAAAATGAAAATAAATTAATTAAACGAATGAAAAAAGGAATTGAAATAACACGGCCCCTCGCGTATTCAGACATGCAAAAGTGTCACTTTTCAGCTACAGTCACCTTTTTGAACCCAAATAGGGCAATTGTGTGACACCTGACCCGAAAGAAAACAACATGTTGTCACCTTTTTCACCTCGGGGCTGTTTGCATGCCTGCGTATTAGAAGGACAACATCAGTCACCAGAACCAAGGACGGGTATTTTCGAATCTATCATGATTAAAATGGGAATTTAAGTTACAATGGGTTTGTATAGGAAGGGGGCGTGTCTGATAAAACATTTGAAAGTGAAATATCCCTTACAAAGTACATTTTCTTTTTAATATCAATGCATTGCTGTATTAAAATCTTAACATTTACTCCAAAAATGTCAAAACATCTAAATAATTGTGAAGATAGCAGATTTAGTACAAGTTCACAACATGTGCATCGCGCGCGCGCACGCACGCACACGCAGACTCACCGTTTCCGTATCCGCTCACAGACCAGAATAGTCTATCCAGAACCAATCAGTGCAGACGTTTGGAATCAAACTCGAACGCGCGATAAATAGCCGATCTACAAGCTCACAACACCGCGCGACATGACGCGTTGTCAACGTGTAGATCGGCTATTTTCGGTGCGCGACACCGCCACAACCAAGTATAAATGACATCTAGACTGGAGGAAGTTATCATACAGCCGGTGGTGACTGAACAGCACGACGTGGGTTTCAGCATCGACAGCAGACAAAATGGTGAGTAAATCAAGGTATTTCTTTCTGGAAATGTGTCATTTTGGGATGAATTGTTTTAAACCAAAACACTTTAATTTGGTCACTCACAAGTTGACAGCGACTGACATTATTAAGTGTGTTGTATATGGGTCACCACCATAGGCTGCTATTGTAGTGCGTTTTACTTTCCACCCCACCCATTGTTGCTGAGTGAGCCAGTCACGTCTTTTTTTATTATTGACTACTTTTGGCTTGGTTTTTCTGCTAAGTTGCTTGTAAATATTGGTGGTTGCGTTTTTTTGGGGGGGGGGCTTGTTAAGTGTACTTATTTGGTCTTGCTTCCCTTGCTTTTTTTTTTTTTAATGGTACATCTAAAAACTCACAACGCGTTGTATTGATTGAATATTTTATTAGGCAAAAAAAATGTAAAACGGCACAGTTACATTTAAAATACTTTGTCTAACAGGTCCGTTCATAAAAGTCCTTGCGGACTTGTTTCCAATGAGGGCCTCGGTATTTAATTCATAGGCAAAGTATCGGCTATTTTGAAATAGCTGATATAAAATAATAGCCGATGAAATATACACTTAAAGTGCTCATGTGGCCTACCGGTAGTCGCTGCTTTTGGGCTTGTTTTTCTGGACCTTGGTTGCTTGTTACAGTCACAAAATCTGGCAACACTGTGTGAGCGATGGCGATGGGTGAGGTGATGCAGCTAGATTTTCGGGGTGCATCTTGTCAGCACTTGATTTAACACTCTCTCGTTATTAATGTCATAGTAGCTACATCTGCTGCGTCAGTGCTCTGTTTTTGTAGCCTGCCATGTTTCTACCCTTCTGTAGTGGTTAAGGTGAACTGGGAAACAAATGGCACAGCTTAATATGTTTGTTATCCTGTGGCATATTTCCGCAACACAAATCATCCTGTGGCTAAATACTACAGAAGGTGAAAACATGGCCTTGCAAGACATATGACAGTCTTGGCTTATTTTCAAAATAGTGTTTGCACTTAATCCTTTGTTAGTCTTAACATCTACCTAAACGTTCAGATTTCAAATATAAAGCGCTTACCTCATGACCACGGATGTTACAATTAAGTACGCCCCCCCCCCCAGAAGTACCCGTGTATTCCCTCTGTTCAATAAAATATTTTAATCCGATCGTTGGCCATTTTCTCATAGAGATATAATGTATCGGAGTGCAATACACCTCCCAACCAATAGGGTCGCGTAGTTGAAAGCATACGGAGAAAATGGCCACCGATCGGACTAAAATGCTTTTTATTGAACAATACGGAATATACGGGTGCTTCTGAGGGACCGTACGTGATTGTAATATCCGTGGCCATAGGGTAAGTACTTTATATTTGAATCTGAACGTTATGTAGATCTACGGACCAAAAGGGAGACATTGCAAACACTATTTTTGGAAAATCATCCAAGGCTAAGGGGCAACACTGCTATTGTAGTGGGTGTGGTTTAGGTGTGCGAATGTGCAAGCATAAAGATGGTAGTCAGTAGACTTTTTTTCACAGCAGCCATATTGACCTAAATTGTAGGGTGATGTTATTAATTAGACTCACTGTAAAGGCTATGTTACATAAATGGAACAGAGAGAAGAGATGCCCTGTTTATGTCAATATGGTTGCCAGTATTTTCAATGCCTGAATGTCACATTGTCATTTGCACACCTAACACACCCATGATTTAGCTACAGCTTTGCTTACATCAATCTGTAGGTATGCCTTATGTAACCTGCCACAATTTTACCCTGCTGTAGTTTTGAACCAGAAATTCCTGACTCATTAAATGCAAGAGGAGTTTTGAGACTAATGCTTACACTCTCTTCACCATTGGGGTATGTAGCTTGATGGCTACCGGCTCTTCGTCTGCTACTGTAATGAAAAGTGATAACTGGGCTACAGCAGCCTGGTTCAGGCTGCGAAGTGCTTGTCGTCTGACATGGAGGATAGGACTTTGTAAAGACTCCATCATAGAAGATTAGACTAAAATAATAAGTCACAAAGTTTCCAGTAGCCATTTTCCAACTTCTGTCTAACAATCCATTCAGAGTTCTCATTTCTTTTTGCTGCTTTTCACTTCTTCCCATGCAGCGCGAGTGTATCTCTATGCATGTGGGCCAAGCCGGAGTCCAGATGGGCAATGCCTGCTGGGAGTTGTACTGTCTGGAGCATGGCATACAGCCTGACGGACGAATGCCCACTGATAAGACTGTTGGTGTAGCAGACGACGCCTTCAACACCTTCTTCAGTGAGACTGGAGGGGGAAAGCACGTCCCCAGGGCCATCTTTGTCGACCTGGAACCCACTGTCATTGGTCAGTAGCCCCAATGAAGATGGATGGACCGTAATTGTTATATAGGCAGGGTTCACATAGTCTTGAAATTAGAAAAACTGTTTTCCATTCCTCTAACTAAAAGGTTTGGACTGTATCAAGCGTTCTTGAAAAATATTTGGCTATGCATTGTTTTGGGCTATTTTTGTTATCAAAAACCTGTCCAACATTACATGAAATATTTAACATAAGTTTTGCAGCGTAATGAATGCCGCACGTCGTGTGACATAAAGAACAGACTACAACGTGCTTCAGCATAATGCGTCGTGAGCTTGTAGATCTGTTTTGTCAGGTGAAGCTCTCACTCGAGTATGACTCAAGTTACACAACAAATGGTGATGGGAATTATCGTTCTTTACGGTGTACTGAATCATTCTGTACAAATCACTAAAAACATTAGGTTGTCCAGTACTATTTCCTGCGTTAGTCACTGAACTGGCAGGTCATTCCCTCACACTGAATCAGGAACATTATTGACCGAAACCACCTCAAATCGTTCAGTAATTTACTGAACGATTTGAGGTGGTCTCGATCAGTACAGGTTCCATCGTTTGCATAAAGTTGTATGCCATAATGAGTCTTGTACTCTAGTGCGCTATGCCCTAGAATAGGTGGTTTAGCAAAATATGGAATTCTCCCAGTCTACTGCATGTTTGACAACAAGGTATGCCATCCTATAGAGGTAAGAAGGAGGCACTTGAGCAACTCTAAAACTCACTGCCTTTTTTATTTAGGTGCAGAGTACAAAAGGGGACAATGTTTTGATGTGAATTACATCTTCATCAGGTCCTGATGCAAATTATTTGCTCTATTGCCTCCTTTTTACCTGTTGGCCACTGTCCTGCTCCTGTGATGACCGGCTGGCCAAACCTACCCCCCCCCCCCCTCTAGTATACATTGGATGCAGTATTTGTGCTACACTGCCTGTCTTTGGACTGGCACACTGGAGTAAGAGGCTCAATATTGTGCTGAATGATTGCTATATGCCATGAATGATTGCTATATAGCAATCATTCAGCACAATATTGAGCCTCTTACTTACTATGGGCATGAAAATCAGGTTAAATATGTTGGAAAAGTTTTGGAAATTCATCGGTAGAACTGTGTGTGGGAACCCTGTATAATATAAGGTAAATTCAGGGGGGAGGGGTCATGGCAGCACCACTATAAATAAACTGTTTACCACTTGCAGGTAGCTATTTGACTCAAATTCGATTTGTATAATTCGTTATAGGTTTGGTTTTTTTGGGTAATGATTCTCGACTGTTTCCTTAAAACCGTCCATTTACAGATGAGGTACGTCATGGAACATACCGCCAGCTGTTTCACCCTGAGCAGATGATCACAGGAAAAGAGGATGCTGCCAACAATTATGCCCGTGGGCACTACACCATTGGCAAGGAGATCATTGACCTGGTCATGGACAGAACTCGCAAGCTGGTGAGTGCTCTGACGTGGTTGTTCTTGGTTCTTGGCTAACTGTTTAGCTTGTGTAGCTAGCTTCAGTTTTGACAGACTTCTCTTTTTTTCTTTCTTTTCAGGCTGACCAGTGCACTGGCCTCCAGGGGTTTCTTATCTTTCATAGCTTCGGCGGTGGCACTGGCTCTGGCTTCACTTCCCTATTAATGGAGAGACTCTCTGTTGATTATGGGAAGAAATCCAAACTTGAGTTTGCAATCTACCCAGCTCCCCAGATCTCCACTGCTGTAGTGGAACCCTACAACTCTATCCTCACCACCCACACCACCCTGGAGCACTCCGACTGTGCCTTCATGGTGGACAATGAGGCCATCTACGACATCTGCCGCAAGAACCTGGACATTGAGAGGCCAAGTTACACCAACCTCAACAGGCTAATTGGCCAGATTGTGTCTTCGATTACTGCCTCTCTTCGCTTTGACGGAGCCCTGAATGTAGACCTGACAGAGTTCCAGACCAACTTGGTGCCGTACCCTCGTATCCACTTCCCCCTGGCCACTTACGCACCAGTCATTTCTGCCGAGAAGGCCTATCATGAGCAGCTGTCAGTTGCAGACATCACCAACGCCTGTTTTGAGCCAGCCAGTCAGTTGGTGAAGTGTGATCCTCGTCATGGTAAATACATGGCCTGTTGTCTGCTGTACCGTGGAGACGTGGTGCCCAAAGACGTCAACTCTGCCATCGCAACAATCAAGACCAAAAAAAGCATCCAGTTTGTGGACTGGTGCCCCACAGGCTTCAAGGTGGGCATAAACTACCAGCCTCCCACAGTAGTTCCTGGTGGAGACCTGGCCAAGGTGCAGAGGGCTGTCTGCATGCTGAGCAACACCACAGCCATAGCTGAGGCCTGGGCTCGTCTTGACCATAAGTTTGACCTGATGTATGCCAAGAGGGCCTTCGTTCACTGGTACGTTGGTGAGGGCATGGAGGAGGGCGAGTTCTCTGAGGCCAGAGAGGATATGGCCGCTCTGGAGAAGGATTACGAAGAGGTGGGAGCTGACAGTGTCGGAGACGAGGATGAAGGAGAAGAGTACTAAAAGTTATTTCAATAACCTGTTCATTTTACCATGAAATCACTAAGTTGCTTAGACTTGTTTGTCAAAGGTCAAGTTGTATTGAACTTTCGAACGAAAACCATTTGGCTTCTGTCTGTACGTACAGTTGATGACTGGAAAATAAATGGTGACGTGAGTGACTATTTGCATAGATTTGACTTGAAGCTGTAACTAATATTCTGCAGTCGATATGTAAAATAACCCCAGTAAGTGGCATTAAAGCTTCACTCTTACAATACGTCTGACTCATTTGTTTTCTCCATGCTAAATCTATATAACTGGTAGGAGCAGGGAGGTTTGACCTTAAGCTAATGAATATAAAAAGACACGTACCTTGCCTCTGAATGACAGAAAGCTCAAACTTTATTCCTACAGTTGCATACCTATGAGAGCAATTTTACTTACAGTACCCAAATGGTGTCTGAATAATAGGAAGGTGGCACTGAAATACTTGGTTAGGGTTAGTTGACCGTCATGAGAGCCTGTGTTGGTCAGTGAGATGCCTCGTTTGGCTTAGGCGCGGCATGATGTAATTAAGTGGTTTATTGTCGCTATCAGTTGAGCAACGATTCTCTCCCCCTTACAAGGCGCTACATCAGCTCATGTACTTGCCCTGAATTAGTTAATCCAAGTCATGCTACTGATATGCTGAGTTGCCTAATACATATCAAACTGGGGGTACTAGAAATGTAAAAGGTTGAGAATCACTGTGTTTGTCAAACTTGGATCGTTCATCGATTGGCCAGGAACGATCCAAGTTGGCAATGCATGCCCCACCCGGTTATGCAATCCCCGTTCAGTACCTCGCTGTACATGGTGCGGAACCCGTTACCACAGTACTAACAACGTTAGATATTACAATCAATGGGTTATTTATAAACGAGCACCGACCTACTCGGGGACGATGCAAGTTGAGAATGCATGCCACACCCGTTTATGCAATACCCCTATGTTACACACACAATACCGAGATACAGATCTCCATATTTAGAGTTCTAATGGAGTCTTAATTGCACGGTATCACTTATGTTGGTGAAGCGGCACAAATGTGTCACAAAGTTCGGCGAATCTGTGAAGCCAATGGGCAATAGGTTTTAAAGATCATAGGTTTGCCAGAGCAGAGCAAGACCAAAAGGGTTAAGTTGGCAGGGGTAATATGACACCTGTCACAATTTGCATCTGGAATAGGATACATTTTAGCTTGTCTGTATGTGGGGGAACAATTAACATGGTGGCACACAGGGGGACATGGATATTATTAGGTAGCCTCTAGAGAAATAGTGAAATGGAAATGAGATTTCCGGAGGGAGGGTTTACCAGGCTATGCTTGCTCAGGGGGATGCATTGAATCTTGACCATCAGGTTAAAATTTGTTGTCAGATCCTGTGTCTAGGTGACACATGACTGACACAATCTAAATGTCTCAATAGAAGAGCAGGGAGACGATGCAACCATCCCAATTGTATAAGTTGTATTAACATACTCTACCAAATAGATTGGACAGAATTACATTGTATTCATTAAAAAAAGTTACATAGTGCTGCATTAAGTTTGTTCCCATGCTAGTTCCACATGTATGAGAGTGACACTGGTATGGAGGGACAATGGGTCTGAGATATATGAATTCATAAGGATTTTTACTATAATCGGTGTAGTATGAGAGATTAGCAGTGGACATAAACACTGAGGAACTCGTTCCTACCCAAGCATCGTAACTTTTATGAACATTTTAACATTTGCTAACCTTGTGAATAAACATTTGTAAACCCATAACTATCTAATCTCATTTGTATGAGTTCCATTCAAAACAGACTGAAAAACTTGTTTTGTGAAATGAAGTTGCTTTATGAAACAGACAATAAGCACATGCCCTCAGTGTTGAAAGAAAACAATCAAGCCTGCATCCATCACACTGTTTAGTTTTTTGTTTTTACGTTGATTTCTATCATTCCAATACAGGTTACAGAAGATAAACATACCAGAACATATCAGAAGTTAAAAAAATAATGATGTGGATCGCTGATGACATCACATTGATGACCAGTCTTGCCAAAAATATGGAAGCACGGCGGGACATGGTGGAACTGAGATATTAATTCACAAAACTAGGCCGATGCCTGTTGGGAACACATTCCCCTTCGGTTATGCAATACGTGTTGTACCCATTGTACCCGTTCGCAAATCTATGACAATCAGTTCTATGATGTCATATTTGATATCCAGACAAACACAGGGATTTTGATTTTCGGTTCAGCTGCTGATTGGACCGACTTACCAATTGGCAAAACATATCCTTGGGTTCTCAGTGATACACACGGCAAGTTTAAAGACTGTTCTCAAGATATGTGAGGGACAGATGGACAGTGATTCCGTGCATTTATAGAAAAACATTCACACAAAAATAATTAGTGGTACTTCTGTGGCCTATTGGCAGTGTGCAGTGAGCAACCAAACCAATGCATTCCTTCACCAACTTCGATAGAGGTCTTATAAGCCTGATAACCATATCAAAAAGATGCATCTGTCGCTGGCAAAGTGGCGTTTAACAACTAAGTTGTTGAAAATGTTATTTCCAATGAGATCATCTTACGGTGAGCCGCAACAAAGAGCTGGGGGCCAGGAGTGTGTTCTTCTGTGTGCATGTGTTACTGTAGGCTTTGCAGGATTATTACCTTTTAAACTGTGGAGCACTATCCACTGTTGTCCCCGTTGGTTGGTAGAGCTCCACCCGAAACAGAGCCTCATGGCCATACGGAGTTCTAGAATCTCTGCCCCTCTTACATCCGCCTGCAATGTGATTAGTCCACCTCTTCAGGGTCTAGGTATGTCCCGAATAACCCCTGGCTAGAAGCCTGGCTAGCGGCGGACCCAGCATAGGTGGGCGACTTAACCCCCAGTGGTCCCGGGAAGCGTGACGGCCTCTCCACAGGGGAGCTCCGTCTGCGGTAGAACAGGACGTAGGCATAACGTGTCACCACCTGACTTTCTTCCACCCTGGTGACCGTTCTATCATCAAACTGACGCCAACAGACATCACTGCACTGGCTGTCCTTGTCGCTGGGAAGGCGTGCATAAGCTGTGTAGTGGCCCCCTATCATGCCTCCATAGTGGTTGATGACGGCATACAAGTCGTAGACGGGGGCCGGCTGCATCTCCTCCTTCTGGCCAATGCAGAACTCACTCAGGTCCAGGTTGTTGACAGGAAAGTGGACCACGTCGTTGATCTTGTCCCTCCAGATGAAGCTCGGGAAGGAGAAGCGCTTGAGCTGGATGATCAACACGTTTGGCATACGCCACAACAGAAGCTGCTTGGAGGCTTCGCGGTGCTGCTGGCACTTTGGACAGTTCCATGCTTCCGCTGGTGCCAGCACCTCAGGCTTGGTGAAGAGGTTGAGGCACTGATCCAGGGTGAAATGTCCGGCTCGGGCCGTCTCGCTCCGGGAACCAGGGTCCTCATCAAACTCCAGATCCTTGGTGAGCACCCTGACATTCCCCCCCGTCCGACCCTCAAGGTTTTTCCACACCAGCTCCAGAGTGATGTCTTTGGACTGGTCTGCCAGCAGGTCCTCTTTCAGTTTCTGATCCTTGCTGTTGGAGTCCAGAAAGATGAAGAACTGAATGGCATGATTTGATGCTGACAAGCTTGATTGCTGGTACCCTGTCACTGCAGCTTCTGGCCATACTGCCTTCTCACAGGACATCTCTTTCTCAGCTAGGGAGCCCTGAGAGGAGCAGGACTGGAAAGGAAGCTGTGACACGTTGACTGAAAACATGGCGTAATCCTTGAGCAGCTGGGTGAGCCGGGCATAGGTGAGTTGGGACTCTGGCACACTGACCAGGAAGGGTAGGCCCACATTCTTTGAAACGGGTTGACACTCTTTTCTGTGGGATGTCCAGTGTTTCACCTGGCACGCTGTGCTGCAGTAGGCCACGCTGTAGCACTGAATGCAGCGCTTCAGTTTAGCTTGTTCAGACCTTATCCCGCACTCTTCGCAACAGACACAAGGTTTACTTACCTGGAGCCTCTGCTCGACTCTGAGCAACACCACCCTCTCCTTGGCTAGCTCTTTAGACAGCACCTCAATGCAGAACAACTTGCCTTCGGGCAGCACTGACTTTAGAGAGTGGGATGGCCTGAAGATTTGCTGGAAACGGCTGTTCACCACCTCTGCCAGCCTGAGGTTCTCTGGCTTGATCCTCACACTCCTAGAAATGGATTCTAGGACCTCTGCTGTGCTAGAGGTCTCCATGCTCACACTAACCAGGAACTTGATGGGCTTTTTATGAGGTTCTTTTGCAAAGTAGAAGATGGTGAGAATCCTCTGTTTCTGGGGCAACGGAACAGGCAGGTAGAGGAAGGGGTCAAAGGTGATGGACACCTTGGAGCATGTGGGACAGACAAGCTTTGACTTGAACTGTCCCTGGAAAAGGTCCATTATGAAGGAGTCATTTCTCATCTTGTGCCTCTGCCATGCCTCCTCTGCCACCACTTCATCCGGCCGTCCATCCGAGTCCACCGTTTCTGTGTAGGGTTTGTTCTGGATGCGGTTCAGGTCTTCATGAAGCCCATCCAGCAGGAAGGCCATGAACTCCTGCGCATCGTGCTGGGCATATCCAGCAAACTGACTGGCTTTACTGACCACTATGGCCTTGAGCTTTGAGGGTGAGAGGGCATGGTCAGTCCCTTTCCACAGATCCCTGAGCAGTGTGGCAAAGCTGCCGGCCAGTCGGCCTTCTGTACCCAGAGGGTTGTTGTAGTTGATCTCTGCCCTAAATACTCGATCATGGAAGTAATCCCTGAGTTCTCTGGTGTTGGACAGGGACTGGATGACGCTGTTCAAGAAACAGGTGTTTCCCTGGTTGTACAGTCCTGTGAAGCCAGGCAAGCACACCCTTTTCTCTTCGTCATGGCACTCATCATCGCTGGTGGGAGACCTGTGGAACCCTGGCTGGATGCAGGTGGGCATGACAGGCACCAGACATCTGTCAGTCACTACACTTTTTGCACAGTGATGTCCATGAGGCCAGTGTTCACTCTGACACGAAGTGCAACAGTGATGCCCTGTTCTGCACATTGCACATGGGCTGCCGGTCATGTTATTATCCTCCTTCCTATGTACAGTGTGACAACCTGAGTAGAGTGTGTAGCAGAGTATCTTGACACTTCTAACCAAGGAGGCTCCCAGAGTTAATGTATTACAATTATATTAAACTCAAGGGAACAGTTGAGCAATACAATATCTGTAAACACGAATAAACAGTAAATATATGCATGACATACATATGAACATATGACAGCAATAATGATGTCATCAATAACGATGTCATTATCAGTCCAGGTAGCTCAGTCTGCAGAGCATTCGCCTTAGAATTGCAAGGTATCTGGGTTTGATTTTGTGCACCGCCATGTAGGCCACATACTCCCATTTGATACAATATCTCTGGGACCCCAATCTTTACTGTAAAAAATCTTCAGTGTTCATTATATATATATATATATATATATATATATATATACATATATATATATATATATATACACACACACACACACACACACACACACACACACACACACTGTTTTGAGCGCACACAGATTTTCCAGAGTAGAAACTGTCCCCAGTGTTTTAAAGGGATATTTCACTTTCAAACATGTTTGAAAGTGAAATACCCCATATTCGCACCACAAATGTTCTCTAAACTTTTAAATGTTTGAATTTGTTGAGAATGTTTAAACATTTCCGCCACGACATGCCCACAATGTGGACGCCGATTTTTTCAGAACCATAGAAGCAACGAATGAGTTGACCGAGGCTCTTACATTTTTGACCTAAGATGCTTGCCATACTTTCACATGACTCCCACTACTTGTGACCTGCATTCCTCAAGCAATCGTCTCGTTCACTGAAGTTTGATTCCGTTTCCTTTTGCATGGCCTCTCGAACGCCTTTTAATCAATCGAATACGTCCAGAAGAAGGTCTCTAAACACGTACTCCTGCTAATATTATATTAGAGAACGTAGCTCTGTTGTTGAAACCCCTTCAAGTTGAACGTTACTGGCTTATGGAATATCTGCAAAAGCTCACTGAGTATTGCAACGCAACCCCGGCGGGACTAAATACGTTCCAGTCTTAATTCAGATAGTTATGGAACATGCGGCTGTGAGATAGTGAGTGTGGGACACGTTACTCCAAGAGGACAACGTTACTTCTGCCTTTGCTCTGGTCCTTGTTGGGGATCAGGGGATGGCTGACATCATGATGCCAGAGTCAAGAAGGTGAGACCAGCTGTTGCTGCTTCCAGAAGTGGAAGAAGAAAGTACTCATATTTTTTTTACTTAAGTAAAAGTATCAATACTACAGCGTTTTCAAAATGTACTTGAGTAAAAGTACAAAAGCATCGGCATCAAAATATACTTAAAGTACCAAAAGTAAAAGTACTCACACAATTTCGAACTTCAAAATGTATAAAAAATCTTTTGAAAATAGCCGATCTACAAGCTGGAGCTACGAGCTTGTAGATCGACTATTTTCAAATGGCCGAAATGTATATAGGGCTGAAGTGGTTAATGTATGTTTCGTAATTAATACAAATCTACAACTAAAGTTGTCAAATAATTGTTGTGGAGTAAAAGTACAATATTTGCCTCTGAGGTGTAGTGGAGTAGAAGTAAAAGCACTACTACTACAACTAAAGTGCAGTACTTGAGTAAATGTACTTAGTTACTTTACACAATGGTTAACTGCTTCATGTTGCCCAATACCCATATTCGTATTGTAGTTCTCTTTTTTTGGACATTCGTCTGTTTCTGTTAAGATACTCTAAAATCCCTCATTTTGGTAACTTTTCTATGATCTAAACAACAATAAACAAATACATTTCAACAAATGAAACAAGGTAAACAAATGATTTCATGTAAGTTCATATGTAAGTCTCCAAGATCCATTCCAGATTTCATCCATAGTTGTTGCTGATGGAATAGTATCACAAATAACCAAAAGAAAAGAAGGGCTTTTGACTTTTGTAGTAAGCCACTCAGACGTGTTTGAATATTTTTTAGGTGTAATTTCTTCTTCCTCTATGATGGATCGAAGGTCAAAGGAGAGGGTGACCAAACAAGGGAGGGAATCTGCTACTTCTATCCTGAAGAGGTTAGTTTTGCAGTGAAAGTTGCCCTGACATTGAGTAAGCTTTGCGTGTGTCTTAAGTTTAAGATGCATAGTAACCCATATGTGTGTGCATGCGTTTTAAACTGCCATTTTTTAAAATTGTCTCCTGTAACCCAGATTTTAATATATAGGCTCATTTGTTTATTTTGTGGTCTGAGTCGGTACTGATTATTATGACTACCATATCAATTATGTTTACTGCCTTAAACATAATTGTTCTTGCAATTTCATTAAATTCCCCAGACACCAATAGATAAACAGGAACTGCTGTGTGGACAGCTGGCTGGTGTGGGTCGCTGTGTCTCTGAGTTGTCGTCCTCTCCTGTACGCATGATCAGGCTACGCCGTAGCAAGTTTGCCATCTGCATGAAAGATGACTTCTTTTGGGTGAGTGAGTAGCATTAGTTGGTTGGTTATATTCTCCTGGGGATGTGTGTGAGTCTGTGAGATTAATCCACAGGTTTTCTAAGTGGGGGCCACCAGGGGGCAATTTGAAAGGAGGGGAAATGGGGGGGGAAAGGAATAATAATAAAATAAAATAAAAATGTATACAGTGTGTGTGTGTGTGTGTGTGTGTGTATATATATATATATATATGTATGTATATATATATATATATATATACTGTATATTTGTATACCATTTATATTCATAACATTATTGTGCCAGTTAAACCATTTTCAACTTGATTTGTCACAACGTGTCGCAATGTGCAACACTTGTAGATAAGCTATTTTCACAATTGTCCTGTTTTTGTTATGTTTTTTAAGCTATTTCACAATGGGGTTGCTCTAGCCAGAGGCTATTAGGTCCTTGGCATGGAACATTTTGGGAAGCCCATTACTGAACTCTGTTTCCTCCCTAGGCTTTGGGTTGCCCAGTGGATATCCCCAATGTCAGTGTCTGTGACCTATTGGACCAGCTGATAAACCTCTTTTGTTTCTACAATGGCTCCATTCGCCAGAGCTATCAGGTGTAGTATTCAGTTTAGGGATGGGCGATATGACATTTATGGTCGATATCGATATCCAATATAATAATTGATATGATCTCATTCTGCGTTAAAAAAATAATAATAATTTTGTCCATTCTGAAAAAGGCATATAAACACTGAACGTTTGAAAAAGCAATGCCTCTTTATTCCAAAACTAGAGATGCACCGTTATTGAAATGTTGGCCCATATACCAAAGCAAACGGCTTGAATGTAGTGTTTCTATTTTAAAACATTTCCAACTTGTTGACTCTTTTGAAAGTTTCCCCAGAAAACACTGATAGAATCTGCAGCCTTCATCATCACAAATGGCTTTTTCTTTTTGGGCTTTTATGGATAGGACAGTAGGCTGACAGGAAATGGGGAGAGAGATGGGGAGTGACACGCAGCAAAGGCCGTCGGGGTCGGGACTCGAACCCGCGACGCGCTGTTAGGCTACATTGACCGTGCCTGGACCGTTACGCCAGTGGGCCAGGCCTTTTTTAGAAAATTCAACATAATTATTATAAAATAAAATATTGGCTAAAACCAATATATTATTTAGATATCGGTTCGATACCGATATTGCATTTTAAGGCCAACATCGTCCGATACCGATATGATGACCAATTAATTGTCCATCCCTTATTCAGTTATGAATTGTCATTACAATCAACCAGTCATTGCAGTGCATGTCGAGCTAAGCTGGGTATGAAAGATAGCACAGCCAAAATGCCTGAGTCCGAATGACATGTAGACTATTTCTGACATTTGTTTCAGTCACAAAATCAAGGCCTTACTTAGTTTTAGTCCTCGTAATGCGTTTATTGGTAGGTGTGTATGTAAGTCAAAATTATAATTGATATTCAGGAAAAACTACATACCAGGTTTACAAGGTTTATTTTACCCATATTAAAATAAGTACAAATTTTGTGCACAGTGAATTGATTAAAATACAACAGATGTTTTGATTATAAGATCACCAACATGCCCCTATTTATAGAGGAGAGCATTGGCAGGTGATGTGAATGGACTTAATGAGGGATCAAATCAGTGTCATACAGTACATGCATAATATATGCATGCATACATAAAGTGCATACATACATACAATGCTATACATGTCTGACTATCATGTGATCATGAAGCATTCATTAAGCACATAAGATAACCATCAAACATAGCGCTACAAGGAATATAAACCACATGATAATATACAAATTTCTCCTCTATAAATAAGGGTGTCTTTGTCTGTCAAGACACAACAGTGATGAGGATCATATAATCAAAACATCTGTTTTAATTTCTCTGTGCACTTTGGAAAAAGAAAGAAAGAGCAACAAGAACATTTTTCTAAACCTCTAGTTTCCACATATTGGCACTTGGCAGTATGCATTTGTTGATTTGTAAAAGTAATAAAGGTGTATGTGTAACCATAACGTGTCACTAATTCTTTTTTAGATTCACAATAAGGAAACATTAGCAGTCCGATGGGCCCATTATCTCTCCCACTTACAAACAGCATCCACTGAGCTTCATCACATGTTTAGCTGCTTGAAAACCATTGACTCAACTCACGTACGTACTAAATATGATCAGTATGTTTTTAACCAATGATAGACTACCTAATAGAACTGTTGCACTCTTTTAAGCTTAATTTTAAGCCCTGCAGTATATACTTTGTTGTACGACGTGAAAATAGCCAATCTGTGAGCTTGTAGATAGCCTATTTTAGCTAATTCTGAAAATGTATGAAACCTTAAAAATAAAAAGCCTATATGACATAAAATGAATTGGGGACGCCCGGTTGAACGTGCTTAAAGGCAATTTTTCCATTATGTCAGTATGTATTGTACTGTGCTGCTATGTAAGCTCAATGTGTTCCTATACCAACGCTATAAGACAAATGTCCTGTACTTTTATTTTCCTTGGAGAATAAAGTGATTCTGATTCAGTTCGTACAAGCAAATGCCAACTACATAAATTCCAATCTATTTCCATGTTTTTTCATCAGTTCATCTTCTTAGCAGCTGCTAACCTTTGATCCTTGTCCTCAGATTGACCCTCTTCTGCTATTGAAAGCTGCGCTCATCCTTCAGGCATGTCAACGCTGCCCTCTAGTGTTGGCTGGCTGTATTCTCTTCCGTGGAAGGTAAGCTGGCATTTTGGCTTAATACACCCTTGCAAAGTTATTACAACTATTAATAACTGCTTTTGTCATGCCTTTCTGTCTTCTACACAGAATTGTTAGCACACAGATGCACCCAGATCTCACAGTGAAGGTCATGGTTCATGAGAGTGAAACGTACAATAAGGTGTGACATGAGACGGTTTCATGATGAATCCTGAAGTTAATGAATGTACAGTCTGTTCTTAATTGTGAAATGATAGTCCAGTATTTGAGTGCTAAATGATAACTCATTGATTTAAATAATGATTTCAGGACCAGAGAACCAATGGTTTGAGCTCCTCTAAGTCCTCAGGCAGTTCTTCTGCTTCCAGTGCTGTGACCTCCTCTACTGTGTTCCTGACAGCACCTGAGCTTCAGTGCCTGCGATCTGCTCCCGTTGACAAACAATCCAGGTACCTGTTAACTACATCATTTGTATTATGAGCACTTTGTTCTCATCCATAATCGTATATGCCAATATTGAAAGCAGCTTGATGTCTCTTATACTTATTGTACTCTTTGTACTCTAGGTCTACTTCTACCCCAAACAGAGCCAGAACAAGGAAGGGCCGCCTGTCGAGAACGCTGTCTGACACACCCTCCACTGAGTCCGACCCAGCTGAGACTGATCCGTCCCACTCTCCCGTCATGGCCGCAACACCATCTGACGCTCGCTCACCAGCGTCGGACAACTTGCTGGTTAGCCCAGGTCCCTCAGATTGTACCACCAGCCCTCGCAGCCCCCCACCACTCCAAACTCCACTACAGTCGCCAGGGCCTGCCTTTCCTAATGGGAATGCCTCTCAAGAGGAGGAGCCACTGGACGAGTCGTATTACTACACTTTTAACAGCAATGGAGATGAGAGTAGTCAGTTAAATACCGAAGATGACGGCTCTGTGCATGAGGAGGACACGCCTTATTTTAATGGACGCAGTGGGGGCAGCACTCCAGCAAGCAAAGGGGGGCCGGGAGTCTGTGGGCCAATGCTACTGGACGGCAAAATGTCTGAACCTGCTGGCCAGAAAGCAGGGGTTGATGATTCACACAAGGATGGGATGTCGTTGGGAGGAACCTGGGGTAGCGCTGGGAACACAAGTGCCCGGCGAGGTAGTGTGGGAGATCTGAATGACTGCTCCTCTCTGGGTGATGACATAGCAGAGAGTCCCCTGGTCCCCATGACTCTGTACCAGCACAGGGTGAGAGGACTGGTGCTGGCCTTGCTGGTGGAGTCTCACTTCCAAAACGACACTGCCGCCATGGAGGAAGTGGTGAGATAGATAGCATGCCATTATTGCAAGATTACTTTAATTTAAAGATATTTTTGCTTCTAAAAAATGACATTTTTTTTATTTAAAGTTTTCTTTTTTAAGGGTAAATTAAGTGCTTAACATGCCATTTGTCAGACAACACAGTGGAGAGAGTTAGGAAAGAGAGGCAATAGAGAGGGGTTGGCATGTGATGTAAACCATGAGACAGATTTGGACATGACTGTCTTTGTGGACACACCAGAGCAGCCAACCTGGCTTACTATTTCTTCCAGAGTATTTTCTGTCTGCTGAGTGGTAGGCACATGACATTCAAATCTACATATGTTGATTTATGCGTGGATTTGGTATTGAGGTCTACCTTGGTACAGTAATGTCACTGGACACCAAATGAGTTTGCATCCAGTAATACAAGTTACAAATCTACTGCAGGCAATCTCATATGTTGTGAATTTGAAAAATAAGTCTTTAATAAAGTACATATGGACGTTTAAAAGTACATGAGTCCAGTATTTGGGTGTTTATAATAGTAATAGTTTGACTGTTGGTAAGCTGAATGAGTTGGTAAGCTGAATGAGCTTTCCCTTGTGGTTTGTTTCCAGTACCACAGCAGCCTGGCATCGTTGAATGGACTGGAGGCCCATCTGAGGACCAGCACTCCAGGGGCTGCAGGCCCTCAAGGAAACTACATCTTTGCCCATTTTGACTGTATTCAAAACACACTGACAAGTATGACTCAATAATACTGTCGGAACCTCTTCATTCACTCCTTTGATGTCCCCTCTGTATCTGTCGATGACAATCTCTCTACATTCTGTTTGTATCCGATGTTTCTGGAACCCTATACATTTTAAGTTTTCCAGCATTTACTTTTCTGCTAGAGTGTTAATAAGCTCTTTTAATCACTTGCTGCTGAAGATTTAGAAGTTTCACTAAGCGTTTGATGGCTTATTTCTTGCTTTGCATGAGCTTGTAGGTAATTAGTCAGGCTCTGATCTCCATTCTTTGGTTGTTGTGCAAAGCATGCTTGTCCAGGTTAGTGTGGTATTTTGTAGTGAGCCTCTGGTGTTCTTTTTGTGTCTCTGCAGCCAACTTGTCTGGTGGACCGGGGGGAGCCCAGGAGCGATCCTTTGTGAGGGCCACATCGCTGCTACACTCACATTTCTGTAACACTGAAACTCTGCAGGAGGCTATTATCAGGTCTGTATAACAGTGATGGGGTGGCTTGTGGGGGGTCCTGCCTTTCATAGGTCGGCAATTAAATATTGGGGGGGTAGGGCCTGTAGTGCCATCCATTTAGTGTGTTTACTTAATTTGCACAATGGTAAAACAAAACAAAAACACACTTATAGAGGGAACTGAGAAGCTTTTTTGATCTCACTCCAAAGCAGTACAATACTCTGCTTTATTTGTCAATTTGGTGTGTTTACATAAAATGCCAATGGTTCTCCATAGTACCTTTTGCCTTAAGTAGTGTCTGTAGCAAGGTCCATTTTAGAACTAATACATAATTCTTTCACTATACATGTTCACAAGATACTACACAGAATAAGATGGACGTGTGCTTACATGATTACATTTCAGTACTTGTCACCTTTTCTTGCATGTATGCTTAATGGGTCATTAAACCACATAACTTATGCATTGGCAACAGGTCGTCCCTCTCCTGTATTGTCCTCTTCTACTTGTGCTAATGACACATCTGTAGTGTGGGGGCTGTAACTGTAATCCTTGTGTCTTTTACCTGTTGATCTGGGAACTTTATTATTGCTCTAGAAAAGATTACTTGAAATACCTCAAATGTGATTCTAAATAATATATGTAGTATTTAAATCACAGGAATGCAGGTGTGGCTGTGTATGGAACCCACACAGTGGCCCAGGAGACATACTTCTTGCAGCAAGGAGTGCCGGTGCGAAACTCTGGCATCCCGAACCATCAGGACAGTGCTTTCTCCCTGCCCAGCAAGGCCCGGCACCGACTAATGAAACATGGGGTCAACCTGTTCTGAGACCAAGCTAGCAGCACCTACACAGGAGTTAAAGTAATTTTATTGTGTATGCTGTGTTCTCAACATTGAGTATCTTTTTATTTTATCACACTCACTTGTGAAATGTACACAGTTAATGGCAACGTAAACTGTTCATATCATTAATCATACTGTTAATTTGAGCTGTGACAATTTTGCAATGTGGCCACTTCATTTTGGTCTAAATGCACTGAAAGATAAAATATCATTGTTATGTTGTCTATTCCCACTATTGTTATTGTTGTCTATTTCTGTGTGTTGGTGTTTTTTTTTTAAAGGCAAAGATTATAAAAAGTATCTTTGTATGAATCATAGTATACAAAATCATGGCAATGCTTTTGCTGTGGCTGTAAATGTAATATTTTCCAAGTAAAATTCGTTTTGGTTAAATATTTACTACAGTATATTATTTATCCTGTAATAACATGCACTTATGTTCTTAAATAGACTATAGATATGATGTAATGTTATATTTGGCAGCAATACTGAAACGTTTAAATGAATAAATAACCCCGTTGTCTTGAGCTACTTTCGGAAATGATTGTTTTAAACTACAGGGGCCATGCCCTTACATGAAAGTTACCGATTGTCTTAATAAGGTTATTAACCTAGTCCAACATTTCTGTGACAAATATTTTGTAAAGAACATTGTTCTTGATGATCCAAATATAGTGTAATTGGAGTCATTATCTACAGCTGAATTTGAATGGATGTGGTTGTGCTCTTAGGGCGCCTCATTATGCAAGTGCATTATAAGAAGAAAACAGTGGGGTGCAAATGAGACGCACGGACAAAAAGATGGGAGGGACAGTCAGTTGGGTTACAATTCAAATTCTAAGTAGTGAAATGTCCCCATTGTGTCAGTATAGGTATATAGGGCAGCCGCGGGGGTAAACTGAACCCCCCTATCGCTGGGCAGAGCTGACCACCATAAAGGTTGCCTTTCTGCACTGAAGCCCATCAGAGTTCAGACGCGGACCCATCACCATCACCATGGCTTCTTCCCTGTGCTTGTGGACGGCAATACTTTTTATAACGCTGGCAACAAATGTCAAGGGAGTCTTTGGTCGCGCAGTTGGCAAGCAGGAATTTCTGTCGCAATCACCGACAGTTGGGGATGGAGTTGGAGTCTCCGAGCCCGTTGGGGATGGAGTCTCCAAGCCCGTTTTACGCTCACATGTGTTGAAACGATGGAAGCGACAGATCATGGAGAATCACCACCGGGACCGTTGCGCGGAGCTAGCCGCGCCGTGGATGGAGAGCACCGACCCTCCTCCCCAGGATAACGACGACCTGCTTCGGCTCCGCGTTCGTCCGTTCACCCCGGGGAGGTCACACCACGGCACCATATTCCCGGGGAAATCACTGTTCAGTTTCGTTCGGCGGGTTTATCGTTGCTGTCAATTGGGATTCCTCTGCAGAGGCGTGAAAGGAATCCAAGGTCGATTGAGTGGAGGTAAGAAGGCAAAACCATTTCCATGAGCAATTATTATGATCAGGAATACCTTGTAACGTTTTATTATATCGGATCTATATTTATTCTAGCTCTGGTCCAGCTTTAAGCGTTAAGGCCAGACCGCACCAAAGCAACTCCTTGCAACCATTATCCCCAATGGCAGTTGCAAGGAGTTGCATTGGTGCGGTCTGGCATTTAAGGCCAGGTCCTTCTACCGCTATGGACCAGAGCTTAGATTTATTCGTACAACGGAGTCTAAGAAAAGAAACACAATTGTCTCGTATTGCACTTTAAACAAGAATGTTCTGCACAAACTGTGTTATATTATATTTAATTTAGCCTGCATGTTCTCCCTAGATACAGCTGTGGACTTTCTGCTGAGTCGAGATGTTTTCTCAATGGCTGTGATGAAAGCTGAAATCCATCTTCAGTTTCTCAACCCTCAACATCTAGACATTCAGCCTGTGCTACCCTACATGGATAAGCGCAAACTTCCTACTAGGTATGAATTTAAACTTTTCTTTCTTTCTTTCTTTTTTTTTTACTATTCCTACAAAGGTTTTCTGTTCATTGATTGATTGAATACTTTATTAGACAGAAATGCAAAACAAAAATACAATTGGGCTAAAAGGATTGTAAGTCCTGAGGACTAGTTTCCATTGTGGTCCTATGTATTCAATTCATCCATAGTAAGTCATTACTTTAAAGTTGCAAAACAAAGCATCAACTGTTCCCATTGATAGTCAACCTGTAGCCATTGATACAATTTGACCCCACACACACACACATACACACACACACACACTCACTCCACCCATGCACTAGTGACCAGTGGTCCAATAAGAAAGGCATTCTTGCCTTTGGAAGAATGCAGGCCTAATAAATAATTGTGTCATGTTTCTCCTGCCTTTAGGTACAGTGTGTGGTCCCGAGGTGACACGGCGGAGCTGAGAGTAGATCTGCTGTTCCTTTTCCAGGGCCTGCAGGAGGTGGCAGGTGGTGTCGGAGGGGGGCTGACCCTGGTGAACATGCGGAGGTTGGAGGTTCTTCCCAGGGGGGGTCTACGAGAAAGGCAAGCACCACAGACTCAGGACACGCATGGTGATCTGTGGGGGGATGGGCTCGGCCACTTGTTCTCTGCTCTGGAGTTGGGCCTGGCGCTGAATTGCAATAAGGCAGGACTAGGAGTGTCCTGTGAACACAACGGTGTCCACCTTTCACATGCACCTTTCATCTCCCTGTCTTATCATAGATAAAGTGACATTATGTGGGTACAACCATGTACTCTGCCCTTTGTGTGTAAACTTGTACACACAGATACAATCAAATGTACCTCCGTCCCCGATTAAAACTTGAATATACAGTATGTACACAGTTACGGTATGTCCCTGCTGGGAATTGAAGGAGATATGTCAACTGTTGAACTGCTGTTCTCTAATTATTTGCAAACCAAAAAGACAAGGATATATTACACACATCACATGTGGGGAAAATAATGCACTTCATCAATGTCAAATATATTAATTTATGTTTTGTAAGATATATTTTGTTATGTAAATAGTGTATATTACATATGTTTATTGATTAATTGTTTGGCAGCCAAAAGTCCTTCTTATGATTTGTATGTGAAATGTTGTGAAGAGTTATTCAGGAATCTTCTATTAAAAGACTGAACTGTGGTATGAGACTGTCTTTATAGCCAGTGTGGCAACCTCTTCTAGACATTGTGGTCCCAACTAACAATTTTAGACAGTTCTGTTTTTAGAAGTTTTCACAGTTGGAACAAACAACACCTGGACAAAATGTCATAAAAAAAGATCATATTATTTTGTAAAAGAAAAGTAGATCCTCATATCTAGCCTACTAGACAAAAGCCCATATCTCCAGGCCAGGTACATATAGGTGGTAAATTCTACCACCTAAATTCTATACTTTCAAGTTGTAAACATGTTAACTGGGTTAGAATCCCGGTATAGGACATAAATCTTACAGATTCTCACCATGTTGCTTTTGAAGGTTAGCCTGCTAATAGCAGGGGAACATTTGATTGAACAACATCCTGATGTAGAGTAAAGTAGTGCATTTAACTCAAGTACTGTACTTAATTTTGAGGTATTTTTACTTGACTGGAGTTTTCCTATTTTCAACACATTTACTTCTACTCCACTTCGTCTCACAGACAAACATACTTTTTACTCCACTACAAATATTTGAAAATGTAGTTACTAGTTACTTTGTACATTTTGATTATTACAAAACTTAGCCTACTAACCACTTCAGCTCTATATATATTTCGGCAATTTGAAAATAGCAGATCTACAAGTGATGCGATGCATTGTGAGCTTGTAGATGGGTTATTTTCAAAAGATGTTTTAAATGTTTTGAAATTGTGAAATGGGACGTTCTGCACAATGAGTACTTTTACTTTTGGTACTTTATGTACATTTTGATGCCGATACTTTGTACTTTTACTCAAGTACATTTTGAATATGGGACTTCTACTTGTAACAGAGTAGCCTAGTATCTACATTGCAGTATTAAAGTAAAACATGTGAGTACTTCTTCCATCACTGTCAAATGATATGACCTCAGGAAAACTTAACTCATCAAGTAGAAAAAATTGTATTTACCCAAGTATGTTAGCCTCATCAAGGCTATGTCCTTGCATAGGATTTCCATGATTTTTCAAATGTAATATTAAACATTATGAATCGATGCTGATTTAAAGATGTAGCTAATAATCAGCCTGTTGTGCATGAACAGCAGTTTTAAAAGCCTTAAAACAATTCAGTGATAATAAAAAATATGTATGTAGTACAATGTAAAACTCAATTTATTAGACCTTTATGATTAGTTTCCCAATGGAAACAAGCCATAGACTTTTTGGGGTTTAAAATCCTCTTAGCAGACCTTGTATTGAACTGTGCTTTCCTGTGCAAACTGCTAATAAAGAATTTGATCAATATTCAATGTCTCCACCATTTCTTGATTGCAGTGAGAGCACATCCCGTCCTCCCTGGACATCCAGGTTGGCCGGCCTTTCTCGATATCCAGGCTGTGCACTTTGTCTGTACAATGTTGATATTTTTCTCAGTTTAATAATCAAATGGGTTTCATAATTTTGTTTTTGTTGATTGATCATTTGGTTGGGTTGGATTTGTCAAGAAATTATGCCAATGTCCTGATTATTAGTAGCGTTAGGAGGAGGGTCTAATGCTGGTCTGTTGAGCATCAGGCCAACCTCAGACCGTCCGATAACAGGAGATTTTTTCCCAGGGGGGGGGGGAATGCGATGTTCAAATCCCAGTCCTCCTATATAGGTCATTGCTTTTCAACTTTTCGTAACTGAAGGCTAATATACAAAAGAGCGCTCCAACAGTATTAAGAGACATATGCTATGAATCAGTGAGAGATGCCCTAGTGAGCTAGTGATCCAACTCCCAGTACAGAGTTTCCATGTTCGAAACCCAGTCTTTCTATTGTTCATTACTTTTCAACTTTACTAACTGAAGGCTAACACAAAAGAACGCTTCAAAAGTACTAAAATACTTAAAATTTGAGTGGCTGAGAGATGGTGTAGTGGTCTAAAGATCAGACTCTTAACATGGAGATGCCATGTTCAAATCCCAGTCCTTCTATTATGGTTCATTGCTTTTCACCTTTACTAACTGACTGAAGGCTGACATATAAAAGAACCCTTCAACAGAACTAAGAGACATTTGCCTAGAGCCAGTGAGAGATGGTGTAATGGGATAGTAATCAGACTCTTAGCGCAGAGGTTCCATGTTCAAATCCCAGTCGTCCCATCTTTCGACGTTGCAGTACTTTGACATTTTCAAGGCCAAAATACAAAAAAGCAAGACAAAAGCACTAGAAGACACCTGCTGAGGGCCCAAAGGTGCGTTGGCGCAGTGGTGTGGTGTGCTTGATCAGTTGCCTCTGCTACAGACAGTTTGCAGGTTCAAGTCATATGCCATCAACGTACACGGAGGACTGTCGGGGGGACTGCGTCCCTCCCCTGTTTCCTGATAGTTAAAGGTGGGGGGTTATGACTGAAAGAGCTTTTCCCAGCTGAAGTTTTACAGAAAGACATTTTTGCCAATGGCAATGGACATTTAAAGGGAAAAAGGTACAAACTTCGGCAGGCTACCAGTCCTACATACTTACATCTAGAAACCCCATTCAAACTTTAAAATGTTCATCTTAATGTGGACATGTTTGCCTGAAAAGGAATCTTTGAAATTTTTATAGTTTTAGAATTGTACTCCTTTAAAAGTTCAGAGATTTATAATGGAGGCCGATGGAAGATTTTGGGACCTAAAAAAAACACTTTCACCTAGAAACTCCATTCACACTTTTTTTTATAATTCAGCTTACTGTAGACACACATGCTTGAACGTTTTACTTTGAAATGTTTTGTAGTTTCTGAGATATTTAACTTTTAAAACATACATCTGAAATCTTTGGCACCTTGCTGTTCCCTCATACTTTAACCTATAAACTTGATTCACAATTCAAAAAATCCACCTTACTGTGGACATGCATGCTTGAGATTTTTACTTTGAAATCATTTGTAGTTTTTGAAATATTTAACTTTAAGCACCCAATGCATCCTCTACCCCACACATACAACAAAAACGCTGTGCATACGCCGTCCATACGACAGACCTCAGTCCGCAGCTATTTTGCCAAAAATACGTTGAAACGACGTCGACTCACGACTGACTCGGACGTCGTATGGACGGCGTATACACGGCGTTTGGGCGTTGTTGTAGGCTATTTGCCATAGGCTACCTGCCAACCTCAGACCTTCCGATAACAGGAGATTTTTTTCAAGGGGGGGGGTTTTGGGAGTTTGACACTTTTATCAGGCTTTACTTACATAGGATCCATTAAAAAGTTAAAAGTAGCAATAAAAGAGCCATATTTAATAATAACATTTTGCTGGGGAACCCCTGCAAGGACCCCTGGGGGTCCCCGGACCCCACTTTGAGAACCAATGCTTAACGCTTTTTGAAAGTCCTGAAAAAAAAAACAAGACTTGCGCAACAAAAATCGGCAAGACACACCATCTCCGGTTTACTTCCCGTATTAGTCTCCCGGACGCCTTTTTAGGAGACCGGAAGCAGGTTGGCGTCCACCCACTTCACACAGATAGCTACGCGAGACTATGCCAAATTATGTTGCGCGAGTCTTGTTTTTTTTGTCGATCTGCTGTTTTTGCTATTTTAGAATGTTTATGCTGAAAAGTAACAGTTTTGGCCATAATGAGGTTTCCGCCAGACAATATATTTATATTTATATTGTACATGCAAATTGCTACGAAAACGTATTGTTTCTGCACTGTTTCTTATTTTTATTTTCATTTGTAATAAAATGTCACTGACATCACAAGGTATTCTTCATTTTACGTATGGTCCAGTATATTATTAATTCATATCAGTCACTGTATTCCAGTGGGGCAAGGCAGCCTACTGTAAGTCTTAAACAAAATATATAAAACATAACCCTAACCCTCAACAGTGGGGATACAAATGTTTTCGCCTTTATCATAAAGGCAAAAAATCACGAGGATGAAATGCATAATTTATTAAATAATATAAAGGCAATATCAAATACATTGTAAAAAATTTGAGACATGACGCTCTATTAGCAAGACAGTCTTTTATTATATTATTCCTCATTTTGCTGGTTTCCCCTGAAATCCCTTTACTGTTACAGAGTAGAACTGCGTTAGAATCTCTGCTGGTGATGTGGCCATAGCTGAATGGTTAGAGAGCCTGCCTGACAAGCCATAAACCCAAGGTTCGATCCCAAACCTCAGCAATGTGTCAAAGTGTCCCTGAACAAGACACTTATTGGAATAGTTCACCCAATAAATACTTATTTTCTATCAATTACACACTCCATGAAGCCTTGAATTCATGGAGATTTTTTTGTTTTTGACACATTCCTGAGCACAGACTCAGACATACTAGTAGAACATAATCACGATTCAAAGAACCACTTTTAGGGGGGGGGGGGTCATACTGACCACGCCCCCAAGCAGGGGGTCTGGTGGTCCCCCCCCCAGGAAATTTTTAACAGAGTAGATGTAATTTCCAGTATTCTGGTGGATTTTGGGAGTTTGACACTTTTATCAGCCTTTACTTACATAGGATCCATTAAAAAGTTAAAAGTAGCAATAAAAGAGCCATATTTAATAATAACTACTAATGACTTAAAAATGACTATCTCTTTAAAATTGCATTGGACTGGAGTTTATCCAGACAAAGCAACAGTAAAAGAGTAACATTCCCATTCTCTCAGAAAGAGAGTTTTTGTGCATGTGAGTGTGTGTGCCAGAATCAGAGAGAGAGAGAGAGACCACTCAAACCTTGCCCACTCACACTTTCCAACAAAAAGAACAATCAAATACTGCCATTGTGATTTGCATACCACAAACTCAAGGAACTAGCAAATTAACATGAATGGCCGTGGCTGCATATCAGTGAGGGGGCACAGAAAAGGGGTGGAATCCCCCAAAACAGGATAAGAACAGGAGAAATGGAAGAACAGGAGACGCCCAGGAGATGGGGTCAAATAATAGGAGTTTCCTGGTGAGAACAGAAGGGTTGGCAGGTCTGATCAGGACCAGTTGAGTGAAGGGACTCTATGTTGATCTTTTGGCTTTTGAGGGATGGGTAATGCTAGGATTCGGGGTCACTAATTTTATGTACTCTCTCTCTCTCTCTGATGGAACCACAGCCACGCTAATGTCCAGGTTGGACAGTTGGAGACCATTGACCAATCAACATTTCTTACTCAAAATAATCCACAATCAAAGCAGTCTAGAACCAGTCCTGTTGAATATCATTAACAGGGAAACAGACATTTTATGAAGTCTTGGGGTTATGATCAAGGTTTCTGTGAGCAATATTCAGTGGAGTAATTGAAATGACAAACTTGAAAATACAGTAAATGATAGTGGATAGAGACATGTGCATTTAATCAAATAATAACAAACACATTTAGATAAAATAGCACATTTATTAAAAACAGCATTTATCATTTGCAGATATATGCCACAACTGAGAAAGGTTGGGGATCTCAAATACAATTATCAGTTCACCTGCTTCTGCCTGTTATCTATCTATATAGTAGTACCTTATTCAAATTGAGCATACATTCTCTCACATACAGTATATCCATAATGTGTAACTTGTTTGAATAATGGTTATGTTGTTTGGACAGTTGGAGATGCTGGTAATTTAGTTTTTACTTTACTCACCTTACATGTTCAGTTGCTTTGAAAACAGCTATAGACAAGGAGAAATCACATCAACCAGTACACTGTCTGCACTCCATTTCAAATTAATCTCAAAAGTAATTTTGTGGCAATCAAAAAATATTCTGATTGTAGGTTAGGGTTTATGGGTGCAAAACAGGGGGTGGGCCACAATTTAACAAAACATGACAAACAAATGCTTCTCCTTGTTTATTCACTGCTTTCCAAGGCAAGGGAAAAAAAAGAGTAAGGAAATGAGGAACCGTTAGTTCATGAAATTAAATCCAAGATTTGAGATGGAATGATAGCAATTCTTTGGTTCTCAGTGATACAAAAGCCAGGAATTCTCAAGAGCACGACTTTCATTCAACTTCATTTCAAAAAGATGTTTTAAAAGTTTCACTCACAATCTTCATCAAGACTGATGTCCAGCAAAAAGTAAATAGTCAGCAAACAACATGGCAGATAGTTTCAAACTGGTGCTGGGCATGTACAATAGTTAACTTGCTATGGACTTAAATCTGTAGTCTTTTCACCGACTAGAACACCTAGAAAGGTTGGTTTGTTTCAGCCCAGTTAACACAGGAAGCCAAATGTCGCATGACAACTTGTTATTTCAATACTTAATCCATGAGACAAATTCATAAAACCAATTAATCTGAACTAAGGGCCAAGGGCTGTTAAGAGTGGAATGAAAATGTAGCCTGTAACTTGTAATTTAAAGAATCATAAAATGACCACTGAATGTAATAGAAGCGCAACAAAAAACATGGAACTCAAAACAAATCATGGTGAAGTACAATGTATTCAAAAAAAATCAAGGCAACAAAGACTCAGACAAATACAAAAAATGACAAGATTTTAAAATAAATGAGGCAGTGCAAAACTTCACACCAATAAAATATCACATTAAAAAGCAAACAAAAATAGATCCTGAGGAAAATAATTCAAAGATACAAATGCACTATAAAATATCTCCAGATTAGCCCCACTCTGATTTAAATTATACATAACAAAATGGAAGATCCCACATTTTCTGACTCAGTTCATTTATTTGACGTCCTGACAGTCAGTATGTCTGGCTGCCCATTAGATCATTTCTCTTATAGCTCTGTGTACCAACAACCATCCAAATCCCAGCGGAAAGGCCACAGTGTCTTCAAACAAGAAAACAAATTAAAAGCCCAACTAGAAAACAAAACTGATGAAAACCGCTGTCACACACAAAGAGGGTAATCTTGTACCTTATATATACACACGCAACTGTGTAGAATTTTGACATAATTGTGGTGACTCTAGTGCTGAATTTAAATGTCTTATTTAATGAACTATTGAACTTTAAGTTTTTGCATCTTTCTATAGTACAAAGGTGCTTACATCTATTTTAAATATGCGTGATTTCTTTACAAATTAGCAAACCCCAAAACCATCATTGATTGACAAGCAAATCTCATCTTCAATTATTTCTTGCCCATCAGCGATAAACATGGAAAGGGAGAATCCAGGGAGTGAGGAGGGATACATAACTGAATGACAACAGTAAGACAAGCAGAGCGGGGTTGGGTGATATTTAAGACAAGTCAGTAAATCAGGCAACATTACAAAAGTGTCCTTGGTAGCTTAGCAGTAAAAGGGACTAAGGGAGGTAATTTGATACATAAATAGAAGAATTCACAAGACACCCCTACTGAAGCAAGGAACAAAGTTGCTTTTCAGTAAATAAATACCTGAAGCAACAGGATATATCAACGTCGAGGGGCAGAGGATATGTGGGCACGGCCAGGGTAAAGAAAGAAGGCATTAATGTAGCAGGGAAAAGGTGCACAGGATAAGCTTCTTTCTCCAGTTCACACAGCCTGTTTCAAGACCTCCACTACAAGCACTGCCCAGCAAAAATCAGGGCGGGGAATTGACACTAGCAACCTGCCAGAAGCTGTACAGTTTGACTGTGGCTGCCAAGTCCTTTCACCCACCCTGCCAGCTTGACAGGTATACCAGCCCTGCTTTGAGGTTTGAATACATTATATATTAAAAAAGAAAAAGAATCACATCACATTTGGCTGGCTACATAGTTAGAGTCTAGTGCTGGCTAGACGAGGAAAATGTTCCTACCCTGCCAAGGACCTTGGAACTCTTGGCTTTAAACCATCTCTGAAATCAATGGAGCACAACCATATCCCATTAAACTTCACATTGACTTTGAAAAAAAAAAAAAGGGAAATTCAACACAATACACAGATGAAAGCCTGTGGCTTAAGGTATGCCCTTTTTCTGCATTTTGCGTTTCCTCGTCATCCTTTATGTGTGCAATGCATGTCCTCCTAAGGTGGAAATTCAACACATTGTCAAATTAGACTCACGTTTTGTAGCTCCACATCATTCCACGGATTAAAATGCAACGGTACAGGGGACACTGGTCTGAATGTAAAATCAGGCCAAAGTAAAAACTGACCTTGTCTTGATGTTCACCATCTTAAAACAACTTAACTGCTATGAGCAGACCTCAAATTTGAGGTAAGATAAGTATGGAAACAAGGATAGAAATAACACTCAAGTTTTCCCCACATAACCCTTGCAACCACAACTGAATAATATTGTGGAATTGTTCTTACAATTTCTATTATATAAATACCATTAAAACTGAGTCAGACTGATTTCAAATGCTGCCAATTATAACCATATTTTGTAACTGGGAATATAAATGATGGTGTTTCTTATCCCTTACACAAATAGATGTTTGCCCCATTTCATTGCTGACCATTTGAGACATCATCTGTGTTTGTGAGGTTAATAGATCAGGCTACCAAGAAGAGATCTTCTATAAAATACACTCTTTGGTGAAATGAAACAAAGGCAGGCATGCGTAATTATAAAATGAGTGGGAAAGGCAGAGAACTCATGGCTTATGACCGTTCTGTAAAGACCCAAACTCATTTGAGTGTTGGCAACATACTTCAAACTCAACAGCGTTAAGTAGAGGCCATTGTTAAGAATGTGTACCTTTTCCTAAAAGAAACATGGGTAAGCCCTAAAAAATGTCAACACTTTTGCCATACAATTCCTAATAACTTAATATCTGTAATATGAAAAGCTGCAACAAGTGCTGACAAATTGCAGTTGAATTTAGGAACACAGCTGAATACACTGGTTACTCCAGGGGTGTCAAACTCGTTTCCTTACTTGTGGCATTTACAAATTTTGCATACACAACATATTCGTGAAACCCAACTTGCATTTGTATGAATGCAAATATTAATCTAAAACACGACAGCAGAAAACATGTAAGCCTTGCCGGTATAAGGCCATTGCAATAAGATTAAAGAACAATAATTGAAAATCATGGCATGTGCTTCCTTGCACATAAAGCCAGATGTATACCAGGCATGCAAACAGCCCAGAGGTGAAAAAGGTGACAACATGTCGTTTTCTTTCGGGTCAGGTGTCACATAATTGCCCTATTTGGGTTCAAAAGAGGTGACTGTAGCTGAAAAGTGACACTTTTGCAAGTCTGTACTTAGTTGCAGGCCAGTGTCACACACCAAAAGTAGCCGATCTAGAGGAGACCAGGTTAATCCTGCAGGGGAAATTCTGTTTTCACCCAGCTGATAGCAGCTCAGATGGTCCCTTTAAGCGCTCTGGGGGGGGGCAGTTAGGGGTTAAATTACCTTCCGTTTCCCAGGCGGTCTCTCTATCCATTCAGCTACGGCCACATACAAGTTCACCATGTGTCACGCTGCAATGCGTTGTGAGCTTGTAGATTGGCTGTTTTTGGCATGCAACGCTGTGCACTAGGGCTGCACAATATATCCAAATTGTACCTTCATCAAGAGATCAACATGCGTGATATACGTATTAAAAATACTGCTTGAACTGGTATAAATGGTATATTTACGTGCCATGTATTCACACTCTGCATATCAATTCATTTTGCTGATCATTTCGAGCCCTATACAGCCTTACGCCCGTGTGTATGCGACTGGGAGTAAATGAGTTAAAGCGCATGGGGGGGACGGAAGGGTAGAGCATGTCAACGTGAGCATCATGATGGCTGAATGGAGAGAGATGAGCACAGAGGAAATGTGGACGTTTGTGGCTAAAAAGAACAGCACGTCTGTTATTTGGGAATACTTTAGATACAAGGGATATAGAACAGAGTCAAGTTAAGTAGACTACGCAAGTACTACAGATCTGTGGTCTAGCTGAGGGACAGCCTGTATATATTAGACTGTATATTAACAGTCTAATGGAGCTAACGTTGTGAAGGCCACCGAAACTCTACAAGTAGACATCAGTGTTTTGGCCACATAGGCTGCATCTTTCTATCAGTAAGTGACTGGGGGAATAAAGTGATCTGCGTGTCACTGTAACATTAGTTAACCATTGTAGGTTTTCCACTTGAATAGGCTTAATTCATAATATGCCCATTTTGTCACCTAAACTTGTGACTCAATTGTGAGAGGCGAGTAGAGTATGTTGCTTTATAACCTATTTTAAGGACACGCTAGGCTGCTATATAGTAGGTAGGTGATGGTAGTCTTTATCAAATGCTGTAATAGTTCGTTTTTAATTATTGCAGTAGGAAAACTGTGAAATTATGTTTTGCCGTTATTGTGTTTTTACAGAGGTTTTAAATAATAATACATGTTTGTCTTGTGTCTCGTCTTCTCCCCACTCCCCAGAATATGCAGTTAATGATGGACATAATGTTAGAGTTGGAAACATAAGTTTGTATAGACATTGCAGTTGGATTAAAATTATGTTTGTATAAAGACATTGCAGTTGGATTAAAATTATGTTTATATTAATTATTTAACTTGTTTCCAGGTTTTTATTTATTGAAACAATCCAGGTAGTAATTTATGTTTTTGTTTAGAGTATAACAAGTTTTAAAGGGAGCAGTGAGAAACTGTATTGCCACTAAGTTGGTGGTATATACTGTATTCATTGTCAGTTAGGGCTGTAGCCATGTGCAAATTGTATTGCATGTTCTGGAATGGAAATAATGCATTTATTTTTTCCTCCTTTTTTTCAGTGTGCATAGGCTTGTATTGTATGGGGTCTAAGTTAGCAGCAGCGAAACTAAAACAGAAAGACATTAAAACTATATTCCAATATTTGTTTACGTATCGCAAGTAAAATCATCATTGCAATATTCAACAACGATGTTGCATATCGCAATATCGTTCACCCAATATTATGCAGCCCTACCGCACAACAAAGTACATCAAGCCCTTAACTTGTGGACTACGCTGGAGTGGAGAAATGCAAAGTTGATGAGAGTTAAAGAAAATTGCAAACCTATCAAATGGCAACCAAGTATTTCCATCACCCAGTTTGTCTCATGCTTTCTATCAATCTTATTTAACTTAATTTCCAATTCCACCTCCAAAACAGCGAATTTCCATGGAAATACATAAAATTTCAAGGTAACTGATTTTTTTGTGCACACACAAGACCAAAGATGTTAAAAACAGAGTTCGATTTCTAGCTGAGCCCAGTTCAAAAGAATGCGTTTTGAAATTGTAAAAACGGGCCCCCACGCATTTCACTACTGAGCTACTGCGATGTGGTTACGAACATGTAGGAGTGGTGTCTGCACTGAATATCTTGTCTCAAATCTCTGTGACAGGAAATGAATGACGTGTCATTCGATTGGAACAGCCAAGATGGATTGTGAAACACATTCACACAGAGGCACACGGCATACACTCTCTACAGCCCCCTTTTCATACCATAACCTTTCAAAAATCAACAACATGAAGACTCCTATCTTGCAGTTGGTTCTGATTTCCCCCAAGAAAATCGTCTCTTTTGTCTGCTTATCACATTGATTCTGTCCATGCCTCAAGCTCTGTCCTGCCTGTATGCTTTTAACTGTGCTGCTGCTGCTTTCACATGACCCCCCCACCCCCTTCACCCTCACCCCCATCGCTCTGTCTCTTACGCTTGATCTCTCGTCAGTCTCTTGTCCATCTTGTCCCCCGGTTGTCTCCTCCCTAATTGGAGTTCTCACAGCCGACAAAGGCAGAAGAGCGTGGGGATGAACACCCCGAATGCCACCAGGATGGGGAACATAAGGCTGCTGTTGTCAGCAGCGTATGGGTTTGGTGTTCGGGGTCCTGACTGGACCCTGTACTTGGGAGCTGTCGAGGCACTCTTCTTCACACCGTCCTCTCCCACTTCAGTGTCCTCCTCTTCCTCCTCCTCTTCTTCACGCTTCTCCAGGCCAGGGTGAGGCTGGAGTTTTGGTACATCTGGGAAGCCCAAAAAAACAAAACAAGAAAAACAGAAGGACTGGATTAAAACCAAGGGATTTTTTATCTTGTGCAATGTGGAGATTTAGAAAGGTAATAACAAAGGCTTATACCACACATAACAAATACTGATATTATTGCCTATATTTTCTTTATAGGCAAGGCGGTTTAACCAGAGGAGGCATTTTAAAACAATGTGCAGTTTAACCACATAAACCCTCACCCTTATTCCATAAGGCCAAAATTCTGAAAAATAGGCTAACATTCAGCAAAAGATTTAAGACCTATGTACAGTACATGCAATGCAAGCTTGTAGATCGGCTATTTTCGCTATTTGATGTACAACCAAGAATGGGGTGAATAAAGTCTCAGGAGGCTCACCCTCTAATGTCCCCTTCATTACGTAAAGGGCGCAGACCTTGGGGTTGTCGTAATAACCCTGAAAACAATCACAAGGACAGGTTATCATTACACAGCAGAGGATGTGTCACGTCACGCTTAAGTTCAAATCCACCCCTGAAACTAAATTCATTTTCATCTAGTTATTACGTTCAATCGATAATTGTCACTGCACATAATCCTACACGGGCTGGTGCAGCACCTGTCAGCAGGGAGTGTTGGGCGGGAGGAGTAGGACGAAGGCTCTACGTCCTCCCGGTGGGGACTCCTCACTGGTAGGTGAGTCAGTAGGATACAACATAGAAATGTGTGTGGGGAGGAATCAATTTGCATAATGGGGAGGGAAAAAATGGGTAAAAAGGAAAAAATATTTTTTTAAAGTTACACATAAATTAGGCAGATATTATTCGCCTTTTAGTTAATGTGTACAATTCAAAGGCTGAATCAAAGTATCTAAACTGATGGTGTGGAAGAGAACAATGTTTCTGTCTAGTGACCATCTACAATTTCTGTAATAAAAGTATAATAATCAAGAGCGCGACATGGCAATAAGAGGAGCTTGGTATGGTGATTATGATTTGAATAGTGTAGAGCACAGGACGCTATAAATCTATCCAAGTCTTGAAAAGAAGGTCGAGGCAGGATCAAGTTCAACTGTTACTAATTGAAACACTGCCACTGTGTATGACCATGCGACCAAGACGGACAGACAAAGCGTTATTGTCACATACAAGAACATGTAGGGACGATGGGTCAAGTTGGGGACAGATGAGGACATGGAGTTCAAGTCGTACTTTTCTCGCTTTACATTTTTCACTTTTGTTTGTAGCATAAAATGTAAAAACATAATTACATTTCTAACCAGCATTATAGTGAAGCAATTTGATAAAACCATGCAGTGTCAAATAAAATGAAACATTGTATTATTAATTGCCTTGCCATTTCATAGGCAAAATGTTAAATAATTGTGTCTCCTTCTTTATCAAGGAGAGAAGGCAATCTGTCCTATTTCTCTTTTTAGAGAAGGTTAGGACGTAAAAGGGGTCACTGCGGAGAAAGAGACAGTCAGGAATTAAACCTGAGAGAGAAATGGGGACTATGCCAGTATGCCACCTGACAAGTTAACCTATAATACAGCCTCAAAGACTGTATCTAAAAGGAGCAATCTAGTAGTACCAAAATGTTAAGCAGAATAAATCTCAAACAAGTAAAGACATGAAAAGAAACAAATTAACTGAGTTGCCAAGTACTCATTCAATTCCTTCTATTCTATTTATTTATTTATATAAGGAGAATTTGAGGAAATCAAACGAAACAATACTTTTTCGGCTACAATTTACAATTATTTGTAGCAGTCAGACCTTTGTCTATTATTTAAGTTTCTTAGATTAATATAATCGTGGGTTGTCATTTTTGTTCGTGAAACATTGCCAGGGATTGGGATTGGTTTGGGATTGGTTTTCTGTGGTACCGTACAGTGTCCCATCAATGTAGAACACAGTGTCACATCAATGTAGAAGTGAAACCTACACCCATGGTTATTACTACAAGCCTGAGGCAAATGAGTCACTATTTGCTAATTTCCAAAAGCTGAAAACCTGTTATTGCTATTCTCTGGTGCTATGGATTGGTATGTAAAGGCTAAAACTGCCATGTCCATTTAGGAGACTGAAATTGCACCTCACTATGTACTTCCAAACGGCATTTGTAAATAGTAGTATTCAAACCCACACCTTATTGACTGACAGTGACACAATAGATGGCATCATGGCAGGAATGCCATCTCAATGACGATACGATAAAGTCAAAAAGAAAAACGACAGCCAAACCAACAGGCAGGCAGCACCCGCAGCGACACTATTTCACACAATATAATTAACTTTCTCAGATTGTTTCTGTCCACTAGTCCTTGGGTCAACCTCTGGATGTTCACGTCCCTGTTTAAAAATGGCACCCTGAAAAACCAATTTTCTGTTATGGACAACATTATGTCTCGCAGAGTAAATGCTTTAAACAACTCACCTTGACAAACTCTATGGTGAGCTTGCCATTGAAGGTGGACACCTCTCCCTGCACGCTCAGCTTGCCACGGCGAATGGAGAAGGGGACTATCTCATCATGAGCAGTGCTGTGACCCACCCGCTCAAATATATCCAGGTCTTTCACCACCACATGGCCATTAAGACGCACATCAAACACCTGATGACAAAGTAAGACAACATAAGACTCAATAATGTAGCTTTCGGCAATGATTACCAGCTTGTGCTGTGCAGAACCTTGCATTATTCAAGGTGTCAGGTGTGATCCTCAAATGTTGTTCCCAGTGGGTGTTAACAAAGCCATACAATATCAAATAGATAAGCAATAAGCATTAATATAACAAAGAAAGAATTATGTTCTATTTTGAACAGCTAGCAAAGTCAGATGGAATATCTTTAACAAGGTAACACACCTTTTGCTGAGACTGAGCAAAGTAGACCTCTGCATACTTCATGACCAGTATATACTCTCCTTCTTCGCGAATGGGCACTTCATATCCAAAAGTGTCCTCATTGTAACGCTCGGTTTGGTAGAGAATCTGGTCCTCTGGACTAGAGCGCAGTATAGGAAGGCGCACCCCATAATCAGATGCTAGAACAAGAGGACAGTGTCAAGATCAACGTGCAATATGCTAATTCTCCAAACTCATCTTTTAAAAGAGGTTACACAAAGCCCTGACATCTCCGTTAAAGGTAAACTGATAAAGTTTTGAGTGTTGCTATTAAAGTCACATGGTGATGTAATGTCCTTCCTCTGTACTTTCAAATCATGGAATACAATACAGTGACCATGTGTCTCTCTCTCAAATGATATGGTACTTTTACACCATTCATCCAACTTTCTCCACTTTCTTCTATCCATGATTATAATTAGGGTCTACAACCTCGTTGCTATTAAAGTCACATGGTGATGTAATGTCCTTCCTCTGTACTTTCAAATCATGGAATACAATACAGTGACCATGTGTCTCTCTCTCAAATGATATGGTACTTTTACACCATTCATCCAACTTTCTCCACTTTCTTCTATCCATGATTATAATTAGGGTCTACAACCTCTCTAAGGTCAAATTAGAACAGGGGTCTTCAACAGGGGGTCTGTGACCCCTAGGGGATCCTCAGAGTTTCTACAGGGAGGTCTCCAATCTTTGTGTGATAGGAACTTTTTTCTTTTGCATTAACCACTTGAACCCTAGAATCCCTATTCTGGTGGGAACATTAGCATAAAATAGCAGCTCTACAAGCTCACAACGCCTCGCGCTGTGAGGTGTTGTGAGCTTGTAGATCTGCTATTTTTGGCAAAGAGGTTTGGAGCAGACCAAGAAGGCTACAGAACCAACGGTCCAGTACTTAGTACCGAGGGTTTAAGTGTATAATGTCTGAAAATACACAACATATTAATAGAGACGGTAAGTCAACAAACCAAAAAACATTTATTTACACTGACGACAGTGCTGTCAAAATGTCTATGAACTAAGCCATCTATGAAATCTATGAAAAAAAGTTTAATATGCAACACAATTGTATACATTATGTAGTGAGGGTATATATCTATACCCTACTATAGCTGCTATAGGGTCCTTGGCCTGAAAAACGTTGAAGACACCTGACTTGGCACATAATGACATCAAATACTTCCTTCTACACTACAGGCAGTGTAAAGGGGAGGAGCTCCAGCTCTACGTGCTCACCCATTATTGGGTAGTGTTTACTAGCGGAAGGAAGGAACTCAAAACCACGCTCTCGAAATGAATCGGAACTCTATATTTCTATGATTGCGTTTGCGGGAGGAGAACGCTTCTTTAACACGACAACATCACCATTCACCAGCACACAAAACCGCAAAGTCGAGCCAACTTGTGTTTAATACCACCACGGGTTAACAAACAAGTGCCGCTGGCGGCGTGTCGTGTGTGTCATGACACCAGAACTCACCTTTCCCCAGCTTTCCTTCCAGCGGATCTTTCCTGAAGTGAATACCGTGCGTGTCCGTGTGAGACTCCCCTCCGGCGTTCACGGCCCAGATAACTCGTTCTGCGAGGAGACTGGCCGGGCCCCCCGCCGCGCCGTCCGCCCCCCAACACTGTCCTGCCAGCAGCAGCAGCGACACCAGCGCCGCTGCGACCAGCCAGCCGAGGAGCCGTGGTGGTGCACCCGTGACCCGCAGCATTGCCATCCACACACACACACACAGCCCCTGGTCCCTGGTCCTCCACTGTGGGAAAGAAACAAGCGTCTGTTCTTAAACATCCGCAAGTGGTCATTTAGCTCGGAGGGGGACCAACATGTCCATTTAGTTTCTGTGTTGCACACTCTCAGGGTGAAATTAAATCGTCAGTGTTTTTGAGAGTCTCAACGTTACAACTGCATGAAACATTGAGGATTTCAATTCGTATACTGTCAGAGTTACAGACTAGTAAGGGGTCAATTTAGACCCCCCCCCCCCAAAGGCACCCAGATAGTCCCTATAATCCACTTTGAGAACCACTGGTGTACACTCACTACTGGCGTTTCAGGTCATCATTGCTGCATGCATGCATGACTGCAAGTATACAGCACAATCAGGAGTGTTAGTTTAACTCTGGTCTGGGGGGGGGGGGGGTTTAATAACGAACCCTTACAAGGGTCCATGGAATGGATGGAAGCCCCCTCCCACATGCATCCAGATGGAAAGGTTAGCTGGCGTTATAGTGGCTAGCAAGCTTGTCTAAATGATGACTGGATGCAACATACCAGTAGCTACCTAGCTAACGTTAACGTGACTGCTGGTTAACCCTCAACCACATAAACCCAGAAGTTGGACCGGTGAACACGTTCACATGCTTGGTGTTTGCATGCATATTATGTATACTTCTCGCAAAAGTTACAGGTACAAATAAGCAGCCTTGTTAAGTTAGCTAAGCAAGGCTACCTGCTAGCTAATGATACCTGTCTGACCAGAAATACTTGGTCAATGAAAGCAAGCACCCGGCTAAAACAAGCCCGCAAAATTAATGTCACATTCTCTTACCTGATTTTTTGCGGCAATTTGCTTCAACCTATCTTCTTTTGCTGTGTGCAACGTTTTCTTCCTTATTCTATGGTCTAACTAGCAGCTACCTACAATCTACGCTAACGTTTTAACTACACAATCTCCTTGACTCCTATGGTAGCCTCCTCTCTGCTGTGATAGACTGACGTTGACTTTCATTCAATGAGTGGCTCAAGCTAAATGTTGGCTAGCTGCTAGCAGCGGCTAGGTGTTACGCGTCCCATAGTCCGGAGAGACGGTCGGTTGGCTCGCGCTGTGATTGGATAGTAGGTTGCCCAGCAGCTCTTTGCGTGGTTTACTTTGCGCCCGTCCGTGAATTTTTCTCATTGACCCTAGCTGCACTGCAGGGTGTCTTCCAGTGTTAATTTGGACAGCATTTTGATTTAGTTTTAGTCATAGTCTTTTGAATAAATCTCATTTAGTTTTAATAATATTTTAGTCGTCTGAAAAGTTTTAGTCGTCTAAATATCACAAGGTTTTATTTGTTTTATTTCATTTTATTTGACTAAATGAAATCTACAGTTGATTTTGTCGACAAAAAATATTTTGTCAGGGATTGATGGCGTTGTATTGGCAGATTTTACAATTGGTTGCATGCTGAAGATTGATCAGTGAATATCACCTGCTTCCTAGGCTGTGTTTTCCACTTCCTGTCGATATCATTGGTCATCTGACCAGTTTCATTGGATTTCATTGGATCAAATCAACAGGAAGTGGAAAACACAGCCTAGGAAACAGGTGAATAGATCTGCTATTTTCAGAGCGCAACACCTGCAGCGCAGCCAAACATAAAATAACTTGTCTTTTAGTTCTACTGGATCTCTTCTCCACTAGTTCCTCCCTAACATTTTAGTCTAGTGTTTATTTGTTGACGAAATTGTCAATATTTAGTCTCAGTTTTAGTCATCATAGCTTAGTTTTTATTTAGTTTTTGTCAGTGAAAAAAGGTAGTCCGCGAAAAAAAAATCGTTATAGTGTTAGTTGACGAAATGTATTTATGCAAGGTGTTGAAAGCTTATTCTCCACTGTGGGAAGACTACATTTTGTGCAAAATCCACTTTTTGGCCAGGGGAAAAAATATATAAAAAATTATATAATACATAATTAGTTGTTGTTTTAATGTATTTCTTTGTTTGTTTTTAGCTTTGGAGATGTTTAATTTCAAACCATAGAAGTAGATCTTCAGAATATGCCTATATTTTCACTCATGATTTCAGTTGATAATTCATTTTATATTAAAAATAATTCACACAGAAAAATCCTGTCTCGAACAGCGTACCATTGCCATCCACTGTCAATGTAGTTGCTGCCAACATTTGGGTATAAAAACAACAACAATATTTGTATTTTATTTTTTGTTTTTGTTTTTAAACCATTTGGACATCTCTTCCTCGAAATGATTGACGTATTCATAGGTCTGTTCGTATTTCTGTCAGGCTGACAACCAACTAGCCAATCATAGCGCGACCGTCCATCCGGGCTATGGGATCTAGACCCATCTTTGGTTTGAGTTTGGTTTTGGTTTGCAGGGGACGGGTACAACCTAACATGATGTTCAGTTACCGAGTGACAGAATGCCTACCCAATCACAGCCCTGTGTTGCTGTTGGGCTGTGATTGCAAGTCTACAGCAGAGCCGTATAAGAGAGTTATGACACTAGCGTTCACTAGCGTTGAATCCCATTGTAAGAATAGAATACGGAAGTGCTCTGTCTATCTCAATGAGATAGTTCCAATGTTTGGAACTATAGCCCATAGCAGCCCGCTTTGCGGCGAGATCAAAGCGTGACGTTACTCTCTCTTCTACACTCTGGTCCACAGGATAGATCATAGAGTTAAAAAAACAAAAAAACAAACAAAAACACCGAAACATTCAAATAACTGCAGCTATTCTCTCACATTAGTGTCACACACACACGCGCACGCACGCATGCACGCACGCGCACACACACACACACACACACACACACACACACACACACACACACACACACACACACAGATATGATTATATATATATATATATATATATATATATATATATATATATATATATATATATATATATATATATTATATATATAATCTGATAGATAGATTGATAGATAGATCTAGGCCTATAATAATATAAGTGTAGCCTATTTTGTACAACTTCCATGATAGAGCCATATTGGTAGTTTAATTACATTTTTCTGCTTCTTTCACTTCACTGCTTTCACTTTTACAGTCAATCGATAATGTGTGCAATCAAAAAATAAACCCCCTTTCTCCCCTCGCCAGTTTGGTACGTTCTAAACCTCTGTCCAATCACAGGAGTCCAACACAGCGCACAGCGCGATGCACTCTGGGTTTGGAGGAAAAGAATGAATGAAGATTGTTTCCATGGTAACAGCAACATAATACTCTCTCGGAAACGTGAGTCCTTGAGGGAGAGGAAGAGAGAGTTTGGCCATGATGCCATGGTAGTTCCTTATTATGACCTGAGGCCGATTCTACAAAAGGTCTTCTAAATCCTAGAATGTTGCTATAATATCAGTGGTTTTCAGACTATTTCATGTCAAGGACCTCCCAAAATTATATGTATTTGGCCACGGACCCCCATCTCAAAATATGTTGTTCCAGGGACCCCCCAGAAGCAAAGATTTGAGTTAAACATTTCTTGTAAAAAATATATATATATTCAAAGATTACACAAATTTTCACGATAAAAAAAAAGCAGATCTACAAGATCATAGCGGGGCACTTTGTGTTCCCGCTTTTAATGGGTTTAGTATTGGTTGGGTTTATTATGTCACAAATACCCTGCCTGCCTGTTGTCTATAAAAGATGCACATTTCCCCAGCATATTACATACACCCCCATTGCTGATAATGGTTTTACCCATATTTGGCTTTTCTTAAACCTGTAGATTTACTATTCATTATTAGCCTATTATTATTGTTATTGTTATTGTTATTGTTATTGTTATTGTTATTGTTATTGTTGTTATCATTATTATTATTATTAGGCCTACTACTACTATTATCCTGTTGTTGTAATATTATTATTAGCAGTCTGTGGAGCATATGCCACACCAACACTGCTTGTGTCTGTATGAGTGACAAATAAATAAACCCCCCTTGTTTAATTTAGCTGAGTCTAGGAAAATAAGTTAAATAATTCTACAGCAAACTATTGCAATTTTGCCACAAACTGATAGGCCTGTTTAACTTGTGATTGTGAACATCTGTTGCATGGTTGCCCCAGAACAGAACACTAGTTAATAATGAACCAGCAGGTGGTTATCATGATCACAGGTGTCTTTAGGCCTGAGCTGGGAGAAGAAATACTGACATTTCCTGAACTTCTTTTTGATTCCTATGCTCAGCCTCTCATTGAAAACTAGATGCCTATATGGCCACAACAACAATGCTAATGTTTTCTCAGAAGAGGTAGAAGTGTTACATGTAGTCTTATGATTAGCCTATAGGGCAATGGGCTCACAATAGCAATGAATAGGACAGTAACATTCTGTCAAAAGATTTAACTAGATTCTTTATGGTATTCTTGCCTTACCCTGTTTACAACTGGGGACACAATGGCTGTAATAAACTGATAAAGTTTCTGGAAAGATGCCAGTATGTAGACCAGTGGTTCTCAAAATCACTTTAACCACTTTACACCCTATATACTGTACATCAAGCATTTGAAAATTGCCGATCTACAAGCTCACCATGCATCATGTTGTGAGCTTGTAGATCGGCTATTTTAAATTGTTTTATTTTTGAGATGGGGGTCTGTGGCCAAATGCATATTAATCTGGAGGTCCTTTACCACTGATGTAGACAATAGCCTACATCAGTTTCTGAATTGTTTCATGTGACATGATACTGACATGATACTGACCATGATACTGTCCAGGATACTTAAGATACTGACCAGCATACTGACCAGGATACTAACATGATACTGACCATGATACTGTCCAGGATACTTAAGATACTGACCAGCATACTGACCAGGATACTAACATGATACTGACACAATACTGATGATGTCAGTATCATGGTCAGTACCATGACATGGCCTGACAACCCCTTTAAGGCTTATGTCTTACTGTGTGTGCAAGTGTATTCACTTTTTATCTTTATTGCTTTTAGAATAAACACAAAGATTAGTTTTTCTGGTATTTATTGTGCACGTTTTTTGTGTGTTTTCAACATTTTCAGATATCACAGAAAATGGGGCTCCTGTGTAAACATGTTTTGTTTTTCTACAGTTAACTTGGCAAGAGTTCCTGTTTACTTCATAAAACACATATGCGAATGTGCATAATGTATTTTAGAATTCTTTATCTTTGGCATGCATAAAAATACACTTGGACAACACAGATTTGTCGAACTGTGCGAACACCATGTTGACACATACAGAACAGGTACAACTTTATCACATACACATCCACTCTAAGACAGAATTCACATGTCTTGCGTCTAACCTTGGAGAGAACATGATGCAAACATTAGTCTCTAGAAGCAAGTGTCCAAAGACTCAATGCTTTCTGGAGCTGCTCTCAATTTGTGGAATGCATTACAATGTTCAGAGTGATTATTATTATTTGCATTACTTGTCCTTGATCAGAAAAGTCAGCAATACATAGACATACAGCTTATTTTGGTGTCTTTCAGTCTTTCATTAATGCACAATGCATAAGAACTTGTCTGCTGGTTTCATCATAGAGATAAAGGGCTTTTGCATCATGAGATTTATCTATGTGTGTTCACTGGCATCATCCTGATTCTGGAAGGGTGTAGTTAGATATATCTGGTAAAAATCACAATGTGGTGGTTGTTAGACTGTTAGTGAACCAGTGCTATCAACTAGACCACCTCCTGCTAAGAATGATGATACAGAATGATAAAGAAGAAACAAAATCAATGCAAGAACCTGTAACTGTAATTATTTTTTATAATTTAGCACACAGGCCCTGGAATATATTACGTATATATATTATGTCTATGATAGTGGTGGTGATGAATGAATACATAACTTTGATAGTTTTTCTGTAAACAAATTGTATCAATCTCACAACCAAGTTTGTGTAAATAAGTGCTTTGATTATTGGTCGCTTTGGAAGAGAGATTTCAATGCTTGTAAACATTGATGGAACTGTCATGTATCCTAGGAAAAACAGGAATACCTCATGAGAACAATGTTTTAGAGTGGAGTTTACATTCAGGGAGCTCATTTCATAGCCTAGGAGGCCATAGATTGTGTTGCTTTCTTCTGTGGGACTAGAAAAGCGTGACAATTCACAGAGGGTCACATAGTCACAATATACTGTATGTAGATCTGACACTGGAGCACCAACATCACACGAAGGACATTCCGATAAAACTGTGACACTTTTGAACATGACCAGCGGACTAGGTTGGCACAAGTTTGCACATAAAAAGTGGGAAAAGACTCAAAACACTCAACACAGCACTCATCTTTTACATATTATCTATAAACCTTAACACACTTGGTCTCCAATTCATATATATCAAGTGGAGAACATTCTACTAGACACATAATAATGCCATGTAGTGGCAACAGTCTGTACATACAGCAAGTTATATAATTTATGAGAATTAAAGTGCGAAACCCATAACATCGACAATCACCTGTTAGGCTACAGCAAAACCTTTGCCTCAGTTTGAAGGCATTTTCAGGAAGAACACTTATTAAACAGAAAGTGTGAGGTCATCCCTTTCTCCAGAGAGGTCAAGGAATGTCAATTCCAGTATCATTCAGGTTGGGATGGCTCAGAGCTCCAAGCATGTCCCCTGTAAGCTTCATTATACTCCATCGCAAGATGGTGTCGCCAGTGGTGGAAAAAGTACTCAAATTCTTTACTTGAGTAAAAGTACCAATACTGCAATATAGAAATACTCTGTTACAAGTACAAGTCCAGAATTCAAAATTTACTTGAGTAAAAGTACAAAAGTATTGGCATCAAAATGTACTTAAAGTACCAAAAGTAAAAGTACTAAAATATTTGAAAATAGCAGATCTACAAGCTCACAACGCGTCGCGATGCGACGTGTTGTGAGCTATTCGGCTATTTTCAAATAGCCTATGTATAAAATAGGGCTAAAGTGGTTAATGTATGTTTTATAATAATAATTTATATCTAAAGTTTTCAAATAATTGTAGTGGAGTAAAAGTAAAATGTTTGCCTCTGAGATGTAGTGGAGTAGAAGTAAAAGTATTGGAAATTGGAAATACTCAAGTAAAGTACAAATACCTAAAAATTTTAGTACAGTACTTAAGTAAATGTACTTAGTTACTTTCCACCACTGGGTGTCGCCTGCAGAAAATAACTGATCTACAAGTAGATCAGCTCTTTTTGGCAAGTGACACCATGGTACTACAGAGTATGAATTAGGATGCATTCAACAGACAAGTATACAGAGCTGCTCACAGGATGACATTCAGTGCTATTAATGTTCTGATCAGCTTCTTTGTCCTAGCGAGACATCATTCGTACAAACTCTGTGAAAAGAAATAACAATGACAGAAGTTTACTTGTACTTACTTGTGCTACACAGGATATGCATAACACAATAAACCACAGTATAATGAGGATATACATGTGCATAATTATGCAAAAAAGGTTAGCTTGCCTTCAAAATCAACAAGCCCATCTCCATTCAAGTCCACGTCCCTCAGGATATCCTCAATATCCTTATGACCAACCTGTGTGCGCGCGCACACACACACACACACACACACACACACACACACACACACACACACACACACACACACACACACACACACACACACACACACACACACACACACA
>NC_137608.1:40967333-41152333 GCF_963280865.1 Gymnoscopelus braueri | reverse complement strand
CTCAATCCTATGATAATGATCAAGTGTGGCTGGGAAACGCATCCTCACACTGAAGAATGTTGCCGTTTTCTTTTTTCACCTCATGCTCACAATGAATGCAACCTTTAAAGGGCACAGAGAGGGAGAGACATATCCCAGAGCCCTCAGGGGTTAACAGCGGGAGCAGTGAGAAGTGTAAACACAACACTCAGTCTTGATGTCAAGCCCAAGAACTGCCTGATCACTGAAACACTGACATAGAAAACACAGGAGGCACATGGACTGATGGAAGCGTAATCAGATGACGTGATGAGCACAACATCTTTAGCAGCTCTATCAATCCTTCAGCCACTGGCAAAAACATTTCGACTTGTCAAAACAAAATGTTGTCACCCAAGCAGAGGCCAAATGGTCATGTCCTGATTTGAATTCTGAAGTCTGATATTTATATAAAAAGTAAAATTTCATGTTGGATGTAAGTTGTGAAATTGTATTATGCAAAGCTCCTCTGTTATTGCCGGTTCCATTTGTGCATTACTGGACAAATACATGGTGATACCAACCAATATATAGGCCAATGTCATTGGTCCATCGGAACACTGTGCAACAGGTATGTTGTACACTCTTCATCAATATACAAGAACAGACACTCTAATGCAACAGCAAACATATTGACAGATTACATCTTTCTATTGATATTTTGCATTGTGCAGCACATTTTACTCAAAGCCAAAAAACACATTGTTACGTATCAATTATCCTTTGTCAGATGAAGATCGAAAGGATCAAATGTCAGAATTGAAGCATAGTGAACTTTGTATTGCAGTATTGCGCAGCGTTTTTACGGCGTGGCTTTGCAGAGGCTGTGTGTGTCCAAAAAAAACCACTTTAATTTCAATATGGAAGTCACTGGGGCTCAGATCGGGCTAAATCTCTTACGCCATACGTCATAGATACTTCATAGATGACGACGTCACAGGCTGGCCACATTACATGTACGTCCAGGAGCCACTGGAGATGTGGAGATCCACATGATTAATTATTTTGTTATACTGTACTGGTTTGAACTGCTGCACATGCCAAAAGGCTAGGGCGCGGATTAAACTCTGTGAAGTTTTGATGCAGAGGTTCTCACTGAGGAATCCGGAAACTCCCAGGGGTCCTTGACATGAAAATGTTTGTGAACCACTGAAATAGTGTTAATTCATCTATTTGTAAATCTGAGCGTGTAAAAATGTAACCAAATAGATTTTAAAGTTTTTATTTTTTTATTTTTTTAGTTCTACGTTTTTTTTATTTTTTCTCCCAATATAAATTGGGAGAAAAATAAAAGCTTTTTCTCCCAATTTATATATACTTCCAATCCACACCCCATGGAACAGCCACCCTGACCAGTGTTGCCAGAGTGTTTGCGAGAGAAATAAGCAACCAGGTCTATGAAAACAAGCCCAAAAGAAGCGACTAGGGCTAGGCCATATGAGCACTTTAAACATATATGCATCGGATATTTGAAAATAGTGATTTTTTTAGATCATTTTTTATATTTTTTGAAACATTTTAACAACACAAATGGGTGTCCCTGGCACAAAACATTTTCAGATGGGGGATCCGTGGACAAATACATTTGGGGTCCTTGACATGAATTTCTTTTTCAGAACCACTGGTTTAAACAACATAAAAACAAGCCCAAAAAAACGCAACCCACAACTACCATTATTTTCAAGTGACTTTACAGAAAAACTAGCCCAAAGTCGCTTTTAATAAGCGGACATGGCAACCCTGACACCTTGCGGTTGCTAGCTCATAAGCACAATATCTTCTCTGGCCAAGCAGGGTTTCTGTCCTGCTGATGTTTGGTCTCCTGTGGGAGACTAGGGTTCAAATCTCAGGTAGGATTTAAAACTTACGGATTGCAGCTTTAACACTCAGGATTTTACTGTGCACTGATGGCTGTACTGATTGCACTGCTAAAGTCAGAATCCTACACGGGTCTCTTTAAATATTATTATTTTATATACAAAATATAAAATGTGCGTTTGTGTGTGTCCACACTTACGTACAGGCTGCCTGCCCTTGGCCATGGCTTTACTCAGGTAGACGCAGGTTGACCCCAGTATGTTGCCCATGAATGTGTTTTGTGTCATGGACACGAGAGAGTCCCGATAGGGCCCAAGACCACCTCCCTGGCCCCTCTCCTCACAGGAAAGCACCCCTCTGTACCTTTGCTCAGCATCCTGGAGCATCTTTCCAGAGAGGTGCAGGCAAGGGGGCAGAGACAGTGTTAGAGATGCATACTGTAGTAGCTTCAGGACAGAAAGGACATGAACAAAGGTGGTGAAGGGAATGTGTGAAGGAGTCGATCCATGTCAGTGAACGCATTCATCATTCTTCAGTGCTATTAATGAATGCTCCCTGTAAGAGTGCTCCAGATTCTATGAAAAATGATTATGTTTGTGTGTGAGAGACAGAGAGTGTGAAACAGAACTACAAGGTGAGAAAGACGATCCGTCCACATCAATGAAACTGCAAGTGGCCAACTTTCCACTCATTCATCATAACAGTTTACTTGCCACATTGTGTAGACTGGCACTCCACGCCTATACACTGTCACAGGGACAGTAAACACGCGTACTGTGTAGAGGCAAAAGGGGCGAACAGCTAGTGCACAAAAGAGCAGGCAATACATGTGCTGAACACAATGCTTCTCGAGGATTTGAATCACTAAACAGTGATTAAGAAACTTCACCACCTCGAAATCCCCCCACTCCTCATCCACTGCATTTGCACAATATTCTGATAGTACTCATTGCTATAGAGTTTTTGTTCATTAACAGGGGTCTGCCTGTCTCTCCAGCTCTTGAATTTTTCTGCCCCTGTAGAGCAATGGTTCTCAACCTCTTCAGGCCGCGACCCCCCTAACAAATCATTTTCTTTTTTTGGAATTGTAAGAGTTGAGGTATTACATTTAGTTTGACTCTGTTCCATAGATAAATATTGTAAAAATAGCTGATCTACAAGCTTGTAGATCGGCTATATAATAATATTTGACAATTTGGCCAATGTTTGACCAGTTTTTATAGTTTGTTGATTACTTTTGATGCAGTAATGGTGTTTTTTTTCCTTTTCTTTCTTTAGGTATTAAAAAGGTCCTTAAAGTCCTTAAATTGTCACTGTCATCTGGGGACCCCTCCTGTAGAGGACATTGTGAGATATTTCCTTTTGAACTCGTTAGAAAACAATTCACGTTGAGCACCAAATCTCTGCCAAACTCTGCTCGCTGCTGTGATGTTTGACAGTTTATTTACTTGTGCTCATTCCAGCATGACTTAGAATGATGCAGTGAAACGCTGGCTTACAGAATTTATATTTGTAAATATCTTCATTTCAACACGTACGAGCGACCGATGTTACAGAAATCGGCTACATTAAATCCTACCGCCAAAAATTAAACCTAAAAACGTTGACTTTTGTCTTAACTGCTTTCTGTTGGGCCATGTCTCACAAGTCACGCCATGTTTGGACATAATGCAAAACAAACACAAAACAGTTAAAGAGATCTCTCTGTAGGGAAATACAATGGTCCACGTGCAACTAAATTATAACACTGTATAACACTGCAAATAAACATGCTTTAAAGAGGTGCACAATTAAACATTTCCATGCACACACTATTGTGCGATATCACAACTGTTCCAATTCCAACACCCAAACGAATAAGGCATATTGCCATTTAAGTCCATTGATGTACAACAAAGTAGGCTAATTACTTCAAGTCAGAATCAGTGCACACCACAGAATCCATTTAGTACACACAGCAGTGATAGCAAAGGAAGACATGGTGACACTGTGCATTATACAGACAACAACCTTACCTTACCTTTCTAACAGGATATGCTAAGCAGTTTCCCATAGCAAAGGAAAATACTGTCTCTACAAAAAACATGAGGATCTTTCTCCTGTAAAGTCTATGGTTTGATAGATAAAAGAGCAGACTCTAGTTTCACAGAGACCCATGTGGGAAAAATGTGCTCGTCTGTTTATATGGCTGGTTTAAGAAGAAGTGCACTGCATGGTCAAACTATCTGGTATGAATTAAACTAACAATGGGAAGAGTAATAAGAACTGAAAGAGAGAGAGAGAGAGAGAGAGAGAGAGAGAGAGAGAGAGAGAGAGAGAGAGAGAGAGAGAGAGAGATTGGGGAGGAGAGTGAAGGGAAGGAGGAGGAAGATAGAGTGATAAAAAAGACTTGGGTATAAATGAGTGGAGGGAGGGAAGTAGAGTCAGGAGCAGAAACAGAGTGATGTCTATAGATAGGAAGAGTGGCTGAACCACTTGTTATTTTCACCAATCTGTCTGTCACAGTTATTTAATAAGTCGGATTTATTGCCTATTTACATGTAGGTGCTATAGATGCTAATTATAGATAGTTGTATGTTGTTTACTCATTCACAGATACTATGTATGTTGTTTTGATCAGTGGCTCTCAACCTTTTATCCTTTGAGACCCCCCCCACGCACACACACCTTTATTGATCCCATGAGGGAAATTCAGTCACCATGGCAATTACAGCAGTCATAAAAACACAGGCACAGATAATAAAGAACACAGCAGATAAGAAAAAAATTGCTAAGGAGATAATAAAAAAAAGGAGGGCAAAAAAAGAAAGTCATAGCATGAGCAAGATTCACAGTGGTCACTTTGCACTGGCCCTTCTGGTGGAGGGCCTCAGCATCATCGGCCCACTTCCTCTTGTTGTTCGGGTGCATGCCCAGGAACTTGTAGGTGTCCACAAACCACACTGACTCCCCATGGATCTCCACCACAGCGTTGTGTTCGTCCGTGTTGTCATTTGGAATACAGCTGACAATGACAGTGTAATCTGAGAACTTCTGGAGGTGAAACATTGGAGTTTAAGTGGACGTCGGCTGCATAAAGGGTGACCTGGGGAGCACATGTGCTGCTCACCAGCACATCTGACAGGTAGCCCTGCAGTCTGACCTATTGCGGTCTACAGGTTAGGTAGTCCCGGATCCAGGTCACCAAGCCATGGTCCACCTGCATCACAGAGGGGTTCTTTATTAGCCAGTGTGGTTGGACAGTATTGAAGACACTGGAAAACATAATTCTTACGGCGTTGCGCCCCCGAGTCCAGATTGTTATAGGCTGTATTTAGCAGGTAGATGATAGCACCCTCTACCGCAATGTTCTCCTGGTATGGGAACTGCATGAGGGTCATGGAAGTCCCTCAACTGCGGTTTCAGGTGCTGCAAGACCAGTCGCTCAGAGGTCTTCAGGGCACGCGATGTCAGAGCGACCATCCTGTACTCGTTAAGGGCTGTGGGATGTCCCTTCTTTGGAAAGGATCCCGGAGCAGGGTTGCTAGCTGCTCAGAGCACACCTTTATCCCCCGGGGGTTGACGTTGTCCGGAGCTACAGACCCACTGCCCTTCTCACGTTTGTCATGGCGAGCTGAAGCCTCCCTTGGTTGGTCGTGAGGATCAGGGGTGGACGGCCTGCTGCTGCAACAAATGGACGGTCGCCCTCATCGCCGCTGTCAGGGTCAGCCAAAGTTGCAGCTACTGTTGCACCAGGCGCCCTCTACGCCGCAGCCGCCTGGAGCCACCATCCGGAGCTGCCCTCGCTGCTGCTGGGGCTGCTGTTCCAGCAGCTGATATGATTTAGTTGAAAATGTTTGACTACCTCATAACACTCGAGGCCTCACACCTTGTAAATAACAGGTTTGATGGCTATGCTGAAGAAGACCTTTGTGTCGAAACGTTAATAAAGCCTTGAGTGGGAGCTTCTTTTAAATTTACAGTGTGTGGACACTGTAAATTATTATTATTATTATTTCTTATTGATGACTACGGTACCCACCTTTTTCTGAAAATACTTGACCTCTTAGCCGACCTTGAACTTTGTGAGTTGCTCTGAATAAGAATGTCTGCTAAATGCCTTACATTTTTTATCAAAAACAATGTGGAACAACAACACAGTTTTATAGGGACCAAAATCAAAAGTGTTATACTGTAGGTATAGGAGAAAAGTACTTTAAAAGATAAGCAAGAAATGGGACACTTTTAGAAGCATCAGCATATGCATATCGCAAGCTTTACTATAAATCTGTGTCTGACAAGATAACTTTGCTTCAGGTGCATCACAGCAGGTGCATTACACACATCATGTATTGTTCTAAGTAAGTACTTAGAATCTTTTTTCTAACCTGTGAAAATCTCTGACAGGCCCAAAAAATAAATAATAATAATAATAATAACTTATTTAACCTGTAGGGTTCATTCTTATTTACAGCAAGCTCCAGCCCAGCATATTCCTCACCTGCACTTTCCCTCACAAGGGTATTCAGCTGCACTGTGACTAACCTCGCGTCACCAGACTTTCCACCTCGGACTGTGACACAGAAAGGAAAAGGAGCATTCCTTATGCAAGACAGACTTCAGAAATCGAATGCAGAAATCTAATTTAGCTTTCTGTTATCGTTAAGTACACGAACCACACACACACACACACACACACACACACACACACACACACACACACACACACACACACACACACACACACACACACACACACACACACACACACACACACACACACACACACACACACAAATTCTAAGAATATATATTCACGCTCCAAAAATAAACAAGTCAACAGTCATGCACTACTCTGTTGTGCATGACACAGACCTGTTCTCCCTGCCCCCACCCACTATCTCCCATCTTCCACTACCTTCAGCAGACAAGCACAAGGTCACTGTGAGCTAGCGGACGCACAATGGAAAAAAAGGATAAGACAGACAAGGAGTAAGTGAGAGAGAATATAATAAATATGATATATGAAGGATATCGAAATCATCTTGGAAGCACATTCAGAAAGAATAACTGATGGATTTTTAGTCCTGGTGAAATAGTTACAGGGGGCATGAAGATGTAAAAATATCTGAAATTAATATAAGAAATGGAAAGGGAAAATTCTGTGACATTGTGTACATTTGCTATTAAGGCAATCCTTTTTCAATCTTCCTTCTCATAAAAGGACCTTCAAACATGGATGATATGTCGCCACCTTATGTCCCATCTATTGCAAAATCAATTATTATCTACAACCAGCACTCCCAGCAGAGACATCTATAAATAGCCCATAAGCAGTGCAATAGTATCTGTTTTCTTTGTATTATTCTAACTGAACAGTGTGTGGATGTCTCAAATCACATTTTCTCTCTCTCGCTTTTCCACATACCGGTAATTGTTTTCCCTAAGACGTCATTCAAGATGAGCCAATGTTTTTTTCACAACACGACTCACAGATTGACTCACAGGATACTTGAACAATATGCTTTCAAGAAGAAAGACGACCCCTTGCTTGAAACCCCATTGGCTGATCTGCCTTGTTCCACACTGAGCCTGTTCAATGCCCGGCTGGAAAAACTGGGGCGTGAGTCATCCATCCACCCTATCCAATCTCAAATTATGAACATTCTGTGTATGAAAACAAGTAGCCTTCAAATGTCAGCTCCAAAGATGCTGCAAAAGAGACTGGCAAGGTGCCATATTAAATATGTTGTTTATACAGGATCTGGTTTAAAGCATCAAGATGAACCTTTGTGAGGATTCTTGCTGTAGTCTGTGTGCCAGGGAGAAATAAATTATATAATTCAAGCTTAATAGTTGGTTTGGTGGTCTTGGTTGTAATGAAAATGTATTTATGGCTATTCATGGATGATTGACTCATAGCCCAATAATGATCTTTTATATCATGGGACAAAGACAGTGATTATATTCAAAGCCTTCCTCATAGCCTTTTTGATAAAACTAGAGGTTTGGGCCGCAACTCTGCCCTCAGATCTAGAGTTCGGGCCTTCACCCCTACATGGCACTGCCGATCCGACCGATATGTCTGAGCCATAGTGTCGGGGGCTTTGTCAGAGTACCCGTTGTACCCGTCTGTCTGTGTCCATTTTATGCCCATATATGGAGATCTCCAGTCCGTATCTGGCTGTATACCTGTGTCCATTTTATGCCCATATATGGAGATCTCTGTATCTGTCAGTCCATGTTCCTTTTATGCTCATGTATGGAGATCCCATATGACATCAGCATATGCTCATATATTGGCATGCTCATATATGGGCATATCAGTTGGATCGCGGTCAATATGTCTATGGGCGTATCAGGTTTGTTTATGGTTATGTCTGAGTGACATGCCTATGGGCGTATGGGGTTTGTTTATGTCTGAGTCATAGTGATGTGGCTGTGGCCCTACTGTACGTATGGACGTGTCAGCCACCCCCATTAGCCAATTTTAATATAAGACTAGCCCATGCAAGAAAGAGCACACAAAATGAGTTTTGCAACATACATAAAACTAGGGGTTCTTGGTTCTATAGGTCTCTCTCAATCCTTTCCCCCTTTTCAATTAAACAATTAGTGAAGACAGGTCAACCTGTCCAAAGAAGTAAGAGTGTATGCATCACAGACAGTGTATGCATCACATATCGCAGATGTAGGCAATGCATGTAAATGATAATCTTGGAATGCAGGCTTTCCATCAGCAGAGCAGCTCTAAATGGCAAATTGCTTAATAGGAATGTGTATTTTATTCATACAAATTATTCTGAGTGGGTGAAAGTTGGAGTGGTTAAAATGAAATAGCTCCTTTAGGCAGCTGTAATGTTTATCCAGTTGAACATGGACAGAACACAATCTAAATATGAACCTGATCATTTCCAATACTAGCCGACAACTTATTTTGTGTCGACTCTCCCATGGGCCTTACCTGTCCAAACAGCGAATTCAGGATGGTGCGCAAATTGAGATCGGACGCGGTCGACGCCGCACTGGACCTCCTGGACCGCCGGGAGGATCTGCTGGACAGCGGGACCAGTGAACAGGAGGACGGGGTCGGGGTCGGGGACGCGATGCTGTTCGACAAACTGCATCTCTTGCGGTGGTCCTTCCGTTCAAAGAAAGGCGCCGTGTCGTCGTTGCTGTCCGTCAGAGAGGGGGTGCTGCTGGGGACTGATGTGCGAGTAGTGTGCGTGTGACTGCGATGGTCGTCTGGTGGTGGTGGTGGTCGAGATTGAGGGTCCTCTCGGTTGTGTTTTCTACGGTGGTGTCGATGTGTGGTTCTGGAGGACTTGGAGCGCTCCCTCACACCTCGCTCCACTTCACCATCTTCTCCTCCCTCCTCAGGTGGGTGCAGCAGGTCTCCTGAAACTTGGTCCTGATGCTGCGGGTCGCGCCGAGAGCAGCTCTTCTTACCCCCCCGTGTCGCTGCTGCGTTATTATTCCGGCTGAGAAGAAGCGATGGATGGCACAGGGGTCTCCGCGCACTGACATCGCATTCGGCCGACCAGAACGACTCCTCCGTGGCGTTGCTGTGTGGAACGGCGGCCGGGCGGTGCTGGTGGTGGTGATGGTGACTCCGACGACTCTCTGTCGTGCGTCCAGGGAGGTGTGTCGCTCTCGCCGACGATTTCAGCGAGGAGGAGGTCGTGGATTCGGATTTGGGGAACGAGGAGCTCATGTTTGTTTGTTATTTATTGTGTCTGCGGTTGATTAATAAAATGTCCGTTTTATCCGTTGTCGATTCATCATTTCTCGAACACGACTGCCTGAGTCGTGCCAGAGCCTCCCCGTTTAAAGTTGAATTTCACCACCTGATTGCCCAGACATAAACACGCACGCACACTTGCGCGCACACACACAGTGCGTCATCATCATTGCATGATTGATGACATGCAAACGTTGACATCTTAAAGATATGTGTAGTGTGGGTGTATGTGGGAGTGTGACTGTGTGAGTTAATAAAAGCTACTGCACAAATAATGATGTTCTTCTAGCTCTTCTCCTCTTGTGGCTGAAATGTGTGCCTTTAACAAACCCCTAAAATAAAGCAGCTTCATTGAAATCCCAAATCCATTTTACACAAAGAAAACAACCTGTCATCACAAGTCTTTGCATTATGAAGAGGGAAACACCAGTTATTCACACATCTGTTGTCCACATTCACAATAAAGATTTAGCTGATCGGTGCATAGGCCTGATTTTTTCTTTAAAAGTATAGACGCTTTTTGTTGTTATTCTATATAGTGTATAGTGTAATCATGTAGTAGGCCTATATATCTTTTAGGAAAACAACACTATTATAGCCTAAGAAAGTAGCAGAAATATGCAGAAAGTCGTTTTTAATGTAGACAGAATAAATCAGAACCTTTTTGGCAAAACAATGATATATTTTGTATGTAGAATGTGGAATTCAACAACAAATAGGCCTACAAATACAACAAAACATGAAGCAGAGTATGCATTGTGTGCATAGACTATTTTTCTCACATGTGTGCAAGTTGTGCAACACAAAGTATTTGATTTACTGAAATTGCAGTCCTTCTTTGGGAGGTAGAATTGGCATCTCATTTGCTTGCCTGCCCCAGTTGCAGTCTCAGGTGTATCAGGAGATCAGGACAACATTCAGCCCCCTGATCACAAGCACTGCAAAGGGTGCTTAGTTTTGTCTGAGTGCAGCACACATCTCATATTTTCTGTATGTATGTGTGTGTGTGTGTGTGTGTGTGTGTGTGTGTGTGTGTGTGTGTGTGTGTGTGTGTGTGTGTGTGTGTGTGTGTGTGTGTGTGTGTGTGTGTGTGTGTGTGTGTGTGTGTGTGCGTGTGCGTGCACAAATAATGTTATAACTACCAGATTACCCTAGGACAATATTACCCTGGGGGTGTACAGCTTTTGTGGAAATACAAAGTCAGTTTTTCTAATGGAAAGTAATCAAATTTCAAGTTGAAAAAAGATAATTTAAGGGTTTACATAGTGGTGGCTCATTTTCAGACAAACAAACAAATACAAAACTCTGCGCAGTCTTCATTTTTGTTAGACTTTCCTTGAACTGTAGGTTAGTTAACCTCACACTGTAGCTCATTAGGCCTATCTGAAAATCCAAAAGCTCTATTTCCCTCACTGCAATATCATAAACAAGAAAATAGGCTCACACACTGACAAACAAACATTGAGGCTCTTTGGCTGCAAAAATTATAGTCTTTTACTTACAAAAGTGCAAAAAGTGACATGGTGAAAAACTGTGTCACAGAGAGTGGACATTTTGCTCCTCAGACCATTATCACTGAATGCAGATTGCTATAAATAGGCAGTAGGCCTATTAACTGTAACCAATGGTAATGAAGCTAATCGAAGGCACAGAGTGCCATCAATCAGCCCATTACCACTGTTGAGGCCCAAGGGCCTGCAAGAAAATTATACAACATACAGCAAACAAACAATATTTTCACATCACTCTTAAAGAAGAGATACTCTTATTTGCAAGTCATCTATACAACTTTACAACTTACAAGAAGAATACATTGCAACAATACAACTTCAGAAGTATAGAAAAGACCATCGTTTTTGGGGGCACAGCTATAAAGGACCTAAGGAGAAAAGGAGATACAATTAAAGTTACAAAAAGCACTAAATGCAATATGCCATGCCATGAGCATGTTACCTGTCAAGTGGTTGTTGTTTTTAGTGCTCTTGTTCTGTTTTGTCTTGTGTACCATGTTTTTTTTTTTTTTGTCAGGGATTTTGTTGTGTGATGCTGCAAATGTTAATTAATACTGTGTTGTACACTGCTAAAGGGCCTGTATGTGTATGTGAAAGTCAATTAAAAAAAAACATTAAAAAAAAAAACATATGTTACCTTTCCAAGCCAAACTGTGGAATGGTGTGTTTAACTGCTTTTCATCAAATGATGACCTGGGTTTGCCTTACCTAAAGAATGTGCAGGACAGCACAGATAGCACAGGATGTAGCTCTTTTTAAAATCTGTTCCCAATATACTGGACTCATGAAAATGCTTTTTTTTCCACTCAGTCAGCAATCAAGTGCTTTTGGCTTCACACATTCTCAGTGCAGTAGTTCTGGCTGAAAATAACCTCTGTTAATGGAGTCAGCTCTGAATGTCTCATTGCACCCCTACGCCCCCCTGTGTCACTAATATAAAACTACATCTACAAGAAGGAAAGCTGAATTTTGTGTTGCCTGCTGTAGGAAGATGGCTATAACCCCATGACATTTCCAACCTCACTGATCCCCCTTTCCTCTAATTAGGTGACCAAGCAAGGTTTCAGCAAAGTGCTGAAACCTGTATTGTTTTTTTGTAGGATTATTATTATTACCCCTCTTCTATCCAAAAATAACCTGTATCTCAGAAACCAAAGACCAATAATGATAATAGAGGGGCTTATGAGACTTTTCGAGGTTATCTACAGGTTCTTAAGGTTATATTTTGTTTAGGGATAGAATACAAAACAATCAAATTTATATTAAAATACAGTGTATTTCCTGAGGATAACACATGAAATCAGTGGTTTTCAAGGCCCCCCTTAGGTAATATTCCAGGGCCCCAATAGGAGATATGCCTACCTGTCAACATTGCAGGTCCATCTGTACACACTCCACACTTCTAACTCTAAAGGTGCTATATAAAACATCAAAACCAAAACTCAAGCCATTAAGAACACACACACACACACACACACACACACACACACACACACACACACACACACACACACACACACACACACACACACACACACACACACACACACACACACACACACACACACTAAAACGACCGATCTAATGTGAGTAAAAATTATTAAAAGTAAATAAAGTGAGTACAAATTTTTTAAAGTAAATACTTTGAGTAAAAATACTTCAGAGTACTTAAATTGAGTAAAAAATACTTAAAAGTACTCAAATTGAGTTAAAATACTTAAAAAGTTGAACAAAATAGTACAAATACTTAAAAGTTGATAAAAAACACTAAAAATACCTAAAAGTTGATAAAAAGAGTAAAAATACTTAAAAGTTGTAAAAATGAGAAAAAAATACTTTAAAGTTAATAAAGTGATTACAAATACTTTCAAGTAAATACATTGAGTAACAATACTATACTTAAAGGGATATTTCACTTTCAAAAAAACTTTTGGTCATTTTATCATCTACTCAGCCCTTTGTGAGCCCCCCAGACAGTTTTTAAGTTGCTTGATTCATTATTTAGATATTTGATATTCATTTTATCAGACACGCCCCCTTCCTATACAAACCCATTGTAACTTCAAACTCCATTTTAACATGTTAGATTCATCAAAAACACCCGTCCTTGGTTCTGCTGACTCACCCTGCCCTCCTAATGCGTGAGGGGGCCGTGTTTTTCCGATTACTTTTTTCATTTTTTTTATTTCATTTTTTTATTGTATTGTATTATTTTCATTTTCCCAAAGAATTATTAAAAATAAATGGAAAAATTAATTGAAAAAACACGGCCCCCTCATGCATTAGGAGGGCAGGATGAGTCACCAGAACCAAGGACGGGTGTTTTTGATGAATCTAACATGGTTAAAATGAAGTTTGAAGTTACAATGGGTTTGTATAGGAAGGGGGCGTGTCTGATAAAATGAATATCAAATATCTAAATATTGAATCAAGCAACTTAAAAACTGTCTGGGGGGTTCACAAAGGGCTGAGTAGATGATAAAATGACCAAAAGTTTTTTTGAAAGTGAAATATCCCTTTAATAGTACTTAAATTGAGTAAAAATACTCAGTAGTACTTCAAATGAGTAAAACATACTACTACAAATACTCTTTTAGTACCGCCTCAATACCAGTCTGAATGCCAGCGCCCACACATCAAATAGATTTGTACCAACTGAATGACAGCACTGCACTCATCAAACAGAGTAGGCACCGCTTACTCACACTGGGTGTGATTTTTTAAAGGGGGGCGCTGAGGTGTTCCCTTTGGGGGGCCAAGAGCACTAAGCCTAACCATGATACTGACCTGATACTGACCATGAAACTGACATGATGCTGACCATCCAGGATGCTGCAGATGTTCTATTACTCTGTAATGGCCAGTGTCCTCTTCTTTGAGATTGCCTGCTGGGGAGGGGGGGGGTTCACATGAAGGCTGCGGACACAATAAGCCTAAACAGGCTGTGAGGAAGGCTAGTGGCTCTGTCGTTGTTGGGGTTACACTGGACAAGGTGGAGGATGTGGTGAAGATGCGTGTACAGAGGAAGCCGGAGGCCATCACGGCCAACCACTCCCACCCCCTCCACATGGGGATTGAAGAGCGAGTACCCAAGAATGAGGCTGGACGGGCTTTGTCAGCCCTTTGTGCTGTTTGCTATGAGAATGCTATGAGAGGGCAACGGTAACTGACTCTCTATGACTTAAGTTGCATTACGACGTTGTGTGACAATTGTAACATCTAATCTGTTATCACCTGTAACATTACCTGTGGTCTGTGCTGATGTCATAGCTACAGGCTAATGTTGCTACTCTTTTTCACATGAACACATTTGAACATCTGTGGAGAAACCTAAAAATCACCATTGAGATCTGCAAGAAGGAAAGGGACCTGCCCAAATCCAGGTAGCCTACTGCAAAGTTGTAGAGGCGTCCCAGGAAGGCTCAAAGCTGGAAAAGCACCAAAGCTAAGCTTAAGTACTAAGCTGTAAGAAGTACTAAATAAAGGATCTGAATACTTATGTAAATTACATATTTCAGTTTTTTATTCTTAATAAATTTGCAAAACTTTCTAAAAAATAAATTTCACTGTCATTATGGGGTGTGTGATTAATGTGTAGATTGATGGCATTTTTTATTCATCAATTTTAATTAAAGTCTATAACACAACCCTGGTGGAAGTCAGGAAAAGGTGAAGGGGTCTGAACACTTCCTGAAGCCACTAGCACATATACAGTATGTTGTGATTCATTCACTGAAACAAACAGACAACATGCTGGGTACAACTTCCCTTGAAAGGTTGACTTAGATTAAAGCCAGAGTGATTCAGTGCAAAGTAAAGCTTACATTGTAAAATAATACCTCTTGATATACGTGATCCCCTGATCAGGGGAACAGTATGGAATTCTGTGTCCCAAGTTGCAACATATCACACTGTACACACATCTAATAACATTTAGAAACCATAGCATATCTTATGCTCCTCTCAGCACTATGTCCTCGTAATTTCTATCCTATTCAGAACCAGTGATGTTTCTGACAACTGCTGGTTAAATGAAGATACTTCACCATTTATTAAATTCACATAAATATTGTTCAATTTTTTTTACAAGAACAACTTAAAGACCCAATCCTTAATACAAATGTAAACAAAATGGTAGCCCCACCATATGTACAAAGTTATGGGAAGGCTCTTTTTTTTTTTTTTTTACTATAAGGTTGATTGACAGTGCTCTTGTTTTAAGGCCTGATTATTTTTCATTTTGTAAACAGTTTGTGCCATATTACTTGTAAACATTAGGAATAAAAATATCTGTATCTTGAATTATGATGTGATGGAAAGTTGCAAACAGCTATTTTCCAATTGAGTACTGTACACTCATCCACGATTTGTTCTTTGGGAATTAAGGATTGTGACTTTAAGAATGGATCATTTCACCATATGGTTCTTCAATATTACAGATGGATAAATAAAACAAAAACAACAACTCACCGAACAATATAAATATCACTTGATAAACATTGAAAGAATATACAAATCAGATATGGGAATGATGTCACAATAGTTTTTTTTTTTTTGTAATAGAAGATGGAATGCTATATGTCTACCTGTAAATCAAGACAACACAAATATTACATGGTTGAGGACAATCATTTCAAAACATCTCCAATTGAACATTTTTCTTTTCTCCAACTCTATGTACAGAAATACAAACCTGATATCAAATACAACCAAATTACAACAATTTTGTTAATTTACCAAAACACTTCTCTTTGTTTTACAGCACAGGCTGACTCAGAATATTTTTTTTAAATCTAAAAATGTGCTTATCTAACCATTTCTTGTGAAAGGGGAGCACAATTAACATTCACACCACCAGCATAGGGATAATGAGCAGATGTGGGGAATGATTCTGTAAACATTCGCTTTTAGTGTTTGACACTGGGCCTCACTTATCAATTTATGACTATGTTGCCGTATTCATCAGTTTGATAAATATGATCACATTTGGTTGAGATGGCTTACGTACAGTATGCAAGCATGACCACATTTTTTTTTACAAAACCATAAGAAAAAAGCAATGATGAAAATCTGTCTGATGAAGATTACTAATATACATTCAGGAAGTTGTGGAGTAGACTCCACATTATGAGGTTAATTTATTCTAATTCATCAGATTACAGCCACCAAATGCCAACAAAATGCAACAAGATGTTAACCAGTTAAACACTTAAGGCCTATTTCAAAAATAGAAGATCTACAAGCTCACAATGCATCACATTTGAACATTTGTGAAGATTTTTGAACATTCTTGGAACGCTTCACCTATAATGACATACCCAATAGGGGCGCCAGAGTTAACGTGGTTAAAGGAAATATTTTTCCAGAATGACAAAGAACTTCTCTGTAATAATTTCCCTTCTCTAAGAGAAGGTCAATTATTTTATTAACCAGCAATTAAAGATAGAGATAGAGTTTACCATTATGGACAAATAGGAGGTCACATGGTCTTTCATTTGGCAACATAATCTTTGACATTGAGAACTCTGAAATGATTTCAGTATCACCGTTTTTTTACTAAGTGGATCAATGTCGATGTTCTGTTTAAATGGTGGCAGGGTTTTTTGTGAGTAGAGTTGGGCTAAGATCTTTGATGCAAAAATACTTGTTTGATTGTTGAATGTGATGATGAAATGTTCCATTCTGAAATCAAAAAACTGTAACTAATCACACATTTCACACATACATTTCATGTATGTGTATACATGTATACTATACATGTATAGTTAAACAAGCGACATACAATCAGATTGATAAGAGAGGCCCATTGTTTGGTCAGTCCATAGCTGCTGGGAAGAGTCACAATGAGACAGAGAATATGTACACAGTGAATGTGAGCATTGGTCTGGAGACTGAAAAAGAGTTGCTCCCCAATCCTACAGACACTGTTCATCACTTGTCTGTCTCTTGCTTAGATATGGTTTCACACTCACTCCTCAATCTTTCTCTCTCCCTCCTTCTCTTCTCAGCGACCAGGAGTAAAAATGTAGTCTAAAGCCTGTCTCTCAGCAGCAGCCACATTTGGGTGCCAGAGATCCACCATGAAGACCACCCTGGGGCCGTCCTCTGCAATGCCTGCAAACAGTGGTAAAATAAGATAGAAACAACACAGTCACATATTTTATTGTATTTTTGTTTATCATCTCTGCTAGGTGGAGATCTTGCATTTGCCGTGTGTGTGTGTGTGTGTGTGTGTGTGTGTGTGTGTGTGTGTGTGTGTGTGTGTGTGTGTGTCTGTCTCACAAAGTACTAAACTGATCTGCATCATGTCTTGTGCATGCTGCCAGCAGCCTCAATTCCCGAATTGCACTATGTCATATCAAAAATAGGAATTTAAATAATCCCCAAAAGGTAGCACATCCCAAATTTCAAATCAATGGAGGACAAAGTACTCACATTTCCATTTTTTTATTGGCACATACCAATGAACGAACATTGGTATGTTAAGAGCCTTCATGAGAGCAACAACTATGTCATATTTGTGAATTAATGTTCGTCCACCAATTTATTTCATACAGGCGTGAGAGGTTTGCTGTCACAATCTACAGTACTACTGTAGATCATCATCTGCCATGCTGCACGTGTCGTGCGTAGTTTGAAATTGCTTCAGTCATCAAAACATGCAATTTGTGATAGATAAAAACTGTGAACCATTAACATCCCTAGCACCCCAAGGAGACGCGTGATCTGAAGGGTTACAAAGTATTACATTGCACAATTTGTCTGTTGTCTTTAGCCCTGTCTATAACAGTAGGCTCTCACTCGTCACCCCCCATCCCAATTTGTTTTTTCAATGGATCAGCATGAATCCGGCAGAAGACCTATTTCTGATTCAACACGGCGAGTATGGCTGAAAGGCTACAAGTTTGTATGCCTGCTATGGCCTGTCTGGTCTGGTTGCACCATAATGATGTAATGACACATATTATATCCCTTCTCCTCTTTGCCCTGTGCCTTTTCATACAGTGCACAACCCAAAAGCATTGTCATCACGACAAGACAGAATGATGGAGGGAGGGAGGGCATGCTTCTTGGCATAGATTTGCACTCTACTATAAGCACAGCTTTCTAGGTTCAGTTTAGTTGTCTCCGCCAGGCCAAAGGCGTGGCCGAGACTACGTTTTGCACCCTGTCCGTCCCTGTCCGTCAGCTAATCTGTGGCACTGTTGGACCGATCAACGTGAAACTGTGCACACACACTCCCTGGATGCCAAAGCAAATTTTTCACATTGGTCTGTTATAGCGCCACCATGACCATTAGCAAGGTTTTTTTTATATTCAGGCATGCAAACAGCCCCGAGGTGAAAAAGGTGACAACATGTTTATTTTTTTCGGGTCAGGTGTCACACAATTGCCCTATTTGGATTCAAAACGGCTATTGTAGCTGAAAAGCTACAAGTTTGCATGTCTGAATATTACTAGATTTTGTCCAAACATCACGCAAATCAGTCTCTATAGTCATGTGATGGAGGCGGATCTGTCCGATTTTTCATATTCCATCCTGACTGGTGTGAAACTTTGCACGCACATTCCCACTAGGCTGAGGAAGAAATGCCACCCTTTTCACATTGTCCTGTTATTGCACCACCAGGAGGCAGATTTTTGCTAAACAATTTATTTTATATTACTCCTACATATTTTGACCAAACATCACGCAACTTGGTACACATTATCTCTATAGTCATGTGATCAGGACGGACATGTCCGGTTTTTCATATTCCATCCTGATTGGCTAAAGTTTGCAGGAGTGCCTCTTTTTGAACAAAATGGCTCAAATCAAGAACGCAGCGTCCGATTGCCATGAGGCTTTGCACGCACATTCCCACTAGGCAGAGGAAGCTGGTTTAATTTAGTTAAAACAGAGGCAAAGTGACTGAAATGGAAAAGGAAAACAAGTTGCAAGTTACACTGGTGATGTTTACAAATGTAACAGGGTTTTTTAGAACATGCCATGAACTTCCCATGAACTATGATCAATCAACTCTTCATTTAACAATAATATACAGACAATGAGCTAATAATAGACGATAAATAAATAAAACCACTAAGAAGTGGTGGTGTTTGCAAATACTTTAAATTATTCTCACCCTCATGGAATGCCCTGTGGAGGAAGGAGTCATCAAAGAGCAGACAGCTGCCCGCAGACCAGCACTGTGGTTCTCCTCCAACCACCAGCTCACAGGCATTGGGCACTTTAAGACCTAGATGAGAAGGGGGAAAAAGTGGTCTTTATTAAATGTTTCAATCCAAAATAAGCCATTATTTGAAGTAACTGTTCCAAGAACTGGAATTCATTTGTATTTTAATATAATGTATATCTGGCATGAAGGCAACATCATGGGTTGTCATGAGGGTAATGGGTTGTCATGAGGGTAATGAGTTGTAGTTACATTTCTGAGGATAGTGATCAGTGTTTTTCAAGAGGAGTGTTTCACTCCTCTTGACCTATCATAACATTGTAGCATACCGTATACTAATCAAAAGGAAAAATGCCTTATACAATAGTCAAACATTACTATTTTTTAATGGCATCCTGGCTCAGGTGCATGTATGAAAGCACTGACCAACAAAAAAAACTGATGAAACCTTCAAGACAGTTCATTCCTTTACCAAGGTGGCAGCGCAGCCTGACGTTGGTTGGCCCATAGTGCTCAGTGATCAAAGCCCCGGGTGTCAGCACGGAGAAGCATGCATTTCCAAACACGTTGTTGGCGATGAAGGTGCGCAGCTGGCCCAGCACTCTCCAAGCCCGGGGACATCGTCTGGCATTGAGTGCCAGCGGAGTGCCTTGGTTGACCAGGTAGTAGGTCCACCACTGCCCATGAGGGGTGTTGTTGGCTTTCCATCCGGGAGGGAGAGACGAGACCCCCCGCCCTGGAAGGTGGTGGTAAATGTTCTCAAACTCGGCCAGGAGAGCGGGAAAGCTTCGCTCCAGCAACTCTACGTCATGTTTCTGTGCGTCCCGTGAGAAGAAAGGGGCTGAGGGCAGGTCAGGGAGGAAGAACACCTCTGGCCGCTGGATGGTCGGTCGGCTGGTGAGATATCGACTTTGGTCACGGACCCCTTTATGCACCCTTCCCATACCTGACCAGGTGTAGCGTTTGGCGTAATCCTGCAGGCTGTGGTACAGCCTCTGGTTCAGACCCTCCCCAGTGCTGGTGCAACGGAAGCACTCTGAGGACTGGCAGTAAGCGAACCCATTCTGCTCCTCCGCCTGCCTCCCTTTAGCCCTCCCACCTCCCTCTGAAGTGATCAACTCACCCCCTCCCACACGACTGGACTCTGTGCTGTAACGCCCATGCAAGGGACTGGATCTGTGCTCACGGCCCACCCTGTAACAATACCACACAAAGAGGAGCAGCAGACACATAGCGGTGCCAAAGGCACTGGACTCACACTCCCTCATAGACTGCATCCCCCCGGCCACCATCTCCCTCACCCTCTCCAATGACCACTCCATTTTGGCTCTTCTCTAGGCCGCTGAGTCGGATGGAGGGATTGGGGGAAAAAAGTGCTGAATCTGATGAAGGATCAGTTAACAGGCCAGTCTGGATTCCGAGTGAGAGGAGGCCTTAAACACATGCACGATGTTCCGTTGAACCTGATCTCCGGCAGCTCTTATCAGTCCCCCCTGCAGTAAACAGCTTGATGTGACGTGATGTGACACTCTCAGTCTCCAGTATTAACATTTCAGCACTCAGGGATGAGGGAAGGTTCTCCCCGCTGGTATGGTGTCTGGCTGTGCGGTATTTGTGCTGCTCCCTCTCATGTACATTTAGACAGATGCAGACAGACACCACACCTCAGGGTATCTGTGGTCTGGAGGAGAGAGAGGGAGAGAGAGATTGAGAGATTAAGAGAGAGAGTAAGAGAGAGAGAGGGGGAGGTGAAGGAATGCAATTAATAACATCCAATGTGTGTAGGCTGCAGAATAGTAGTGTTAGCTTGTGTACTGTTCAGCATGCAGAATGAGATAAAGCGACTGCACACAGATATTACATAATTTCTGAATTCTGCCACTACAACTCAACTGAAAATATCCCCTCCCTAGTGAACTATAAAAACACCTGCTGCAACTCAAACCCACACTGTACTTTTCCTGCACACACATTTTGAAAGCAATTCAGCTCTTCCACACATAACACCCCTGGCCTGTGCTGCGCTGTACAAAACCATGAGTCACTCACGGGCATATTGCTGCTGCATTTAACATAGGCTAAATCTATCTCTCTCTTCTTCTCCGCGCTGTACACGCGTGCACCGGCCACACGCGTGCGCATACATGCACGGCGAATTATGTAAACGTAAACACAGAGTTGATATCCACCCACCCACACGATGCTTTCACAGCAGCCTGCTCAGTGGAGAGCGGACTGCATAAACGGGTCCTCAGGGGCTCTGGCGCGGCCAACTGACTATGTAGCTAATAATCAATCTACCAAATAGGTGAATGCATACATGATTGTATAATGACAAAGCATGAGGAGATGTTATGCAATGCGTCATCATTGTGTGTGTGCAGAAGAACTCCACACACTGCTCTGGTATGATCGCACCAAAAATGGTCTGACAACCAACCCTGCTGCTCATACATCTAACTCAGTGGTTCTCAACCTGTGGGCCGGGACCCCCAAGAAGGTCCCCACATGATTTTTGGGGGGTCCCCAGATGACAATGAAGTGACAATTTAAGGACTTTTAAGACCTGAAAAATAAAAATAAAATAAAAAGACCATTACTACATCAAAATGTACTATAAAAACTGGCCAAACATTGGCCAAATTGTCAAATAATATAAGAAAGAGGCAAAAATTGTGAAAATAGCCGATCTACAAGCTCACAACGCCTCGCAAGTGAGCTATTTTCACAATATTTATCTGTGGAACCGAAAATGTAATGCCCCTCAACTCCTACAATTCCAAGTGCTTATCAGGGTGGGGGGTCCCCAGTTCAGATATGATTATTTTGGGGGCTCAAGGGCTGAAAAGGTTTAGAACCACTGATCTAACAAAGCACGGCCTGCTTGGACAGCTAATATTACACTCCCTTTCATTTTTACATAAAAGCCTAACATAATAGTCGTAGTCTGCTTGCTACGTTACGTAGTACGTACGCCGGTGTCGCTTCCCAAAAAGAACAGTTCTTGTTGGCAAGCGACACCCTCGCGCGATGGCAATCTATAGATGAGGTGAGACGCACACCACCTCCTCAACAGGACAGTTCCGAACGAGGCGAGACCGAACGTTGAATATTTACGATGCAGATGCACAAACCCATCTGATAAAAACCCATCTCTTTCTTCTTTCCTCTGTTTAGGTGTCCCCTTACGCCTCATTTGTACTTCGTACTACGACGGTGTCGCTTTCCGATCAGCACTGATTTACTATGGAAAGCCAAATGGGTCACAATTCGTCTAATTTTCCTTTGGCCTATGGATTGGTGTCAAGTCAACGCCTGGGCTGGTCGCCAACGTTTATAAAGGCCGTTTACAATCACCAGCGGCAAGCGACACCATGTACGTCGTTCGATTGAGTTAATAAAAAAAAAAAAAAAGCTCTGAAACCAAATGTTTACCATGATGCAATGGGGTGATGCGCTGCAGTCACCAGGCCAACAACATGTCACATCATCAGCATCATCCCACAGATGGTGATCAAAAACAACTGACAGTAGGCTATTATGTCATGATCAAAGGGTGCCTCGATCAAAGTAGCTAAACAAGCAGCTCGCATTGGAAGGGCCTGTCAATGTTTCGTCTTTCGTGGCTAAACTAATGCTTCATTTATTCTATAGTCTACTTTGTTGCGCGCCGATGTCGTGCGCCGACAATCGCCGATCTCCAAGCTGCTTTCGGCGCGCGACACTGGCATGCAACTGCAAGTAAGTATAACAACCAAGGCTTTAAATGATAACATTGTTGTTGCATGATCCATACCTACTCATTGGTTGCTGTGTATCCAGTGGAGGAGATCAGATGCGTTCAGGCGCACATACAGGTGTTTCTCCTGGGCAGCTCAGCGCTGCGCACCACTGCAGTGCAAAAGGTTGACGGACATCAGTCGCGAATAACATCCTATGATGAAATATGTCCAAAACACACAATAGAAGCCTAGACTATCCTAAATGAGATTGACGCGTGTCTTATTCTATAAAAACGTAACGTAAAAATGTTTCGTCAACGGCTTAAAACATCTTATAAGTACAGAAAAGAAGCTTCCAATCCGTAGTTTAAAGAATATTGTTGTAAATATAGCCGCACCAAGCGAAGCAGCCTGCTTCCGTATGGCTGCCAATGGCTCAACGAGCTATTGGTGACTCGCCCATCGACTGTTGTTTGGCTTTACTAAGTACTACATTTCCCAAGATGCAACGCGACGACGATATCGATGGTACACGCACATATTAAGCAGCAGCGGCCACTCGGCAGTTTTTTTCCTGTGAGGTCGTGATATATTAGTAACATTAAAGTAGAAGACTATAGGTCTTTTAAAGTTAAATTAAAGTTAATTAAAAAAAACGTTGACAGTCTGGACGCACGGCCATAGTAGCCTATATCAATATATATTGTTTTAATTTCCTTGCTTTGGTTATTATTAGTCTCATTGATCATCTACAAATAAACGACACGTTGAGACTACTATCACATTAAATATATTCTTTTTTATTATTATTATTACATAATATATTTAATAGTGATATTTGTAATATTTGTAATATAAATGTAATATTTAATGTGATATTTAATAGTGGCGATTTCACAGCTGCTGAAATGACTGAAAAACACAAAAAAAATCATAGTGTTTTATGCACAGCAATGCAACATTTTGAACACATTGATCTAATCGAATCATGTGGTCACTGGTAGGTAGATGAGGAGATATTATCGCACCGCACAGCTTCCTGTTATGGGAAGTGTGCAGATAAGCTAATTAGAAAACAAACATTGTGGCTTCTTTATCACTGGTCCACTGTTCCACACTGCCAAAACCAGATGAGATAAGGCTGGGAATGAGGTTACTAGGTTAGGCAAGGCATGCAATATGACAGCAAGTGCGTTCTTCGAAGTGACCGAAAAAGACACTCAATTCAATTCAATTCAATTCAAAGGGGCCTTAAATTGGCATGAGGTTTAAATTGACAAAGCAAGTGTCGAAATATAATAAAAACAGTTGAAAATGGGGAAAGTGTATAGTTAGCCTACAGTTGGAGGGCCCGGGGGTAGGCCTACAGAATTTGTGTTAAACAGAGCTGTGTCACATTTGCATCATTATATACATGTTATATACAGGGGAGGGTGTAAAGCTTTTTGAAACAAATAGCAGCAATCTTTTGCAGTCACTTTGGGACAAATAGCAGCATTTTTTCTCAAAACTATTTAAATAGTATACCCCAAAAAAGCCTCAGATTTAAAATGTGTTTAAAGGTATAGCACGTCACCAGAGTCTCTGGTAGACGGCGGCCTAAGCCCCAGAAGGGGTAATAGGTGTAAGTAAGTAAGTAAGTTAAAGGTAGCAGCTCTGTGCAGTAGGTCTAGAGGTCTACTCGGTAAGGATAGTGAGGGACTCAGTGTGCCGGTGTGGGCGGGGCACTTTCTAAATTAGATTAACACGTACCCGGATCATACCAGATATTATAGCCTACGCGTACCTGACATGGCACATTTCTCACAAGATAAGCCATTGGGATACCTGAGATAGACTAGACATGATGATGACGACTGACAACTGTACCATCGTTGATGACTTTTGAAAATCTTCCTGTTGTAAACTTCAGACAAGGGGTGGAGTTAGAGTTATATAGCCTGTCTCAAGTGTATATTCAGAACAGGGCCACCAGTCAGACAGACAGACACTTGTGTGCAGGCATGGCGAGATCACAGGCAAAAGTATGCGCGGGCTTCCTTTTTATTTTACTCTGCATAGTTGCAATAATTGCGTGCATTTCTGTACTGGTACATGTACCGTGTTCGGAGAAGGCTTTCAGAGGAGCAGCAGTGGCGGCAGACTCTGCAACATGTTCAAATATTGGACGGTAAGTTGGCATATAGAGCTACATGATCTATATTAGGCTGCTAATGGCTCTTCTTAACTGGTCTGTTTGGTATTTGCTTGAGCAAATTGCCACATTTTTACATTTGTCTTACTTGTCAATATCCATTTTGACTACATAATATTTATGCTGAAAGAATTGTTTTAACCTATGTCTTCTACTTGAGCTAATGCGCACTGTCTAAGTACACTTTTGAGGATTTTTTTACTTTACTGGAGTATTTCCAATTTTCAGTACTTTTACTTCTACTCCACTACACCTCAGAGGCAAATGTCGTTCTTTTACTCCATTACAATTATTTGAAAAGTTTAGTTGCTATTTTGATTATCATTACGAAACATAGTACATTAACCACTTCAGCCCTATGGCTAATTGAAAATAGCAGATCTACAAGCTCACAGGGCGTTGTTAGCTTGTAGATCTGCTATTTTCAAAGCATTTTTAAACATTGGGAAACTTGTGAAATGGGATATTGTAACGAGTACTTTTACTTTAGGTAAAATCCAGTCCGATCATACTTTCTACTGATGATGCCATTTCCTTACAGCACACACATTGCGCAACTGATATTGTATACAAATCAGCTATGTTTGTTCTCTCAGGCTACGCCTTTAATAATGTGACGCAGACACCGAGGCTTAGGCACAGAAAAGTTCCTGAATAGCCTGCTTTAAACATAGGTCTACGTGCATTATTCCAGAAAAGATACTAGTAGGCTACACCTTATGTAGTATCCTATTGAATTGAACAGTTTGGAATCTTCCATATAAATATCTTCTTACCAATGAAGTGAGGGAGGTTTCATTTAAATGTTGACTCTGATTTGGCTTCAACATTATATTATGAATAATAAGAAAAATGAGGTATACATAATTAATTTGATAATTATTCTAGCTCAACTTTATATACTATAGTATAGATCAAGATAGACTTGATCCAAATTTAGTCATTCTAACTAAACCTTCTTTTATTGTGTTTGAAATTGAAGCCAAGCAGTACATCAAAGTCAGAGCCAGGGGGGTCCCTCTAACAGAAAACGTTAAAAAGTGAACACAAGCTTTCTTATTTTTGTTTTGTTTTTTTGTGTTCACTTTTTAATGTTTTCTGTTAGAGGACCCCCCTGGCTCTGATGTGGTAAATGTTTGTAAATGTAACTTCTTTGTTTGTGTTTGTGTTTATGTCTTGACTGTTATCAATAAAGGAAAAAAAAGTTCCTGTACATTTTCTGTTTTCAACAAAGCGGTTCTTTATTACTAACAAACTAGTAAGTTAATTTCACCCTGTGGTGTTATTTAGGGATATCCTTCAAAGAGGTGGTTCAGCAGTAGATGGCGCCATTGCTGCATTGCTGTGCACTTCAGTCATCAACCCACAGAGTATGGGTCTTGGAGGCGGATCCATATTAACCGTGATGGATCGCAATGGTAATGGTTAGATTAGAATGATCATTCAATTCATATTGTGCCAGTAGAATGTATTTTGAATAGCCTTAAAACAGTTACTAGACATCATAAAAGGTGGCTTTACATGATGTTTTTCTTAAAGGTGACGTGAGAATCATCAACTCAAGAGAGACTGTCCCTAAGAGGTTCAAAGCCAACCTGTTGAATGGGTGTTCAGAGTCCTTAGTAGGTACTGGTCTCTTACCAATATATTAAACACACACACGCATGCACACACATGCACGTTAATGTTATTTATCCCACTTAGGCTGGGGAGACTCTCAGGCCTTTCTTGGTCTTCTTGGTGGATTGATTTGTTTCTGTCCTTTAGCTGCCCTTGTTCATGTCTGGTTGTATACACTGAGCCCTGAGTCTGGGGCCCCACGGTAATGGGCCATGCACTGTAAATGTTCTGAGCTAAGACCACACACAGTGGAACGCTAGGCCTCAGATGGCTATCAATCTTGTGACATATACTTGTACACGTCTGTCTGTCTGTCTGTCTGTCTGTCTGTCTGTCTGTCTGTCTGTCTGTCTGTCTGTCTGTCTGTCTGTCTGTCTGTCTGTCTGTCTGTCTGTCTGTCTGTCTGTCTGTCTGTCTGTCTGTGCGTTCTTTGCTCCATCCATCCATTCATCCACCCATGATCTGTCTGCAACTCATTCATTCACTCACTCACTCACTCACTCACTCACTCACTCACTCACTCACTCACTCACTCACTCACTCACTCTTTATTTATTTGTTTGTTTGTTTGTTTGTTCATTAATTCGATCATTCATTCATTCATTCATTCATTCATTCATTCATTCATTCATTCATTCATTCATTCATTCATTCATGCATTCATTTGTTCATTCATTCATTCTTAGGTAGCCAATGGATTGGGGTCCCAGGGGAAATCCGAGGGTATGAGCGGGCACATACGCTTTATGGGAGACTACCGTGGGCTAGCCTCTTTCAGCCTACCATTAAACTAGCTAGAGATGGTTTCCCAATACCTGAACTCCAAGGACGTTTTATCAAATTTATTGACGACAAGACTCTGCCGCTACGGTAAGTATTTATGGTAGTGATCGTTAACGCCAGGGACCCAGATACTGCTAATGTTCATTTCTAGCTTTCTAATCAGCAACTGATTGGACATGGTACAGCAGATTAATGCAATTACCTACCTAGTTGAAAAGTCCCCAGGCTTGGAGTTAACAAGCACTCATCTGTTGGATCAGAGCAGGGGTTTTCAACTGATTGTGAACCAGGGACCACCACCCTGCCTAAGAATCAACCAGGGGACCACTGTTGTGTTGGGTGGGGATATGGGCTAAGATTAGCCTTTTTGGTAACAATTGCTATGCATCCCATGTTCATAATGCATTATAATCAGCTTATAACACTGTATGATTATAGTTATAAGAACTCAAATATGCATAACCCTTTATAAGACTGTTTCTCAACCAATTATTGTCCATGGACACATGTTCTTAAATAATGACTGAAATATTATGCTTGTGAGCAGAGCGTTTTTGAGTATTTCTCTTACTTTATCCAGTCTTCTATATTAAACTCATATTAACTTATATACTGTTACTACTACTATTTGTAACTTATGTATGAGTGAGCAGACACACCCAATTACTTGGGCACATTTCCTAATAATAATAACTACGGCAATCCGGTACACTTCCCCTTCTCCTCCCTTTTCTGTGAAAGTTCTTGACCTCCTACTTCCCCTTACTTAACTGCTGTCAACTACATTGACCCGTCATCTTGGGTCACCAGGTCATGGAGTGAACCGTTTCTCATGGCATTTTCTGGCTCGAACCTTGCATATTCCTCAGGTATGCCAGCATGAAAATACTACTGTCACAGAGATACGGTAAAGGTAAAAAGGTAAAATACATTTTGCTTTTACTGTAAGCTCTGGTAATTCTGCCTGACAACTCTTCACTTTCCTACATTACTGAATGCATGATCAGGGACCACATGCAATACCTCCACGGACCACCAGTGGTCCACAGACCACCAGTTGAAAACCCCTGGATCAGAGTATGCTTCAAGAAAGTATATCTAGTATATACTGTATATTATATAATAAAGGAGTGATTCTGTAACATTGTCCCTTTGTACTGTTACTGTACATGGGGACAGTAGTGCAAGTCTGTAAAATGTCAATGTGTTTGAACCAAATGCCAAAAGGAAAAATCCTAGCTTTTATTGCATCTAGCAATTGAACTGATGTTGATTCTGATCTCATAATATATTGTCTTCTAGCAAGTTGTTTTCAGATGAGAATGGAAATATGCTAAAGGCGGGTGACACTGTGAAATTCCCAAAGCTGGCTGATACACTGGAAGTCATTGCTAACCAAGGGGCAAAGGCATTTTTCACTGGAAAAATAGCAGAGGATTTAGTCCATGACATACAGCAAGCAGGTATTGCCTGATGGTTTTCATATTGTTCTCTACTCCCAACCATTTTAGTATCTCTGCTAACCTGTATAGTGATCTACAATTGAATAAATCAATTCAGCCCATAAAGTATCACAGTGCATTGGCCGTGCTGATTATCTGGAGCTAAGATGCATTTACTTGCAGAGCGTTTTGTCTCATACTTCTTGCCCTCCCAGGAGGCAGCCTCAGCATGGAGGACCTGGCATCATATAATGTTACAGTAACAGATCCATTGACCATCCCCCTGGGAGACTACCAGCTGTACGTGCCCCCACCTCCTGCAGGAGGCGTCATCCTTAGTGTCATCCTCAACATCATGAAAGGTGATATGATGCAGTCACAGCCTATCCACTGGTTGTTTTCAGTTTTGTACATACAATCATCAGTGTACCAAACATACATTAACTGATACATTATTATTTAAATTAAGATGATAAACACATTAATTCATTACTAATTACATTCCAATAATGATTGTTATTGGAACCAATACCTACAGTACTTTGGTACTGCAATAATTTTTTCATGACAATACCTTTGCACTTTTACTCAAGTACAATTTTAAATACATGATTTTACTTGTAAAATAGTATTTCTACATGTTGTTACATGTGTTATTGTGACTTTTAAATTAAAACAAATCTGAGTACCTCTTCCACCAATGACCACCGGAAATATACGGATTTGTCAAAACATGATACATGTATGGATTACTTGTAATGAACTGTTTGTGTTAAATAATTATTTGCAGGATACAGTCTGAATTCAATGTCACTGGAGGGTGAGCAAAGGACTTTGACCTACCACCGCTATGTTGAGGCTTTCAAATTTGCAAACAGCCTAAGGAAGTACATCCGTGATCCACAATTCAGCTCTGGAGCAGTAAGTTCCACAACACAGACACAACAGGCCGCTATAGAAACATAGGGTCGTGACCCATTTAAATTTTTATGGGTCATGCGAATAAAAAATCATCTTTTAAAAAAATCTTTCCAATTAATATCCTTTATTCTTTTCATTTTTTTTATGCCAAATTCCTTTTACATTTCTTTCCTCAAAAATGTTTAGGATATTTCCCCAAAAGTTTCAGAAATCACAAATAGTGAAAATAGCAGCTCTACAAGCTCACAATGCATTGCATTGCGACATTTTTGTGAGCTTGTAGATGTTATTTTGACCATGTTTGAAATAAGGATTAAGTTGTTAATTCATAATGTATTTTTGTAAGTTTGGGTCCTGAGGAGTCACCAAATTTCTCTTTTGGGTCTCAAACTGAAAAAGTTTTGAAACCCCTATAGAATAAGTAAGTAGTAATAAGTAAGTACAGGATATTAACATAATAGACAGACAAAGCCACTGACAGCAGTGACATCTGTGCCATTTTAGCACGATTTGAAAGCTAGGTGTTTGAAAGGAGGTATAAATGTCTGTGCAGTGCAAGGTGCCAATGGAACCCACTACAATTAATTTGTTTTGTTCACATACCATTCATCCATTCAGGGTTCAAGTCTGGCATAAGAACTGCCAAAAATCACGTGTACTCTCTGCCTGCCCTTTCCTGCTTTTTCCTAAATCAAACAGAAAGAGATCTTAAGAATCATCTTAGAAAAGGGAAAACGTATAATTGATTGAATTACTTCTTACATGATTGAATGCCATACTCTATTAGTGTTTGTTATTAGTTAGAATTTTATATTTGAATTCTAATTTGTTTGTTGTTTCTGTGGGGCCCATCATTATTCAGGGCACGTCATGGCCTGTTGAGCTCCCTAGAATTCAGGTTTTGAATAGTATAGACTTGGAGTCAATACTTTTATATGTACGTTTAGTGTGAGGTAGTTTGATCTGAGGATATTCTATTCAATCAATAAACAGGATAATACACTAGAATAAGGAGATTTTGAATTAAAGTGTCACCATTGCCCCCCCCCCCCCCCTCATTTTATTTCAGCTTTTCTCAAAGGCGAAGAGTTTCACCGAGCAGAGCTTTGCTGATCACATCAGGAGTCTGATCAACGATGACAAGAGCCATGATGCCCAGTATTATAACATCACACCACATCGAGACAGCATGGGTACCACGCATGTGTCTGTGCTGGCTGAGGATGGATCTGCTGTTTCTGCCACAAGCAGCATCAATTACATGTGAATATTGTCCCCACAAATTATATATACGTATACATACAGTTTGTGTGTGTGTGTGCGTGTGTGTGTGCGTGCGTGTGTGCATGCGTGCGTAAATATATCACAAATTTATTGCTCATAATAGTTTACAAAATGATTGCGGAACACTTTGGTGAGTGGTGGATAGTAGTAGTAGTAGTTCCAAGTGTGCTGGGCTTATAGGGGCTACTTTGATAAGCTTACTGTACGTCCGCTATGCAATAGAATCAAGAGTGTCAAATGTATTTTCCCTCCCAGATTTGGCTCGAAGGTATTCTCTCCGCGCACCGGTGTCATCCTCAACAATCAGCTGTCGGATTTCTGTGGAAAAGCAGATCGCATTGTTGCCGGTAATCTGATGAGTACATGCAGTGTCATGTTTTGCTTGTGTCTGAGATTCATGCTGTAATTGCTTATTTCTATCTAATCTGTCAAGATTTGCAGCAGCCTAGGAGGAGTAGTTGTAAGGGGTGAAGGAAGCATACAGGTTTTGGTTTATGCACATTAAGCCTTGGGATGCACTGTACAACTAGCCTATTGACTGATGAGCAGCTCCACTTAGTAGATGGGGACCAAATGCCTTGCTCAAGAACACCTTGATGGCAGCTGTTGAAAGAGGGGAGGGGGGCTCATTCATGTCCCTAACTGGTTGAGTGATTCAAACCAACACTTCTTAAGCCTTTTAGCATGATTCCTTCTGTCCTCATACAAACAATCTTTGCATACAGTAGCTCTTGGCTTTTCACATTCAGTGAATGTGTTGATACTTACTAATGATTTTCTTTGAACATTCTGTGGCATTGTTGTTGCACTGGTCAGTTGTGGATTTTCTGTGATCTTACTTTAGGTGAGCAGCCTCCCTCCTCCATGTCTCCTGCGCTGTTGCAATCCAGATATGATACGCTGGTGATAGGGGCTTCAGGTGGCAGTATGATCACGACTGGCATGGCCTCGGTATGTGTCCATGACAATCACAATGAATTATTTTAACAAAAAACGTTCAGATATAAATACAACTCACCATTGCAATTCTCAATGCAATAGCCAATGCAATCCTCACACTCTCTTCTCTATATGTGTTACACATCTGTTCACCATTTCCACTTTCTAATATGTTCCTGGTAATAACATTTCTTCACTCTAGGTTAATCTCTCTACCTCTCTTCCTCCCTAGACGCTAATGAATCACATCTGGTTCGGAAAGACTCTAGAGGAGTCTATTGCTGCCCCTATTGTTTTCGTAGACTCTGGAAATGCACTGAAGTTTGAGCCCAATTTTGACAAGGTACCACACCGCACTCATTCATTCAATAAGGCCCTGACACACTGAAAGCATCATTGACGTGAGCATTACTGACACGCGTCACGTGAGTCCATCTGTTCATGTTGTCTATTTAATTTAAAAACATACTCTGCAATACAATGCAAGACAAGTTTTACATAAAGAGGTTACTGTGCTACTGGGTTTCTGTGTTGCTCCAACTTATTTCGGGTGGTCTGTGCCAAAACAGAACCAAGCTCTGAAAGATGAATCAAACGCACCCACTTGCCGCCTCCAGTGTGGCTACAACCGTGTTTTGGTGCTTTAAGTGTGTCAGGGCCTATAAGTTAGCACATGTATCTATACAGTTTCAACAATGTTTAAAACAAACAATTAGCATGTAACTGGCATCTTTCTCTGTCCCAAAGTCTGTGATAAAGGCATTGAACGCCTTGGGACACACACAGAAAAATGCAACGTACTTCTACAATGTAGTTAACGCTGTGGAGAAAGACGATGATGGTTGCATCCATGCTGTGTCAGATGTCAGGAAACTAGGACAAGCAGCTGGTTACTGAGAGGAATAGCCTCTGACAGTAGACGTTTAAGAGAGACTGACATGTACAGTAACTGGAAGGTCACAGGTACAATACCTGCAACATACTGTACAATACCTTCAAGATGTGTCAAAGCTTATGTCTGTAAGATGTGTGTCCAATGGAGAATCCGGATTTGTACGTTGCTTTTGAAAAGGGTGTCAGATAAAAGTCCTAAAATGTGAAAATATAAACTGCATAGACCGTCAACAGAATGTAACAATAATGACTTAAAGGAGCAATTCACCAATTTGAACCTTATCTTCATTAGAATTGGTCCTCAATAATGCTCATTATAAGATGGCACAATTTTCGTCTACTCACTCTGTGTGTCATTGGTGGGCTATGGACAGTTCAGAAACCTGCCTAGCTATGACCTATGATGATCATCGATGGGGATTCCAAGCTGATAGAAACTACAGCCTTCGTCTTCCTGGAAAATTTGCTTGCTGAAATAGAAGCCATTGTTGTTGCATTACAAAAAACGTTTTTAACGACGAGTAAAGTTGAAAATGGGTGAAGTGGTCCTTTAAGACATATGAGTCTAAACTAAACGTCAATACATGTAATTGTCTGTTCACAACTTCAACCATATCATATATCATCATACATAAGTATAAACCCTTTTCCCTTTATTTGTATATTTTTTTAGACTTAGCATTTGTTTACATTTTGCCTAGTCTCTCAAGATAGATGTGTTAGTTCCCATAATATTCAAATTCTTCCGCCTCCCTATCTGCAATTCTCTGAAGGCGGGACATCAGATCATTGCAGTTGCAAATTAGTCAAAGCCAAACTAGGTTGCTGCTTAGCAGAAAGGTAAATCATTCCAAAAGATACTCCTTCTGAACTTTGCAAAATGTATTAACAGGTAACTTGGATTGATTGAATACTTTATTAGTCAAAGATGTACAGCATGGAACTACAGTAACAATTGAGAGCATAAAATGTTAACACATTAATGTCATCAAAAAATACACATAGCTATATTTACAGAGGAGAAAAAAGGAAAAACTGTCTTCCACCAGAAAATGTCAGTTTCCTCTGCTTAGATTTTACAGGTCTGACTTACAGACTGTCTCTGGCACATTCAAAGATTGTGGAAGAGATAAGAGTAGCGATGGAGTAGCATATAAATGAAGCATTTATGCTTCAGCCTCAAAGTGTCATTGAGCTACACTATTTTCAGTTACGTTATTATTGTCGCATGACACGTCGCAAGACACTCCCCAAGCATTCCTGAAGAAAAATAACTCCTTGTTTTACCTGTTTTTATCCTACCTCTTTATTTCACTGTCCATTGTTTATTGTAGTTCAGTGTCTCACGTCTTCATCACTTTGATTGTCTTTAGCACTTCCTTACTATTGCTGTATCTTAGCAGGTTGTGTTGATGACAGTGATATAAGCATTCATTTAGCTTTCATTTTCCACACATGCATTTTTGACATTCATCGTTATGTTATATCAAATGTATTATAATCCATTTGAGACTTTTACATTGTATTTTTTATAAATGGCAGAATGTATTTTATTTGCTTTATTGTTTTTTGGACACTTGCAAGATGAGTCCTGTACCAGGAGGGAATGAAGTGCATAGCTGCATACGTGATGTTTTTTTCTTTACACAGATTTTTGTAATATATATTTGGTATTCCAAAATGTGTTTTTACTATTTTTAATTCTCTACAATTAAATATGCAATCTTTCAACTTGCATATTGTAAATGACTGCTATTTTGGAACTGCTTGGAATGAAAACACTCACATAGACCTGTGATGAATCTCTGCGTGAAAAATGATAAGAACATATTCCTTAGAGTGATAAATCACCTTTTAATGTTTATTATCTTTTTTTGTTTTTCATAATTCACTTAAACTTGTAGTCTTATGTATTCATAACTCCAAAAACACTGTGTTGGAGAGCAATGTCAGATACATTTTTTACAGATAGCTACACAAAACCCTACAATCAGACTATTAACCACAGCCAATTTAACTAGTTATGTCTGAATGGATGAATTTTTGGTATGTACAATATGTTATGCATAATATAGAAACACGGGAAACACTGCCCAATAGACCAGTAAATGTGTATATTTCCAAACAAGCACATTTCCCAGCAGAGGACATGGCAAACCTTTGTTTTTGATTACTCATGCACCCATTCCTTGTATAATTGGAATTTTATATGCTGTGTCTCATATTGTGTCCATTATCTGTTTGTACATGTCGTTTCATATAAACACTGCTGGAGTTTCCAAGACTATTGTCTCCCCTGGGAAATTTGTTTATGATATACCATTCCAAAAATGTATTCTAGCTTCTCTATAGTAAACTATATTGTGCAGAATAGTTTGGAATGTACTATACAGTATGTGATTTTTCAAAGTAATAGTTTTTAGTCCCACTGGCACAGCTAACAAATGTTTACAAAATTGACCTACAGTACAGTAACAGTGCAACAGTGTTTGAAGTTCTTTTAAGCATACAGCACAATTACTGCCATTTCGCAATAAATCAGATAGGCTTATCAAATCCTAAACCATCCCTTCAGGCCAAGGTTATTTTCTTTACAATCAGCTCTGTAAATCTGCACCTGCATTTTGTTCTGTGTCAGATTTTTCTTATGTTCTTTTTTTCATTATTTTTCTTGCTCGAGCTTGCAGCATCTGGAGCAAGATACTGATGATTCAGATCAGAAAATGACTCACACAAACCGGAACCGTTTCCCTGAGTCAAAGGTTTGTGATGTATTGTTTATGCTGAATAGTTTAGAACCCAAGTGCAGACTCAAACACAGAGGCAAGAATAAGTACAAAAATCCAAGTCTTTAATGCCAGCCAAGCAGAACAAAAATAGAAATTTAAACCTCGGCCAAAACTTAAGGCCGAGGTTTAGACTGGCTAGGCAGGCAGGCGAGGAAAGGTCCAGTGAACCGTCAAACACAGAGCAGATGAATAAGACTGGAATCACGCAGGTTCTGGGTTCAAAATGCACAGCACATTACTAGGATGTGACAAAGAGAGACGAGCAGGGCAGAGTTTATATAGAGGCTACTTGATTGTGCAGCTGATGAGGCTCCAAACTAGTCTCCACACACCTGTCTCTAGTCATCCAATCACACACAGACAGAGTAGGACGAAGTAGGTGGCATGGGAGTCAATGTAACAAAAGGTCAGATAATAATGTCCACATGATTGCCTCTATGGCTCTGCAGGCCCCCTATTTGGACCTTAGGTGTGTTGTGGGGTGGGGTGGGGGGCAATCAAACTGAGCTATGACCTTATTGGGGCCACGTGTTGCAAATGCCACATTACCATCTCTGGCACCAGGGACAAAATGTTGCCTGGGGAGGAATACCAAGGGTTGAGGCCTCATTTCAATTAATATATGCTCCGCTGTGCGACGGTGTCATGATTTGAAGCGGTGTGAGCTTCTGAATGGGCTATTTTCAGCACAGGACACCGTCATATGACAAAGCATGAATCTGGCTTTTGTTGGCCACCCTGGCATTCAGTGGCTACTCTGTTTTCTGTTGTTTCTGATGGGATGATGTGAGAGGATCTCCTCCTGGCACAGAGGCACTACAGTCAGTCTAACTGAACTCAACCAGACCACACTGAGCTGATTTCTTTAATTGCCATTTTTTACAGTAGAATGTATAATAATTTACAGTTTAATAAAGTCAAAAGGGCACTTTGTTGCACTCTTTCTCACTTGAGTGTTTCAGACAAAAAACAGACAAACAACAAAACTCCCAAGTTTAGTGTGATTGTTTATTTTTATTTAATTGTTTTGGCAGTCAATTCTCTGTGTATGGCATGAGACAAATACACAGAGGCAACAACAACAGAGTATAATTAGCATGATGAGAAGAACACACAAAACATGAAGCATGAATTAAGTATACAGTGTTCTCCCTCACTCATGTGAAGTTTGAATCGTAAACTCGTCTGCACTGTTTGAGCTTTTTTGTTCTTACTTTATACTCAACTTTATATATTCTTTTCCCTAGGATGGCAGGGGAAGAATTATAAATAATGAATGAGTGTCCTTGTGTTAGGACTAATCCAATCACGTCCCAAACAACGTAGGCGCGCCGACAGAAGCACAAATGATCCCTGTGGCGTCCGCGCCATCCAAATTGCATACCAATAGGTGGGAAATTTCAGCTATAATATATTTCGAAATAGATTACATAGTACACATAGTACTTGACAAAAGTTCAGAAATGTTGACATTCAACATATCCATGGTTTGCAGAAACATAACATGTCAATGTTTCTGTCTTCCATCAAAATTAAAAGGAACTTGAATGGTTGACTCAAAACACAAGGGCAAAATCAAAAGGAACATGATTGGATAACTACAAACACGAGGATTCTTGACTCATTTATTATTCATAAGTCTTCCCCTGCCATCCTAGGGGAAAAAATATTGCTTACCCCACCCCTGAGTATAAAGTAACAGCAAAATGGCCACCATGTGAACATGGTCAACTACAACAGCTAAGTATTCTCAGTACAGTTGGTGAACAATTTCTGGTGGTGTTATAAATATGAAACAAGTCCCATTGGAATAACCCAGATTGTTTCCACTTATGAGGTCATTGCGCCGCTCAGTATCCTACGGATTAGAGTAATTATTATCATTATCTGAACGAACAAGAGACAGAACACCAAAATGATGATACAAATAATTACAACAGAGAGCGGACGTTTCACGGTTACAAAGACACATAACAGACATTACACATTTATAATATATAGATTTTATACAATGATGATTTTCCAACAACCATAAGCCTCTAGGTGATCATTTTACCTAGCACCTCAACACTTTCTGCTTATCTTAGACGGAGTTCATTTTGAATATTTGTTGAGAACAGTGTATATGTTTACGGAGATGTAAATATAACGAGGTGATGATTATACAAAGAAATAGCTGCTAAAGTGCACTGCAGTGTGTTGGTCAGTGTAACTTAATAGTTATGTGCTACTGCAAAGGACATGACCATCCAGCATTTCACTTCAGTCGGTCTGTAGGTCTGATTACAATAAATACATAACAGTCAAGGCTGTGCCTTAAAATGTACAAGAACAAAAAAGGCTTAAAGGAGTATAAATAAATGCATTTGTAGAGAGGTTTGGCAGTAGGGAAGACCTGTCTCTGATTTCAATCAGTGGTACCCTTGCTACTCAGACTCAGAGGGTTGGTCGTAGTCTCATATATGCATTTTATTGTACTTGACATAATACTGATTAAAGCAGTCCAACATATATACGAAGAGGCGCGTTTCAGAATCTAGACAAGTACAAAAAAAATAAACACACATTGACAGCTTCCCATTGTTGACTCCTACCTGTTGTCTTCTAAGATTGCTTTGTTCACCAATACTCCACAGAAATAGCCTGTGGAATACAACAGAGCCATGTTTTGTGTCATCATTTACATCTACAACAAGTGATGTGTGGGTATTCACAAGTGGACATTTCGAAAGGGGGGGAAAACGCAAAAAGTCTTGACCTAGCAGTTTTGCTTGCATCACGTGACGGGTCGTCGGCTGTATAGTCTGTTGAACTTGTGTCATAGCTTTTGTTGAGAGATTAACAGAGAACACACAATGTAGAGCTAGGCCCTGCCTGCCAGAGATAGTCTCAGTTCTGGTAGAGAAACCAGAGGGATCTACTGTTTCCAAACTTCACGTCCACTTCATCGTCCGTTGGTATGTCGCTCCTCCATCAAACCAACTGATCTTAGCTCCTTGGGACTTGGCTCCTCAGTTGCCACAGTAAGACAGAGAGAGAGAGGGGGGGGTGGGAGAGACACAGAGAGAGAGAGAGCGCGCACCTGTTCATAAATTCTTCCAGTCCCCCTCCAATGAAACCGCACCTTGTACCCAGGAGCACCATCTGCCAACACAGTAAGTCACACCATCGTGATTGTCAACTTTGCTATCATATTCTGCGGGCTAACTCATAGATGGTGAATAATAGCTGTTGTTTGCTCAGAATGTGGGTGCTGAACTCCGCTTGTACCTCAGAGGGTGGTGTTGGACGCATGGTGTGAGGGCAACAGGGTTAAAGGGAAGTAACAGAGAGCTGTGGGACAACATCTCAACCACAGCCGGGCCAAGCTAAGACAAAATATCACCCCATCACCTCTCACAATAGTGGAGGGTGAAGTCCTTGGAGAGACGCTTCCCACCTAAGCCCCACGGCTCTAACTCGAGTTTATTTCCCATTTCGTCTTCCTCATCTTCCGCATCCTCGTCTTCCTCTTCGTCTTCCTCGTAGTGGCTGGGCTCCTCAATAGAGGTCTCCATGTGGTAGCAGTAGGGCTGGCCCTCAGTGTATTCGTAGATAGTGGGCAGGCTGCTCTTGAGGCTACAACGTCGCCGCAGGGCGACTAAGAGCGGCTGAGGCATGGTGAAAATGTCCACATTGTTGCCAAGGTCGATCCATGACAGGCTGGAGAATTTCTTGGGGTCTTTCAGCATCTCGGTCAGGTCCTTGACGATGCCTAGGGTGAGGCGGTTGCCATTAAGAGCCAGAGTGCCGAGTTTAGGCAGTGAGCCCAGCAAAGGCAGCAGTAGCATCAGGTTCTCGTCGTGGAGTTCAGTGAAGCTGACGTCCACAGACACTATTGTGTCGCCGTTGTTCTGGAGGTAGAATGCCACTTGGCGTACATCTCGGCCAGACAGCGGTATACCGGATAGATCGACCGTGTCGCTGGACAACTTCTTCTGCAGGGTTGTCTTGAGACTGTTAGGTAAAGAGAGGAGGGACAGAAAATTAACTTACATGTAGATGTATAGTTACAAATGCTAATTTTATGACGACTTCTTCTGATGCCTGAAGAAGGTCTATTGCCCGAAACGTTGCTTAAATAAAGTTGTCCCTATTGTGCAAGTGTAGACGGTGTGCGGTCATTTTATTCTATACGTCTGATCCCTGCCTACGCACCCTTTTCCGAGCTGATCAGGTGTGCATAAGATTTTGTTGTTTCCTATGATGACTGCTCCTAAAAGCATTTTTCAGATAGAAATACATTTACCTATAAGTTATTTTACATCTAATACATTTACATTTACTTTACTTTTTTATATTAACTATATGATGCCTTGCCAGGATGACTTACTACTTACTGTATATGATTACTTATGTCACTTTAACCCTTAAACATGAAAACAGGACAATATGATAACTGCTAGAGATTTAGATGCAAAGGGGCAGGGATGAAAGCTCTCTGACGTCTCAGTTCTACTGTTCTAGTGTAACCTCTGTCTGTGACCTGGGAACATGGCCCTGGTGTCATATTGTTTCCTGTGCTTCATAAAGGAGGGGGCCTTGGCAAGGCTTGGAGCGGAAGGCTGACATAGAACCTCCTGCATAGGGATTTGCTAGTGTAAACAGAAGAGCCAAAACATCCAAGCAAGCACACATAGCTTGAGCATAAAGCTCTGAGGGCTAGAACCTCTGAGCTCCTCATTGGTAAGACGAATGCAATATTTGATCAAAAGTAAATCATTTATATTTATACATTCATTAAATATAAGATAATTGAATAGGATGTTTGGAGGAGAGTAGCGTAGAGCAGGAGAGAAAGGTTTTTTGACATCCAAGATGTCAACAAATGGTGTCTTTATAGGTCTAAATAAAAACATTCTGATATGAGTAACAGCTGGGTCTGGCACATTACGAAGGCACTTTATTAACAATGTGTGTGTGTCAGCTGGGTTGGGTGATTCTCAGCAAGATTCTATATGTGTTGTCTGTCCATCCATCTGTCTCATCTCACAGCCTCACGGTGTGACACTTTCAAATGCTAATGCCCTTTGAAGGGTAACGTTTCTGTCATCTGACGGAGGATCTCTATGAATGTAACTGGGAATTATAGCCATAATGCTATAATTCATGAGCTGTACCTGATGGACATGATTCTAAAGTCTAATTTATAGTTAAGACGCACAACTGTGTCGTTCGTTCGCTGAAAATAACAGGTTTCAAATGAAAAGCGTGTCGCTTCATGTTTGTGTGAAGTGTAAATTAGGCTTAACACACTGATTCAGAAGTACAGCGCAGCTTTATATTAATGCAAATCATGTTTAAAAGACTTGTTTCAAAATGAAATATCTACAATGTGAACAAACATCATCTGATACTAACAGAACTGACTCAAATGATGGCAATGATATCAATTAACTTGATTTATACTTTGTGATATACTGATGCACGTTGTCAGTGCAACGAAAATAGACAATCTACTTTTAGCACACGACACCATTTACAAATTAAGCATAAGTCATCAGTCAGTCCAGAAATGGTTAACAAGACTTTCAAAGCATGGAATCATCTAGATTTAATTGGGCTGAAAGGTTGCTGGTGTGATTTTCGAAGATAGGGTCACAGGTGTGTTGACTGCAGTGTCCTGTAGTCCACAATATCTAATAGTGTTAATATTTTGTGAAAGAACCAATATTCAGTCCCACAATATCGTCACAATATTGATATTGAGGTATTTGGTCAAGCATTTTGTGATATTTGATATCACCCAGCCCTAGTCTGGAGTGTATCTAAACATTAATTTTATCTACATTGTACAACATGGCCAATAAAACTTCATTTATTGCTGTCCTGAGTGTCCTCTAAAATCACATTTTAGAATACAACTCTTCATCCGTTATTATTTGCACTTTACTTTATGTTGTTTCAAGTCCCTCTCTAGTGATTTACCAGTGCCTTTTCCACCCCTGCTTTTAGTGGGCTATAATGTACGTTTGGCTAAATGTCAGTGTGAATTACAATGTCCTTGCTCTAAATGTTCACTATAAATGTATGTTAGATTATTGAAGTAAGATATTAGACCACCCAAATGTACACGATACAAAGCAAGAACAACAAAACAACAAGATGACCTTCACTACCATTGCACAACCAAGATTGGCAGAAAATAGACCAGCTGCAAAAGCTTCAAATCCATCAGGCTAAAGGCAGAGTCACGACAACGCTGTGTTGCTAAATTGAAAAGTACTTTCTCATAGATGTCTTGTGAAGCCAGTCTCCTTATTGTCCTCCTTCAAATCTGTCGCTGTTCGCCTTCATTTGACCAAAACCTCATCTTCTCCCAACATCACAAAAGTTGTAATGTCATAGCCATCCCAGGCTCCCCTGCAGGGGCGAATGGGTTTTTGATCAGACAGGTCTGTACTTTTAGAGATCAGGAAGCAGGAAAAAGATGAGCCATTTTCTAAACCAGCTATTCTCATCCATTTTAATTTCAAGCGTGCCCAATTTGATATGCAATAGGCCACGTACCTCCATCCTATATTACAATTGGCATGTTTTGCGCATGCGCGGCGCTGTGCGGTCTGTTGTCTGAGTGAGTGATGTTATCCAACAGTTGCCAGGTTTAGCGAGAGAAACAAGCAACCAGGTCTATGAAAATTGGCTCCGGTGTTGATAGCCCAAAGTTGCATAATAAGCGGACATGGCAACACTGAGCATGTGCGTGCCAGGTTCATAACCCCAAGTCTGTTAATACTTTATTACCATTTGGACCCCTGGTTGGTTCCTGGACACGACGTTGAGAAACAGTGCTCTACAATAAGAGACACTTTTCTCTCGTGGCCCCTGTGGTCTATTACAACTAGTGTGACTCTCGATGGTCCTGATTTGGAGGCTATAAATCCACAACAATACTGGGACCGGTAGCTAGTGTGTACAGTATGTGAGAAGTAATGACTTAAGGTAATTTAGAGGTGTGGTACAGATGCATATTTACGGAATAAACGTTGTTAAATGTATAACACAATATATTAACACTGGATACTACGATAGAAGGAAAGAGAATAAGGTTGCAGTGAAAATTAATACAAGAAAAATAGAACAGAATAACAATTCAAGTCATCTATGAAATTATCAATATTCACATCTGAGCAGAACCACAACAAATAGCTTGTCTGTGTAAGAGAGGCACACAAAAAGCCTGCATTAAGAAAATTAAATATCATGAACGTTCCCACAAGGAGTCCATTTTCTCCTCGATTTCCCCTTTGGTTAGGTTATTGCACACTGCTTCATTTTGTTTTCACACAGTCATTAATGCTTACTGTAAGCTTTGATCCATTATTCATATCAGCCCTCTCATGAGTGAAGCAAAACTGCATTAGAGAGTAACAGGTGGTGAATATCAAATCTAACCAGGCTTGTCAGTGAAGTTCCCCTCCCTGTTGTATTATTCTAAAGCTATGTCAACTAAAAATAGATAGAAAGACAGATAGATAGTCCCAACCTAAATTTAAACCTATATTATCACAATTACTGTACATAAAAATGACACGTGATGTAAATAAAGGAAACACTGTAGTAAAAGAGGGATACAATACATTGAGGTTTCTTTCTAGCGGCCTCTTTCAACAATAAGAGCAACTGTAGGAGAAACATTTCTGTCTAGATGGGAACGGTCTTGGCAAGACCTCCATTGTTTTAGCTGTGATCCTTATTATGTGCCTTGGCCACCAGGATATTCAACAATTGTATTGAACATGAGTGCCCATTCACATGATGGCTATGCCAATGCCATTGTTGTGCCATTGGCATAACCCCCCAAGAAAGACTTTAGCTCAGAAGCTGGTTAATGAGTACATTTTGTTGTTTCCAACTCCTCTGTATGTTCCTTTAGAAGAAGTGTATACTCACAAATATGTTTTGTGTAGCGTTGGTTGTGGAAATATGTAATTCCACTAAATAAACTAAAACAAACAAAATGACTGAGGCAGAGAGCAGAGTGGCAGTTTTTTATCTGCTATTGGATCAGAACAAAACACTGTGTTGTTGTCCTACATTTTTCAGACATGTCTCAAGAAAAACATTGATTGTGGGAACTTTTTCCCAAGAGTTCTGTTCTTCTTTAGCACAAACATGTCTTGCTGTGCTATGACAAGAGCCATCATGGGCTCAGCCTTAAATTAGCAATCATATTCTGTAGAATGTTTTATGTCCAATGTTTCTTACAGTATATTATATTGTATATACAGCACATTTCATACACACAAGGCAATGTGTTGACTGACAAATGATGACATAATAGGTGAAATTAGGTAGCACTAAGAAAAGGAAATTAATGCACTAAGAGTGCATTTATTTTCAAATCTATATTACTTTCTAATACATTACCATTAACTGGTGTCTAACAAAAGAAACATAGAAATATAAATGAGAGACTTTTTGTGAAAACTTGAGAGAAGGCCTACGAAATGGTAGTTTGGTTAATTCTTTTTTTTTTTTTTTTTATGACTTGTACTTTATTTGTTTTTAGACAAACATACAAATATTCACCCTACGCATTGAGACAAGCATAATGAGACAAAACATACAACATACATCACAAAACCCTCTTCGTCAAAAGCAATATTACCGACCATTATAATGAGACAATACATACCCTACACACAAGACAAACAAACATACAGTGAAAACAAAGACATCAACAAAACGATAAGCATATACTCACAAATACAAAATTCAAATAATTTTGAAAATGTCTTGAAAATAGCAGACCTACAAGCTCGCAGCGCGCCGGGCTATGACACACTGCGATCCCGCACATCGGCCACTCCCAAAACAATTCTGATCCGGATGAATCAATGATGTAATGACCTTAATCAGACAGATAAAGAAGCCTCGTTAAATGTTCTTAAGAGTAGCGGTCCTAGTTCCACTGTGCAAACACACAAGCATACCTGTGAGATATACACTCGTCACACCAAAAAACATAAAAGACACGAAGAACAAAAAGAACGTCCGAAAAAGAACGCTCACCCCCCCTCAGCGTGGTCCGTGATCCTCCAACTAACGGCCAACATAGCAAGGAACCTCCATTAATCAATGCAGCATGCACAACAGTCACCTATTGGTTTTTAACAGTGTCAATAAAAACATCAAAAACCTGGTTCTAAGTTATTCAAGCCCATTCTTCGAGCAATACAACAAATGGAAAAAATGCAATGACATGGGCCTTTGTACAAAGATGAACTAGAAAATAGAGGTAAAAGCTATTGAAATGCCCTCTAACCCCACATGAATAAATTGAACTGCTCTGTGAACAAAGCTTCTTCCTATTAAATGCCCATCTTTCTTTTATACATCGGAACCTAATACAAATCAATCGCCTTATCACGTGTTTTTTTCTAAAATGAAACAAGAACAGAATTAGTTAAGTTAACTTTCTAATTTCACCATGAATAAGAGTAGAAGTACATAAAACACAAGAAAAGACGTTTTCTAGCCCGGACTTAGGTATAAGCCCGGGGCGATTTTGGGCACAATGGAGCAATAATAAAACAGAACATTATCAGACGAGGTTCAAGAGCAAGACAAAAATAAATGACGCCTCATATAAACTGTTACTTAGTTACTTTGAGTGCAATGAAGCGAAAACTAGAACAAAACAAAACAGACTCAGTCCAGGTTTAGGAATAAAATAAAGTAAAATAAGAGTTAGAACAGTATACACATGGCTAAATTATCAGAGAATGAGAGTACACCGTTACTCGAGAGATTGTACGTAGTCCAAGGCGGCTGTGGTGTCTTCGAACCGGCGCTCTCCCCGCTTCGATCGAACGACCAGAACCGCGGGGTAGTTCAGAGAGAATCGAATGTGCTTCTCGTGCAGAACCCGCTTACATTCTTTAAACTGCATGCGTCTCTCGTTGACCATCTTCGAGTAGTCAGCAAAGACCATTATTTGGTGGCCTTTCCAAGTGACGTTACCCATCTTGCGTGCAGCTTCGGCGACCCGGTTCCGGTCCTGGAACCTTAGGAATCTGGCGGTGATGGTTCTCCCCGACGACGGTCGGTCGGAGCCAGCACCTCCACGCACGCTGCCGATTCGATAGGCCCTCTGAAACTCCAATCCACGCGGGAAATCCACCTTCAGAACCGTCGGCAGAACCTCGCACAGGAATGCGATGGTATCGGTACCCTCACAGTCCTCAGGAAAGCCCACTAGGCGTAAATTACATCTCTTTTCCGAATTCTCGATCTCGTCAATCTTCAGCCGCAATGCCTCGACCTCCGCCGACCCCGCCACGGGCACAGCTCGCATCTCACCCACCGCCTCGTCTAAGAAGTCCAAACGGCTCTCGACCTGGGTAATGCGGGTGGCCAAGTCTTTCAGCCTGTCGTCTGTAGCTCGCGCTATAACTCTTATCTCCTCCAGTTTTCTGTCGTGGGCTTCCGATTTAGCCAGAATCAAAGCAGTGAGTTTGGCAAACTCCCTAGTCACCTCACCAGAGAGAAGGCTGGGGCCGGGATCCCCGGACTTGAGAGGCGCATGAAGCGCAGACAGCGATGCCGGTATGGTCTGAGCGTGGCTAGTGTTAGCATTAGCACCGTCGTTAGCCGATGCGCCCCGTGTGCTAACCGTGCTTAGTTTAGACCCAAACTTAGAATTTCTGGTACTTTTCGACATTGTTGTGCCTTGCTACACTGTTTTAGCAAAAAAGTTCAATCAGATTCGCGTTCCTTGCTATGAAATAAAGCGGATGGTGAATAGTTGCGAGAGCTGCTCTTCCTTACGCAGCCATCTTGTTCGAACACATCACGTGACTCCCGTAGTTTGGTTAATTCTGAAGAATACAATTTATCAAACAAATGTGTTAACAGGCAGCTGACAAAGGAAACATTTGATCAAAAGGTTGATTAAGGCAATGATAACAAGGGACTGGGAGCCATGATATCTGGCTGCAAGCTCCACCATGACATTCTAACCGAAAAAAAGTAAGAAAGAAAATTAGTTAGATTAGAGAGATTATACCAATTTAGATATTAATAGAGAGAGGCATTTGGGTGCAAAATGTGTGTATAGAATTTAGAGCAGTCCATGACACAGTTAGTACTAATGCAGGATAATGAAGGGACAAGGATTAACCCACAGGCACTAGACAGATATTTTACTGTAGCTTCCTCTGAACTCTGGGCAACCTTAGACAGAAAGACTGTGACATATTTATAGTCTATAATCAGCTGAACAAGGATGGAGGCTAAAAGCTAAATTCCACCCAAAAACTAGAATTCATCATTTGATATGGCTTTAATCTTTTTGAATTAATTCGCAGCACCAAGTAATCTGTAATCAGAAAAAAACGTGCTAGGCTAAATAGATATGGTTGACATTGGGGATGCACAAACTGAGCATTAGCTGCAAAATGTACTTTTTATTATTTTACAGTGGTTCTCAATCTCAAAGATTTTCCACTTTCTCTCATGTACCCCCTGTAGTACCTTCATGTACCCCTAGGGGTACAAGTAACCCCATTTGAGAAATACTGCTTTATACTGTTCAACAACACCGGACCAGAACATTATCAACATCTCTGCAAGATCCTCCTTGGCACGGTCACAATGTCCACAAAGGTCACTCTCATATTCTTAGTCACATTAACCCTGGCATCCCTATTTTGGGAATGTAATTATAAGCGAAATTTCCCAAACCTTCCAAATTGCTCCGAAAATAACCAAACTACAAGCTCACAACGTGTGAGCTTGTAGATCGGCTATTTCCCCTATTCATCGTACTATACAATGACGAATATAGGGCTTAAGTGGTTAATGAGTACAGCACGAGAGATGTGTCCAGATCCAGAATTGTTTCGTGACCTTCCAGAATAAAGTATGGGCAGTCTGTTTGTGCTGTCTGTCTGGGGACTGTGTGTTTGGGCTGAGGAAGGCTCTGCCGAAACACATCCTCATTATATGCTGCCTGTGGCGATCTCAATAAAGAGTACCCGAAGGACATTTTGTGCATGCTGGTGATCCTTGTGCTTTGCTGTCTTGCTCCTGGCACTGAAAGACAGAAAGTTGTCTCTATGCTCAGAGATACTACAGCTGCACAGACAGTAGCAGGAACATGCTAGAGTAATGTGAATTCAGTTTCAGGGTGGATTTTTCTTCTTTTCAATTTTTTGCTTTAGTGATTAATGCAGCTCCTTCTGTCACAGAATGTGTCAGACAGACAGTCTTGTCTCTGCAGGCTTTTACAGAGCCAACAGCATGACTAAGTAAAAAGAAAACGGCTTTAGCTCGGAATTTGTTAAAAGGCAGATGTCTGCACATTTTCAGAAATGGTCAGTGACTTATCTCTCCTCCTTTGTGCTGATTCAAACATCATACATGGGCATGTCTAAAGCCAAATTTACACTTTGGAATATGACCGTGTTGCTCACTGAAAATAAGAGAGTTTCAGTAGGCTTAAGCCTTGCTTGAGTGTGGCTGAAATGGCAAAGTGTCTGGACTGTATCAACCTTTTCTGTTTGGATTAATGAGGGTGACAGTGAGTCAGTCTTGTCTCACTGTGCTCACATTGTCCTAGATAAGTCAAGCAGTTATCATTATATTCACAAAATCCATGCGTTATTTTACAGAGCCATTTAAAAGTAAGCTTTAATTACACCCTGTTTCTTTTCATGAATAGAACTACTAAATCAACATCCAGGCACACAAATGCCTGTTTGTTGTCTTTGCACGCTATTTCTGCATTACTCACGTACGGCAAAGGCATGATGATTACAGCAATACAACTGTGCTTTCATCAAAACCCACAGAATTACGCATGAAATGAACCTAGTGCCTCTATCACTCACAACCAACCACCCAACGGACAAATTGTATCGGCTTGTTTTGGCACTTTTAAAAGACAACAGCCACGTGTACAACTAGCAGTGTGCATCCATCACACCAGACCTGAGCACCAGACAGATAGATGATTGACAGCTTTGGTTACCATGGCATTCCCATCCCGGTGGCCTGAAGTCTACCTGTCCGTTGAGTGTGTGTGTGTGTGTGTGTGTGTGTGTGTGTGTGTGTGTGTGTGTGTGTGTGTGTGTGTGTGTGTGTGTGTGTGTGTGTGTGTAAAAGTGCAGACACATTGTTTCATTGACACGAAGCAAGTCCTGACAAGTCCTTGACGCATAATCTGGCTGAATAATCAGGACGTGTCCCATTTTAAATACTATTTTTAAGCATTTGTGCTGAGTTCATTAGAACAGTGGAGAGACATGACATGTGACACAGGTCATGAACTGGATTTGAACCCTGAACGTCACGATTGATTCCGTACTGTATGTGTTTATGTGCTGTGTACACAAAGACAAAGCCTCACAATTTAGGCATTTAGCAGACAACGAGCGACGGACAAGTATCGATGTGTAACTCTGAGTGTTCAAATGTAACCAAATGATATGATTTTGTAAAAAATCAATAACAAAAAAATTAAGCGATCATTGCTATAGTGTTTTCTTCAGTAACAGGGGGTCTCCTCATCTCTTTAGTGAACAGAAAATAAATGTTAAGATCAGGATATCAATTTTATTCAATCAGGAGGAGAGAACCCCACAAAATATATCAGCTTAAATTCTGCAGTGTTCCATTTCCAGTTTGTCTACTCTTTTTTGTTTCATCACTTCCAATTTCAATTGTTTATCTTATATGCATTATATGCATGTACCAATTATAAAATTGGTACATGGATCCCATTTTGAAAATGTAATTTCTGTTAACTAATCACACAATAAATGCACGGAATATCTGTCCGTCTGTAGTGTACGTGAGCTGTGGATTTTTGAGCTAGGGGGGCTCTATTTTATGACGTCACGTGCACACACACGCATGTGCACATAGCCGATCAGCTCAGTGCTAGTTGAAATACTGTATTCAACATGTGATTTTAATGTAATTATATTTCTTATTATTTAGTTGCATTGTTAATTTGTTGTTTTTATTTTTGTTTCAATTAATTAATTATTTTATTTTCCTTTTAGTTTTATATAAAAGCCCTTTACATAGATTCACCCACACATAAGTACTTAAAATAATCAGTCAACTTGTCTTTACTTGAATTACTTTTTTTTTAAGACTTACATCTGTAAGTAAAAAATAAATAAAAAACCTTTTGCTACTCACCAAAACAAAGAGGGTTTTATGGAGTTGAAAGCCTACTCTACTAAATGGGAACACTGTGAGCCCCCACCTCACGTCTAAAATACACTTTTTGGCCAGAAAAGAAAATATTTCACCGGAATTAAAACATGTTTTTGGTTACTCCACAGTGCCCTCTACAGATCTGGTCAATGGAATTTTCCTATTGACCAGATTCTTCCTTCCGGTGAAATATTTTCTTTTCTGGCCAAAAAGTGTATTTTAGACGTGAGGTGGGGGCTCAGAGTGTTCCCACTTAGTAGAATAGGCTTTCAACTCCATTACACCGTCTGTGTTTTGTTGAGTACCAAAAGTGTATTTTTTATTTTTACTACAGACGAGAGGCTGCGCTACCGCGGTGCGAGGGGAAAGAATCAAAAGTACCATAGCGTTAAGGAGAACTCCTTCTAACGCTATGGACCAGAGCTAGACAGGGATAACTTTGTGAGTGTCTGGTAGGCTACTAGCTCTTGTGTCCTCTGCTAAGCGATTAACCCTTTCACACTCCATGGCTTTTCTCGAGTAGCCTAATGTTATGCAAAGCAGCCAGGTTGAGGCCATTGTTTAAGGTGTTAAAGACGGCTCGCCGCTGACGGTGCGTGCTTGCGCGTGCAGGTGGAGTTCCCAGCCCCCAGCCCCCATAGTAGCTTCAGAGCTAAGGGGTCGCCGACCCCCCTGAGCACCCCCTACAGCTGTGTACGTATCTCGAGAACCGTCCGACCGACCGACTTCAATCTTTGGCACGCGTGTCGGTCGGAAAGGTGGTTGTCCTGAACCGCCGATCCGACTGACATGCCCACATATAGGCAGGTGGAGGTGCGGTTGTGCAGAACCGCAGATCCGACCACGTTGCCCATATATGGTCATGCGCATATATGGGACCGACTAACTTCAACCTTGGCGCTTACATCGGCGAATACTTGATGGAGTGCGGTGCCCGACGTTGAGTCGTTCCGATAGGCGGTTGTCCAAAATCGCTGATCCGACCGATATGCCCATAAATAGGCATATATGGAGATCCAGTTGTCCAGAACCGAATACTGATGACATCAGGAATCTCCATAAAGGGGGACATGGACAGGCAGATACAGAGATATCCATATATGAGCATAAAGGGGACACAGACAGACAGATGGGTACAACAGGTAGTCGGGTATTGCCTGACTGGGTGGGGCATGCATTCCCAACTTGCATTGTTCCCGACTTGTATTGCCGTTCCGACCGATATGCCCATCCATATATAGGCATATATGGAGATCCAGTTGTCCAGAACCGCCGATCTGACCGATATGCCCATATATGGGCATATACTGATGACATCAAGGGATCTCCATATATGGGCATAAAAGGGACAACGTCTATTATGTAACTCATTCAGTGCCAATGAAATAAAAAAAATATTGCGAACTGTGCCAGCAATTTTTCAATTTTCTTATACCTTTTTCAAGTAGTCACAGAATATTTATCTCCAGTATAATCGATCCCCTGATGGGTGCTAATCACTGAGGGTTGCACTGTGTGGTTTCACAAATGTCAACGAGGTCATTGGACCTTGTTGACATTAATTGTCTGCCTTTTGAAAATAACATAATAACATTGAAAAATACATAGTAAAAAAAATCTTCAAATGATGATATCTGGGGTTCTGAACGTTTTGTTTTTTGTACTTTTTTTTTCAAAAACACGTGAAACACGTCATTGGCACGTTGCGCCATTGCGGTAAAACACGTGAAACGCGTCAATGGCACTCTTAAAGAGCTAGAGAGGGAGGCCCCTGTTACTGAACAAACACTCTATAGCAATGATTGACGTGAAACACGTCATTGGCACGTTGCGCCATTGCGGTAAAACACGTGAAACGCGTCAATGGCACTCTTAAAGAGGGAGGCCCCTGTTACTGAACAAACACTCTATAGCAATGATTGTTATTGGAATATAGAGCTATTCACTTATTTTGACAACAACAACAAAAAATAACTTCCACCACCTTTATCACTTGGGATTTTACTCATACTCAGATTTAGAGGGTACATACCAAACCTGAGACTTGCGTCTGGACAATGTGGACATGCTCTGTCTCAGCCACTTGGAGTGAGGCGTCAGATGGTAGATCAGCTGCCGGCAAATCTTGTCAGAAGACTTTATGGTGTCTGTATCCTGTGAAAAATATCCAGAAAGAACATTTACTACAAACAAAAAACTAAACAATATTTTCTCTAATAATGACATGCCCAAAATAGGTACGCCAGATTGAATGTGGTCAACAAAACTCAATTTAGGTGCCTTGATGGAGCAATAAAATCCAATCATATGCATAAAAAAAAGGTGAGATTAAACACAACTGCTCATAATTAACACAAATTTATATCCAGGTAGTTCCTTTTAACAGCTATGTTTTGTTTTGTATGTTGCTGATTTCTGTAATCAGTGACCATATCAAAAACAATCATAATCATATTACAGATTAAGTAAAACAACAGCTGATAACACATTACTTTTTCTAATAGTGCTTGTTCACTTGGCTCCCAGAGGCTTTACTTAAAAGGACAGCCCCTGGCTCTGTGATCCTGCCCTAATCTCTATTTGTGTTAATTTAAAGATTCTTGACAGTACGATTCAGGGTCTGGTGTTGCTGTTGTCCCAGGTTTTCTCTATTGGACCAAGCCAATCAGTGTCCTTTGGATGCAATGATGGAATTAAACTGCTAGAATTTATGTTGCTATTGAAGCTATTTTGAAATTACTCCCAGTAATAATTAAGTGAAACGTAATGAAATCCGAGTGTGAGGCTATTCAAAAATGTGTGATTCAAATTTGGAGTCGATTGGACAGAGGATTTATGGCATTTTCTGACAAACAGACCCCTACTGGCAGGGCCGGACTTAACGTTGGGCTAGGGTGGGCTGCAGCCCAGGGGCCCCCAACTGGGGGGGCCTCCGATTTTTGGGTGAAAAAAATTATAATAAATATTAATAATATATATATATATTTCTTTATGATCAAATTGTTTTTTTTAAAATAAATTGTAAAGTATTGCAATCCAATTCAAGTGAGATTTGTGCTTAGTTATTGTATATTTAGTTGTTTTATGGTTAAAACATCGTGAGCTTCTGCTCTGCTATCCACACTGTCACTGACACTGCAGACAGTGCCTGTAGTGCAGTGTTTATCAACCTTTTTTGTGCCAAGGCACACCTGGCATAGCCAAAAGATCCCATATATATATAATCATATGTATATATATATACACACACACACTAGGGGTGTGCCGATACACTAATTCCATGAAACGATACGATATTGGGCACACAACTTCGATACGATTCGCACTTTTTTATTATGAAAATATATGGGGGAGAAAAAAAGCAAATGCAAACAAATATTTCTGTTTTTGCATTATTCAGACATGCAAACTTGTAGCTTTTCAGCTTCCACTAGCCGTTTTGAATCCAAATAGGGCAATAGTGTGACACCTGAACCGAAAAAAAACAGCATGTTGTCACCCTTTTCACATCGGGGCTGTTTGCATGCCTGATTATTATTGTTAAAAAAAATAAAACTATTTTTTCCAAAATGATATTTTTTCAAACCTTCTTCAAACGGCGCGGCACACCTCAGCAGTAGCCCCGGCCCAAAATTGGGACGTTTGCCAGGGTTGATAAACACTGCTGTAGTGGCTGTCAAAGCCTGATCCGGTCTAAAGCCTGCCTACTGTATCCAGTATTTTCCACACACACACACATACATGCACACACCACTTCCGTATCCGCTCTAGCCCCACCCAGGCATCAGCAACTTGACTCTATCTGTCTGTCTGTCTCCGACGAGCCATTCCACCATTTCGGGTGGAAAACGGAACGCTCGTCCTAAAACACACTGCCCCATTTTTGGGGCCGCCGGATTAGACCCGGGGCGAGGGTGTTTTAGGACGACGGTTCCCACGCGGGAACGGGGGCGTGCACGTGCATGCGTGCCAGGGGGGCCTCGAAAATTACTCTAGCCCAGGGCCTCCACTCGTATAAATCCGGGCCTGCCTACTGGAAACTTTGGAAGGCAATTATAGCCAATCAGAATGGAATATGAAAAATCTGAATGATACTGTACATGTTTATCACATGACTCCAGAGATAATGTGATTTGTGTGAATTCTAGATTGAGATCTGTAGGAGAAGTAGCAAAAAAAAATTGGGCGGAAATGGGCATAGCCTATTTGGGGAACTGCATCATGATCCAAGGAATCCAGGGAGGAGTTATAGGCCAAAATGCAAAGCGGTCTGGTATAGCACCACCATGAGGCCGATTTAAAACATGTTGTGGTGGGGTGTGCTTCCTTGGGCTACTGGGAGAGTGCATGCAAAGTTTCAAACCAATCGGTCCAGTTGTGTCCGACACACACACACACACACACACACACACACACACACACACACACACACACACACACACACACACACACACACACACACACACACACACACACACACACACACACACACACACACACACACACACACACACACACACACACACACACAGTAGCCTTGGGTATAGCCATTCTTTAGTACAGTATCTGTCTAGAATTCGTTGTAAGCTACTGTAGCTGACCAGTTGGTGTCACTTGACTATGATGTCAAACACTTTACTATTGTGATACTTTCTGAGAGGGACTAATTGTTGAGGTCTCCTTCTTCGGCAACGCCCATCTCAGAAAACGGCTGCAATGGGAGCACATCCTCACATTCAGACTGAATAACGAAGTGAAATACAATGGAAATTCTGTGTCAGGCTACTTTACAATCAGCCCAACTGATCAAACTAAAGTAATGTGCAAATTGTTCAAGGCCACAATAAGCAGAGACAGAGATGTGAAAGGGAAACACCTATCAACATATGTAATGCACAACGATATGCATTTCCAACATTCTGTGTTAGCCCTGGCCCCCTAGAAAGGGCTAATATACTGTACAGCCACAACCAACCCCCTCTTTGTCACCAATAATGAAAGAAAAAAATAATCAATTAAAGGAGAAAAAAACAAAAGAGCGATAAAAATACAGTATGAGGATGGGATCGGACATTTCATAATATATGCCACTATTATGTTTTGAAGGCACAATACTTACATTGCCAATGAATATTAGGTTAGAAAATACATTTGCGGGATTTAATGTGACTTCCATTATAGACCAGGACCTGCAGATACAGAGACTGATCATTTTGTTGCTTGAACAGATACAGATAAGGACGTCTCTACTAGAGAGCTCACCTTCTTTGGACACTGCATCTCGCGAGCCAGGCTGAGCAGTAGCTCGTGGGAAATGGGATCCACCAAGTTAAGGAAGGCTGCATTCTTATACAGGATGTCATTGAGAGAGGCACCTTCCAAACCCATGTCCTGCAAACCAGAGAAGATATGATTAGTCATAGTAGGAAGAAACATCCACAACAACTTCTAGTATGCCATAAATATGTAGCTACCAAATAATGGCCTCTAAAAGGGGGAGAAAATACAATACAGATCAGAAAATCTGTCCCTGCAGTGACTAGAAAAGTGAGACTCATAATGAAGCGGCTAAAAAAAGAAAATAAACTTTTGTTTAAAATATTCATTCAAAGAGGCTTTTATCTAGGAAAGTGATGTCTATGGGGACACTAAATGTAGGCTGACTGCTCCAGGCGGCTACCTCTTTTGGCATACATAATGACAGTTCTGTTACTTTGCACTGTGGAGTATTACCCAGAATGCCATAGCGCTTATGCGCCAGCAACATTACTGCTGCATGATGTATTCCAATTTGCAAAAGAACATTTCTGTAACCGTAATTGGATCTTTTGATCACTGTAGAGAACAACACACACACACACACACACACACACACACACACACACACACAAAAGGTGACATTTAAAAAGGTTACATTTACCATAAATGGGATTAAGACCATCTTTACTCCAAATCAAGATGTCTATAAATGGGTCAGTATAGACAGCTGACATGACAGTTTGTCACGAGGAGATCAAGGAATGGGTTGATATGTGCTCTGCTATGTACATCAAACCAAACAGCAAAAAGGGAAGATTTCAAATGACCTTACGAATGTAATGAGAAAATTAACGATTTAAGGTGTGTGTGTGTGTGTGTGCTTGTATTTATAAATGTCCATGAGAAAAGGATTGTGAGGACAATTTTCCTGGTCCTCATGAGAGAATTGGTTGTTTTATGGTTACAAAACATTTAGAGGTTAGGCGTTAGGGTTAAAGTTATATGCATGATTCATACTTAGTTGCGTGCCGGTGTCATGCACCGAAAATAACCAATCTACAACGTTGTGGCTCGGCTATTTTCGGCTTCAGGGTCAGGGTTAAAAAAAATTAATAAAAAGGAAATGGCTTTCATAACATAACCGTCCGTATTAAATGTAACTAGAAAAAGTGCTCCTCGGAGCACAGGTCTCCGCCAGGTCAGGTAAGTTATTGTGGCCTCCTGGTGGCGCTATAATAGGCCAATGTGAAAAGGGTGGCATTTCTTCCTCGGCCTAGTGGGAATGTGCGTGCAAATTTTCACGGAAATCGCACGCCGCGTTCATGATTTCAGACATTTTGTTCAAAACGGACCAATCCTGCAAACTTTGGAAGTCAACCTTAGCCAATCAGGATGGAATATGAAATATCGGACAGATGCATCTTGATCACATGACTATAGAGATACTGTGTACCGATTTGTGTGATGTTTGGATAAAATCTGAAGGATTAATATCCAAAAATGTATTTGACATAAGTCGGCCTCCTGGTGGCGCTGTAAAAAGCAGATGTGAAAAATGCAGTGCAGATGTTTTTCCTTGGCCTCTAGGGAGTAGGCGTGCAAAGTTTCACGCAGATCGGTGCAGTTATAGTTAAAAATGCAAATCGGCCTGTTATAGCGCCACCATGAGGCTGATGTGAAAAATTTTAAGTGCCATTTCTTTCTCGGCCTAGTGGGAATGTGCGTGTGCAATTTTATGCAAATGGCAAGCTGCGTTCATGATTTGAGGCAGTTTGTTCAAAACGGACCAATCCTGCAAACTTTGGATGGTAACCTTAGCCAATGAGGATGGAATATGGGAAATCGGACAGATCAGGGTTGATCACATGACTATAGAGATACTGTGTACCGATTTGCATGAGGTTTGGTTAAAAACTGTAGGAATAATGGGAATAAATGGGTTTTGCACAAATCGGCCTCCTGGTGGCGCTATAACAGGCCCATGTGAAACATTTGAGGCAGAGGTTCTGAATTGGCATCCAGGGAGTGTGTGTGCACAGTTTCGCAGCGACCGGGCCAACGGTGCCGGAGATTTGGTGGTAACACACAGACAGGACACACGGACGGACACACGGACGGACACACGGACGGACGGACGGACAGGGGCGAAAACATACTCTCTCGCCATGCCTTTCGGCCTGGCGGAGACAATAAATGTTGATGACACAAGTATAGTAATACAAGCGTGTGTGTGTGTGTGTGTGTGTGTGTGTGTGTGTGTGTGTGTGTGTGTGTGTGTGTGTGTGTGTGTGTGTGTGTGTGTGTTTGTGTGTGTGTGTGAAGCATACAGTCCCTTTCCCGGTGTCACATGGCTGGATCTTTAAGCAAAGAATATGCGTGTGCGAGATTCTGGTCTAAAAGGCCTCTAAGTCTCTACAATGAGGCCACCTATGCAATGGCAATTTGAATAACACATTGTCCATCAATCTGTGATGAGAGAAGCAAGTCTTTGAGAAACCTACTGTATAGTAAATGCATGTACTGTATGTACATAAGCAGGGCAGGCGCACGCACATGCATATACACACTTAATACTCACACACACACACACGCACGCAGAGACTATGACCCAGACACAAACGTACAAAAGCATATGCACGCATGCACACACTCATGCTGAGTACAATCAGCATTGATTGTAATAGACAAGTTGGAGTGGGAGGTTGGCAGCTACACATTACAGGCTACCATTTTAACAAGGGCATTGGTAAACACAGACTAGACACAGGCCGAGGGGAAAGGCAGGCTGCTTCCCTCCTTCTGAGAAGCAAGGAATAAAAATAACTCAAGTCTTCTAAGTTAAGACATGATCAGCTTGCATGTCAAAGTGACAACTCTCTTAACTTAATCCTTTACATATCTCAGGTGCTTCGCCAAAACGGTTATATAGGCTACCAATTAACTAAACTATTTTCTATTGAGACGGATACCTGAATAGTTTCTCAGACACCTGACTAATTGCAGTGCCCAGAGTGATGATCAAATTAGGCTTAGTTCATATAAGCAGGCTTATTTAATATAAGCAGGCTTGTTTAAAAGAGGTGAGCCTCGGGTCCCCAGTGATGTGGCTGTCATGCGGCCCAGGCTCGCCACTTTATCTGCTTGTCTTGATTAAGGAGGTTCCGCTCCCTCCTCTGTCAGGTCTTCAGAGTAATTAACATTGGATTTGCCGACAGCTGAAGGAGAGGGAATGGAGCTTGAGAACCAGAAAGCAAACAGGGCCACAGCTGCTGTCACAGGTTTAACACACCTGTATAATCTATTGCCGCCCTAAAGGATAGAGTTTTTTTTGGAAAAGGCTTAAAAAATTTAATCCTCTTGGGCTGAAATCCAAAGTGGATGAATAAGCAAAACATAACAAAACATTACATTACATAACATTGAGACGATATGTAGGCCAGGGGTGGGCAACCTTTTCAGGCACATTTACAAGGCTGGCATGATCACCCAGTGCCAGACAGGGAAAACCACCATTGCTTTTACATCTCATTATAGGCTGCTAATTAGAATAAACTAACTAACTAGCATCTAATAATAAAAGGTATAAAACCTCACAAAGAATGATTTAATGATAAAGGTATAAAACCTCACAAAGATTGAGTCAATAATTTAAAATGAATAATGAAGGTAAGATCTTGTACATTGAGAAAATCTGTATACAGCACATCAAATAGAGCTTAATAAGAATAGTTGTTTTTGATCAAATGAATTGATCACCTCAAGGAATCTGATCACCTGGAAGATTAGGTTGCCCACCCCTGATGTAGGCTAATTGGGGCCCAAACATACATGTGGTCACATCTGGGAAAAACGCTAGCTGTATATCTACACTGCAAATTTACAACAAGTACTTAAAACAGTTCTGTTACAATTAAAACAAACGGCACAGAGATTTTCAGTTTTGTAGATATCACTATAAAATTCTAGCCTAATATTTTGATTTTTATAGATGAAATCCTGAAAGTGACACTGCAACTGGATGTTTTTTATGCGGGTTCTGGGTCTCACTGATGCTGCTGGAACACAAGCAGCTCGTGGTGGAAACAAACCACAGGGGTGATAATTAGCAGAAGAGATTAAGAGAAGGGTGGTGGACAGGTCGCTCTAATGCCTGATGGGTTGCGCGTTGTGTCATGCACCAAAAATAGCAGATCTACAAGATGGTGCGCAACTAGGTATAAATCACCCTCACCCTGGACGACTTCACCCATTTTAAACCTACTTTCATATAATTGGTCCTCACTAATGCTCATGATAAAATGCTGTCATTTTTTCCTACTCAGTCTGTGTCTCAGAGGAGGGCTGTGGACACTTCAGAAACCCACCTACCAGTGACATCATCATTAAGCACTAAGCAGGATTTTATTTCTTGCGAGAATATTGGCTTCTATTATAGCATATTCCAACATTCCAGGAATAGAAATCTTGCCGTTTCTATTAGCTTGGAGGATTCCAATCAATGATGTCACTGGTAGGCGGGTTTCTGAACTGTCCCCATGCCCTCCTCTGAGACACGGACAGGGGTAGACAAAAATGGTACCATTATTGTGATGAGCATCAGTGAGGACCAATTATATGAAGGTAGGTTGAAAATGGGTGAAGTCGTCCTTTAAGCATTACACATGTTAAAGGGCGAGTGAGATGCTGCCCTGACCATAATAGCAGAGGATGAAAGGACAGGAGGAGAGGAGGCTGCATGGAGAAGGGAGGGGCACAGCAGTTTAGCAAAGACTGAACTGGGAGGATGTAGAGTGAACACCACACAGGACACAACATCTGTATGTGGACAGAGAGCATTTGAATTAAATGTCAACAAATAGATTTTATAAGCAGAGGTAGTGGACTCATCTTTGTCACATAGTCTGCTGTTGGATCAATATGGCATAAATGGCCTATACTTTCTGAGAAGTTTATATTTGGTGAGAGATTTTTGTTGTTGCTGCAATTAGGGCAGTGGTTCTCAACCTTCTCAAACATGATTTTGGAGGGGTCCCCAGATGACCATTTAAGGACTTTGTTTTTATTTTTTATCCCATGATTTTGTAACCCCATTTTTTTACACCCAGTGCCAATTGTCTACGTAATCCTGGGCACTACCTTCCCTCTGCCAACCTAGGGAGGCCAGGACCGAGCTCATGCCTCCTTCAATACATGAGAGCCAAATGACCTTCTTGTCACCTGACAGGGGAGAGTTTCCCTGGTTGGACGTAGCGCGTGGAAGGAACACGTTATTCCAACCAGTTCCTTTCCCCTCCATCAGGCGCCCCGGCTGGCCAGGGGGAGGCAGTTAGTTAGGCGATAATAAGGGCCTGATTTAGGTCAGTGACACCTGGCTCCTATATGTACCCAGAGCCTACAGCCAAGGCACCTGTAGCTGGGATTCAGGGATACAGACTAGTAGGCTACTGGTCTGCAGACCACACAAGCCCAAAAAGTAGACCATGCAAATAAACAAGCCCTACATAAAATTGTGTCTTGTCCTTCATACTGTACATTGACTGTAATTTCTTGCTGCTTTTTAAAATTGTTGCTATGGGATGTAAATTGGCCTATAGCGGGCTACATATAATATAGCCTACAGCAGTGGTTCTCAGGCTCCAAAATTAATCCACTCTGACAAGCACTTGGAATTGTAGGAGTTGAGGCATTACATTTTGTTTGACTCAGATAAATATTGTGAAAATAGCAGCAAAATAGCAAAAAGCTCACAACGACTCGCATTCTGAGGCGTTGTGAGCTTGTAGATCTGCATCTGCACATTACTGATGATTTTTGATGCAGTAATAGTATTTTTCTTGTTTTTTTTTAGGTATTAAAAAAGGTCTTAAAAGTCCTTAAATTGTCACTTCACTGTCATCTGGGGACCCCCCCAAAATCATGTGGGGACCCCCCTGGGGGTCCCAACCCACAGGTTGAGATATGTTACAAAACGAGGCAGTATATATAACATTTTCTAGATTTTAATAACAGCTAAAGGGTAATCAGACCTCACTTCGCCCAGGCCAAGGATGCAATGCAACCCAATGTATTAAATGCTTGCCTTCCTTAATAATTTGAGCACGTCGGTCGCCTGCTCCATCCTGCGATCACGAAGTAGCTTTTGCATCTCTTTGATCCAGGCAACTCGTCTCACATACGGGCTGTGGTTGTTGCTCCTCCGTAGCATCCCGGGCAGCTTGTCTGATTTCAGCATCAGTGCAAACAGAAAGTCCCCGCCGACCCGGTTATTTCCCCTGCTGTCGCTAGTCTCTCCTGATGTGGCATCTAGATGCTTGCGTCGCTTTTTAGAAAAATTCTCATTGTCCAGACTACTCTGTCTGCTGAGTCTAGAGCCCATGTTTTCCTCAAGAAGAAAGGCAGACTGGTTTTCTGTTGCAGCTGAGCTTACCCGTATCAATTATTACAGAGCCATGGTGAGGTGAACTATATGATCCTGGCAGCTAGGCAGCAAATGCGACTCAATTGATTTGTGAAAACAATGCCGTGGTGCCTCTGACTGCAACCCCTTTTCTGCACCGCTGTCTTCGAATGCCAAAACGCTCGCCCCAAAACACAGTCACCCCGGGGAAATCCGGCGACCTCGGAACGGTCGCCACCTGGTATTCCTAAACGTAACCTCAGTAAACTAACCTTATATTATTATTCCTAAACGGTTTTAAACGTAACCTCAGTAAAACGGTGCCAAAACCTAACCTTATTTCTAAACTTCGCCTCAGTAAAACTATGCGTAACCCTAAACTTATTTCTAACCTTATCCTCAATAAATAAAAAAAATACACAGAACTGGTAAGCGGTCCACGAAAGAAATGGGGGCGAGCGTGTTTTGGGGCGAGTCTCCCGGTTACCCTGTCCCCTGTCTTCGAATCGAGCATCCAGTGCAGAGTCACACAATATTAATATATCCCCCGACAGCCTAATTATTGAGATTATCGTTCTGTATTAGTGCGCGTGTTCCGTTTGATTCTCCAGCATTAGCAACGTGCGCCAGTCAGTGTGTCGTCTGGATTGTGGTGTGGACTGAGGATGCTCTTGGGTCTTGCAGTGATGCCAGATTTTGTGAGAGAAATAAGCAACCATGTCTATGAAAACAAGCCCAAAAGAAGCGACTATTATTATATGAGCGTCGGATATTTGAAAATAGCCGATCTACAAGCTCACAACATGTCACGATGCCACACGTTGTGAGCTTGTAGATCTGCAATTTTCCCAAAACTTTCTTGGAAAAAAAGTGGAAAATGTTTAATATGTTTTGAACATTTTAACAACACCAAACTGTTTTTATGATGTTTTGCATAGTAGTGTATATCTGTCTGTCATTAAATGTCTCAATGAATTGAGTACAAAGGACCCCAATGGAAACAAGCCATAGGCTTTCTTGGGTTTAAAATCCTCTTAGCCGACCTTGTATTGATCTGTAATTTCCTGTGCTTTTTTTTTGCAAACTGCTAATAAAGTATTCAATAAAAAAATCAAATCAAATACCAATCTGATACAGGGGTCACACAATACTTTTAGATGGGGGGGAGACAAATACATAAAATGTACAAATACATATTAATTTGGGGGTCCTTCACATGAAAAAGTTTGAGAACCACTGATAGGATTTAGAAGACATTAGTAGAATGAAAATGTTTCAGAGCCACAACTTTAGGAAACAAGCCCAAATAACTTTAAGCAACTTCACTTCAGAAACCCAAAAAACCGCAACCACCAATATTTACAAGCAACTTTACAGAAAAACAAGCACGAAGTTGCTCTAATAAGCGGACATGGCAACGCTGTGCTCTTGTTGTTGTCATCCTTTGAACGTCCCCTTCTCTACGCTGATGTTTAGGTTTGTGCAACAACACGCAGTGTTGCCAGATTGTGTGAGAGAAATAAGCAACCAGGTCCATGAAAACAAGCCCAAAAGAAGCGGCTTTATGGGCCACATGAGCAATTTAGATCTATAAGGTGTACCAACGTCGCGTCACCAAAAGTTCGCCACGCCCCCTTTTCGACGCTACAGCCCTTGAGTGATTGATTGATTGATGTACTTTTATTTAGTAAGACATGAGAATCACAGTACATGGAAGTACAAAATTCACAATACAAGGTCTACTAAACTGGAAGACTCAGTATACGCAGCTTGTTTAAGATGAGAACCCCATGCACACAAATCATTATGACATATATGAGAGACAGATATACACACTACTATACAGAATGTCATACAATCAGCTTTCAGGTTACTGGTATGAAGAGAGAAAAAATATAGGTACAAAAGAGGAAAATGAAAGAGGGGGGGGTAGGTTAAGACTTAGACAGGGGCCATTTTTGAATTGCAGCCTCCTGAAGGTGTATCTTTAGGGCAGTTTTGAAAGTGAGTAGGGTTTTACACTCCTTTACTCCTTTTGGTTGGGCATTCCACATTTTTGATGAATAGCATGAGAACGAGTTCATTCCCTTAGTTGAGCCAAATCTGGGTTGAACATGATTTGTGGAGCTGCCTCTGGTGTTATGATCATGGACTTCTTTAACATTTTGGAAGTATTTTGACAAATACAGGGGGATCCCAATGTTGTGGTGTATCTTGAAGACCAGGCCCATAGCAAGTTGCTGTACTCTGTCCTCAACCCTAAGCCATCCAATCCTAGCAAAATGAGCAGGGGTTAGATGGCTTTTGTGATTGAGGCCAAGAAGTAGCCTTACAAGTTTGTTTTGGGATGTTTGGAGCCTTGTTTTTAAGGCCTTGGAGGTGTTGTGATACCATTAAGTGCATGCACAATCATAATGACCTTGGCTTGAATGAGGGCCCCTGCAAGAATCTTCAGAGTATTCTTACTGACTAGACGATCAATCCTCCACAAATAGCGTGTTGTTTGGTTGACATTTTTGATCACTTTTTCTGCGTTTTTGTTACCAGAGAGGTTTGCCTCCAAGATGGAGCCCAGGTAGGTAATTTCATCCTTTCTGAGGGGTCAGACTGTACATAGAGACGGGTTTAAGACTAGAGAGTGACGGTGGTTTGTGTTTGTAAACATTAACTTCTTTGCCGACTACATAGTGATCAGTGCACACAGTACATGTGTGGCTGGTCTATGAGAAAGCTGTTAACGTGTCGCAGCTCTCCTCTTGAAGATTGAATACAGTGTGAGGCTAACAATGTATTCAAGAGAAGACACTAGTATGGCTTGGATCTCAGCTGTATGACACAAATAATTAAGTTCAACAACCTGCCCAAGTACAGCCGTGTTTGTTCACGTCATTTTCTCAAAGGTACATTTTTTACCAAAAACATGAAACTGTTATTTTTTTTATATAAAGTAACTAGGTAATGTAACTAGACTAGGATAGCCTAGGGCGGTCCAGAGTAGTGACTTTTTTCTCTCTCTAACGCTCTGACAGGCGCGCTGCTACTACCGTGTGAGGTCTCCAACTTTAATAAAAAATAAACAAAACTATTTCACTATTCACCGAAACAAAGGCAGTTTTGTGTTGTTGAAAGTTTCGGTGAGTAGCGAAATAGCTTTGTTTATTTTTATTAAAGTTGGAGACCTCGCACGGTAGTGGAATGTTTGGTCTATGAGCAGAGCAGCGCGCCTGTCAGTGCGTTAGAGAGGGAAAAAAAGTCACTAACACTCTGGACCATCCTAGTTACATTACCTAGGTACTTTCAGTTAGCAGAGACAAAATAGCAGTTTCATATTTTTGTAAAAAAAAAAAACCTTTGAGAAAGTGAAGTGAACAAACACGGCTGTACTTGGGCAGGTTGTTTAACGTTAATTCTGTGCGTCGTACAGCTGAGATCCAAGCCATACTACATCTATTTGAGCTCCGTGATGTTGCCTCCATGCTGGAAAGCTGACAAATTGTACTGCTTTATCTACCACATTACCTCGACCCGACCTGCTATGGCACTTATGAACTGAGCAAGTCCTCACCATTGTGACAGTGAGTTTAAAAAAAAAAACGGTCGGGTCACTGTTTACAAGCTGTTTATGTACCCTCGGACCCCAACCCTCCGGCCCCAACAATGGCTGCCGCGACCAAATCACACATGTTGACGACCCCTTTAGGATTTTTTGGTACACCCTATATTCATCAGCTATTTGAAAATAGCCAATCTACGAGCTTGTAGATCTGCTATTTTCAAAAAAGATCTTGGAGAAAAAGTGAAACATATGAAATACTTTCTAACACAAATTTGCCTGGAACAAAACCGCAACCACCAATATTTACAAGCAACTTTACAGAAAAACAAGCCCAAAGTCGCTTATAATAAAAGGACATGGCAACACTGGTTGCACGGCGGCTCGTGGAGCAAACAGCCAATCATAGTATTCTGAGCCGTTGCGCCTCTCCTGAGTCTCCTCCATTGGTTCACTATTCTCTTCTGCGCACAGAATACTACACAACAGTAAATAAATGTGATAGTTTTATGTCCAACAACATTAGCCTACGAGCTAGCCTTTCTCCTGATCTTGATGGTTTTAGTAGGTTAATTGTCATCTGAATTGGTCAAAACATATAGCCTATTAAGCCTAAAGTTGTGCAATAGGCTATTTATGTCGTGACTCATTACATGGATGGGTTCTTTATTTACCTCCTTAGTTGTGTGCCCAAGGGAAGGCTAAGGCTGTAATGACACATGGCTGAATGTCCTGGTGGTGCACCATGTGAATATATATATATATATACATACATACATACATACGTGTGCGTGTGTGTGTGTGTGTGTGTGTGTGTGTGCCGCTATTCGCTGCGATATATACTGTATGCATATATTATACACACACACAAAAAACTCTGTTGTTTCCATATGGACACCAAAGAGGAATATCCATCTACTTCTGTAAAGTTCAAGTCTGTGGCAGGCAGGCGGATTATTCCCAAATATGGACATGCCTGACGTCACAGCTGCGACAGCACTGGCAGATGGCACATGGCCAGACTAAAACACAAACGTGTGCTATCTGCGATGACTTTGTTCTAACAGATTAGTCTAGGCTAGTGGATTATGCCCAAATAGGATATGCCAGACGACAATTTCTGTTGTGTGTGACGTCAGACCACAGCTTGATCACAAAGTGAAGAGAGAGAAAAAGAGAGACAGACAGACATGGTGAGGTGGAGGAACAGACGGAAGGAAGGAGGGGTGGTGGGTGAGAGGTCTTGTGTGATGCCAGCCAGGCCAGAGTTCAGCAAGAGAAACAGAGAGAGAGGGAGGGGGGAAGTAGAGAGAGGGCAAGGGGTTAAGTAGTGAGGGAGAGGAGAGGAAGAGGGAGGGAGGGAGGAAGAGAGGGAGAGGGAGAGAGGTGGTGTCAGGGCAATAACCCAGCAAGCTGATAACACCACATTCTGCGTCTTAAAACCAATGCTGGAATTTATCATGATGTCTATGTCATTTGTCATACTGACACTTTGTCATACTGACACTCATATATTTAATCTGCACCCTATACAGAACTCAGGCAAGGCGTTGGGTGGGACAGCCAGCAAGGTATCAGCCAGGCAGGCAATCAGCGGCCAGCAGGGAAGGCCAACAGGGGTTCAGGCGGGGTGTGAGTAGGAATGGCCAAAGAGAGCTCAATGAGGGGAACCGGCTGGAATGATAGACCTTTATTGATCCCGCAGGAGAAATTCAGTCGCCAGAGGCAGCACAGCAGTTAAGTTACAGTATGAGAAAAGTAGCCAACTGTAGGGTATAGCAAGGGTAACAATACAAAGGGAACTGGGGGTCAGAGGAAGAATACAGGTACACAAAAAGCACCAATAATGAACAACAGTCAACAATAGCATATACACTATACTATACTGCCTCCCCCTGGCCAGCCGGGGCGCCTGATGGAGGGGAAAGGAACTGGTTGGAATAACGTGTTCCTTCCACGCGCTACGTCCAACCAGGGAAACTCTCCCCTGTCAGGTGATAAGGTCAGTTGGCTCTCATGCATTGAAGGAGGCATGAGCTCGGCCCTGGCCTCCCTAGGTTGGCAGAGGGAAGGTAGTGCCCAGGATTACATAGACAATTGGCACTGGGTGTAAAAAAATGGGGTTACAAAATCGTGGGATAAAAATTTTGAACGAAAAAAAAAAACAATAGCATATACACCTATGCAATACCAGTCAGTGTGTGTCACACAGTCTCACAGTATCCTATCCAAAGCACAATGAAATACATAAGCAAAACGGTATAGCCACAATCAGTGGCGTCAGTTCAGCAAAAGCTAAGGTATGGCAAGGTTAGGGTTGCCAACCGGCAACCCTAACCCCCTAAATGCATAGAAAACTACGCATTATACCTATAACACAATACAAACACAATGGTCTTACACCTGCATTAGGCTACTATTCATGATTCTTTTATTACTTACCGCAGCCAAGGTATGGCACCTGCCATACCTTGCCATACCCAATTGACGCCCCTGGCCACAATATACCCCAATACTAAAGGATTCACTCCAGGACAAAACAAACGCAGTTACAGTGACCATATGGTATCCTGCCCCAAGCTTAGGTAAAAGCGTGCTAAAAAAACCATGCAATCACAGTGTCATTATGACATCACAGAAGATTCTGATATCGCTACAGTGTCAACAGTGAAGTTCAATAATGGCACCCTACAATTTTACTGTGAGAAACACCGGTTATATTACGATGCGGTCTCTGTGCTAGAACGTCAGAGTCAATGGCCGTGCGGGAGTGAGAATTTCTCTCGAGTTATTTGACTGTTGCCCGGGCAGAGAGAGAATCATGTGCTTTGCAGTAAATCCTCATAGGTACCGGCACAAAGGACATGCCAAGTCTCATACAGTTCCACCCAATGTAGATTAATCTACCGTTTCCCCTCCTGCTCAGTTGCCCCATGATCTCCATGTGCCAAACTGGGTTTCAGGTGGGGTGTCGGCGAGGACGACTCGCAGGTTTTCAGAAGGGCTTCGGCAGCGTGCTGGGCAGTGGGGACTCTGTGACCCAATAAACACAGGTGTATAAGAATGTGGGAGGGGCTGGGCCCAATAAGGGCTGGGGAAATAGGCGAGATGACAGACAAACGGGAGTGGCCAGAGGGGAGAGAGTGACGTGAGGTGTCAGGAAAGAGGGACCGGCCACAGGTTGACGAAACAGGAGAGGAGAGACAGAGATAGGAGAGAGGCCAAGCCAGAGGGGAGAAACAGAGAGACACTATATCATGATATATTCCTCTTGAGGTAATTAGCTGGCCTTTAATTAATCTATCAATGTTGGTCAAATAACTCATGTTCATAACTTGTTTTAATTTGACAGCCAAATCTTAACTCTTTTTGCTTTTCTTTGTTTCCATAAATGAAATCTACATGAGGGGAAGAGGTTAAATTATGCGAAGAACACATCAAATGTTTCTTGGAAATGACGCACGTGCATACCGAGCAAAGGTGGGAGACTCAGAACAGGGTGGTACTGATTAAATTTTGACCACAATCACAACAGCAGCAGCAGCCCACAGGTTCATTTGTCAGAGCTCTATCAGTGCACCCTAGCAACAGGAGTGCATGGCAGATTAGCAAAGGTAGCAGAGAGGGTGGTCTTTTAAGAAATTCTTGACATTCTGAATGTCAGGTGGGAACTATGGCGCTATGTGATGGCTCAGGCATCTCAATCGGTCCGAGTATGCCGGCGAAGAGAGCCATATTGACCGTGACGCAGGTACCGCTGCTGTTGGCCTAGGCCTAGCCAATCACGATGCCCTGTGTCATGGCTGGCAACACTGCCTGCATCAATAAACAGATCACCCACCCCTTCATTTTGGCGGGCCCACCAGACGCATATCATAGTGGAAAGTAAGGTTTGAGGGTTGGGAAGACAAAATTAAGAGTTTCCTTCCAAACTGAGATATTGAGATTTTTTTAGGAGAAAAAAAAGAAAGAGAGAGAAAGGGATCATTTAGTATTTCAAATCAGTGTAAACTGTTATGAATTTAGTTGTAGAGTGGTGAGAGTGAGTGAGAAGTTTACATGCAGATTACAGTATGGTTCACATTACGTGACCAGAAGATATGAGTTGTAACAAATATAGAAAGGAATAATGATATCAATGAGTGCACAATAAATCATGATGTTCTACGAGATTAGTTGTCCTTCAACAGTTGCATCTTGTATCATTGTGCATAGTATCTGATAAAGCAGTGACTATATTATGCAGATGAGTGAATCAGTACACATAAAGGTTAAGCACGTCTCGTCCAGATATCCAGAAATGAGATCATTACACCAACAATATTCATATTAATTACACAAATCCTATTTTTTCTCAGGTCACAGTATATATAACAACAACACATCACAGATCATCTGAACATGATGTCTGAAGTAAATGTGGAGCCGAAATCCAAAGATGATGCATGATGCACCGCAACCTATAATGACAGCACTGGCCACAAGTCCTACTGTGTTATTATTGTTAGAAAGACATGCTTAGGGCACACATTGATTCATGTGATGATGACAATGTACTGTACGTAATGACAGCAGAGGCGCTGATGTCAATGATGGTAATGATAATAACGGCACCAGACAATTCATTCTGCTGTTGGAGGTGGAGGTGGTGGGTAATAAGGTTTCTGACTGACTTGACTGTGAGGTGATTTTGAATTTTCCTGGGCAGGAAAATGGTCAGGAAGTCCCTAGTTGCTGGGCTGGTGGTCCTGCTGGCGGCTACAGTGGGCCTGTTTCTGGGAGTGTTTATGGGCCTGGGAAGGAAGAACACAACTGTTCCTTCAGACCACTTCTACTCCAAGGCTGCTGTGGCAGCAGATGCAGGAACGTGCTCAGAAGTAGGGAGGTAAGTGTGTGCGTGCGTGTGTGTTTCCAATAATCTTGCAAGGATTGTTGGAATTTGTGGAAATTGTGTGGGGCTTTTCAGGTTTTCTTAGGGTTAAGGCCGTAGTTCTGGTATTAATGTGGAGCTATGTGTGTGTACCGGTGCATGTTTTTTTGTACAGGTGTGTGTGTTTGTATATCGGCATGTATCTGCAGTTACTGTATGTGTTTGTATGTCTGTGCATGTGTCTGCAGGTGTGTTTGTACTTTGCACTGTGTGTGTGTGTGTGTAATATGTCAGTGCATGTGTCTACACTGTAGGTGTGTATTTGTATGTCAGTGCATGCGTCAACAGGTGTGTGTGTGTGTGTGTGTGTGTGTGTGTGTGTGTGTGTGTGTGTGTGTGTGTGTGTGTGTGTGTGTGTTTGAATGTCAATGGCATGTGTCTACAGGTGTGTTTCTGTGTGTTTGTATGTCAGAGCATGTGTCTGCAGGTGTGTTTGTATGCCTGTTAGGAATGCATGATTAATCGTCGACGGTCATCATATCGGTATCGGCAATATCAGCCTTAAAAATACAATATTAGTATCGAACAGTGTTTTCTGGAGATGCTTTCAAAAGGCTCAAAAGTTGGGAAAATGATCAATTTACATTGTTTGAACTTATATGTGCACCAAAAGGCCTAAAAAAATATCTGGTAATAAGAATGCACTGTTTATTATAATTCTGCTTACTGCAGTTACTGTATAACAGGTGTAAGATAAACCCTACAAAAAACTTTTGTATTACAATATCAGTATCTTTGGATTTGACCATGCAAATAGTCAGTAATGGGATATCGACCAAAATCTCAATATCGTGCATCCCTAATGCCCGTGCATGTGTCTGCAGACGTGTGTTTCTGTGTGTGTTTGTATGCATGTGCATGTGTCTGCAGGTGATATGTTTGTATGAATATGTACATGTGTCTGTAGGTGTGTTTGCATGTCTGTACATGTGTTTGCAGGTGTGTGTGTTGGTATATCTGTACATGTGTCTGTAGGTGTGTTTGTATGTCTGTGAGCGTGTGTTCAGGCGTGTTTACACGCCGTATCTGAACGTGTGTGCAGGTGTGTGTGCTGTGTGAGTCCATTGGTTTCTAGTGTGTATTTCTGTTCTCAGAGACATTCTAAAGAAGAATGGTTCAGCGGTGGATGCATCGATCGCCGCTTTGCTCTGTGTTGGTCTTTTGAACGCTCACAGCATGGGAATCGGCGGAGGGCTCTTCTTCATTATCTACAACGCTTCCACGGGTGAGCTTCTGCCTTTGTCTGTGCTTTTATACAGGGGACTCCCCTCCACAATTAAAAGATAATTAAATTATTTAGCCCTCATCAATCTGTCCTCGCTTCCTGCTCAACAGGGAAGGTTGAAACGATCGACGCCAGGGAGACAGCCCCAATGAGTGCCACTGAAGACATGTTTGGCAATAACACCCAACTTTCTCGTAAAGGTATCAACTGGGTCCGTTGTTCTGGAAAATGTCTTGGTCACTAGAGATACTGGTTCTGCACAGATCTCACGTGATAACGAAACGTTCATTTAGAAGCAGATAGAATACAATGTTTTCATAGAGTTGCTGTGTCATGGATATATTTCAATATGGAAATTATTTATCCACCAATTCTGGGCATAATGCTAATAAGTAATCAAATTCTTGATGACATTCTTAAAGGCATACTAGGTAACTTTGAGCCTAAACTTAAAATGTATATTTATTTTGCATTTTTTCCCTCTATCAGCCACTATATCATTATGCTGGTGTGTTTTCCTGCAGAAAGACACATTCCTCTGGCTGTATTTTGGTTTTGTTCCACTGTTTTTGTTGACGTTCCACTGTTTATATTGACATTCATCCCTTTGCAGGGACTGAAAAGTCTGTGGGGGGAGAGGGGGGGGGGCTCGGCCGGAGCACTTAATTGATCCCTTTGAACTTCAGAAGATCTCTGAACCTGCCATTTTCCCTTTAAGTCTGCAAAACCTTACCAAACCTAAATGTTTATATGAAACTCGTGTTCACCCATTACATGCTGCTAGCATGTAAAGTAAAATAAATAAATAAATAAAACAAAACGACAAAGAAGCGAGTACGGTATATACAATACACTGGTCATTGGTATGAAAATTGGTATGAAAATGGTCACATAACTTACATAATTGCATGGTGATGACAGCCTTACTGCATAGTCACTCTTCACAAGGCAATCTAAAAAGGCACGGAGAGAGCTTGTGAAATTACAATACTGCTGTTGTTGTTCTGTGGACAGGTGGATTGTCCATTGCCATTCCTGGTGAGATCCGTGGTTATGAGATGGCTCACAAGAGGCATGGAAGGCTGCCATGGAAGGAGCTGTTTAAGCCCAGCATTGCCTTGGCACGTGACGGCTTCCCTATAGGAAAAGCCTTGGCTCATGCCCTCTACAAAAGCAAAGAGTCTATTCAAGGAGATGCCAATATGTGGTGAGGAGAGAATGTTAAAGGAATTACATTCTTAAAACTGCTTTTTTGAATTTCCTTTTATTTATTTATTGAATTCCGGTTCAATAGATGCCTGGTTTTATTTAGCTAATTATCATGCAGGCTTCTTCATTGTTGGAATTTCTTTCTTTCTTTGCGTTTCAGTGAAGTGTTTTGTGATTCACAAAAGAATATCCTGAAGGAAAACGATATTGTCAGGTTTCCCAGACTGGCTGACACCTACCAGAGGATAGCAGAGGAAGGGCCTGATGTTTTCTACAACAGCTCATTGGCCCAGAGCATCGTAGAAGACATACAGGCAGCAGGTCTGTCTTTCCTCATCCGTTACTCCTGAGCACGATTACACACGGGAAATCCAGTAGGAGACTGAGAAAAGTAAAACACAGTAAAATAATTAACGCTAATTTAAACTGAACAATGTACAAATGGATCCAAATGGACCTGTAGCCGTACATGGTTTCACAAGAACACTCTTGTGTTAAATTAAGACTGGGATTTTACGGTGTCTGCAGTGACAGTCAATAAAGATGTAATTGTGTGCTATATCAGGGTTATACCTACACGTACAGTAACTGTGTTTTATGGCAGGTGGAATTATCACCTTGGATGACTTACTGGAGTACCAGCCGGTGCTGAACGAGAATCCCCTGAAGCTGAGTGTGGGGGAATACACCATGCATGTTCCAGACGCCCCCTCCAGTGGCCCAGTACTGGCACTCATCCTCAACATTGTAGATGGTGAGAAGCCAGGCCAACAGCTTGTGCAGTCGTGTGGAACAAAGGTTTCCCATCAGGGTTCTTCCTCTCTCTGCCTATATGGGAAACACAGAACATACACTGTAAAAATCCTCTGTGTTAATTTAACTAAGATAATGTGCAAAAGTAACCAAATGGATTGCTCTCTACTGACAGTATTACTGTGTTATTACCATACTACAATGAGCAGAGTCTGACAAAGTTCATTCAGAGTCAACAGAATCATTGTAAATTTGGAGTAAAGACAAGTGCTGAATGATTTTCTGGCTGAACGATTTTCAGTGTTACATTTGATGACTGGGACTGGTCACCAAGGTGATAGATCTGGAATAGACTTATGGCATAGTGATGGAGAAATGTAATAGTAGTTTAATAGTTCCACTCAGGTGTCAGATATCTGCCCTTTGAAAAAAAAGGTAGCTAGTAGTAGCTAAAAAAAAGCAAAAGGCAATATAAGTATATCTTTAGATGTGCAAAGCAGAAAGCACACATATAGGCCGATACATCTAAATCATTTGTTTATCAAGCACACTTCAGAAGGAAGCATGACCCAAATTTGGATATAGTACATCATGTTCTCAGTAATCAGAAGGGATCTATTCCACTCTGTAATTCTGAGTCTAGTCTAGTCTCAAATGTGATTCCAAATGGGATGATAGAGACATTTTCTTCTGATGTTTTGCAGGCTACAACTTCACAGGGACAAGTGTATCTACAGCCGAGAAAAAGACCCTGACATACCATCGTATTGTTGAGGCATTCCGTTTCGCGTACGCCAAAAGAAGCAGACTTGGGGATCCACGTTATCTCAATATTACAGATGTAAGAGGCATTGTTAACATTTTCTGCAGGCTATGTAATTGAGAAGATTTGCTGAGCATGCATTCTCTTTTTCGCCACTGGTTCACTTTCACACAGTTTACACACATTCTGCCCAGTACAATCTCCATTTTCTCCTGTAGGCCAATGAATAGATTCTCTGGAGTGGGGTTGTGGCTTATTCAAGGACACCTTAATAGAGAGGATTTGCTTTATCAATATATCAACCGTTTATTAATTAGAATTCAGGCAATATTGACTACTAAAGGGTGCGGCCTATGACATACATTTTCATGATGAAGACAGTAAAATCATCATCCTCAGTCTCATCCTGTATAAAGATCTGCATCAGAGTGTAGTGGCTTGCCAAAAAAATAAATAGTTTGGTCTCTGCTATTTATAATCTCCACGACAAACCCTAAGATGTCCGAGTCTCTGACTGATTGCTTTGTTTTCCCAGCTTATCCACAACATGACCTCAGACTACTTTGCTGACGGCATCAGAAGTAAAATCACGGACGACACCACTCACCCGGACAGCTACTACGAGCCAGAATACTTTGTCCCAGACAACCACGGGACGGCACACCTGTCTGTCATTGCTGAAGATGGAAGTGCCGTGGCAGCCACCAGCACAATCAATCTATAGTAAGAGCACAGAGCAAAAATGTTGGGGTCAACCTTGGGGGAGGGTCTGGGGCCCGCCGTTGCATGCAGGACTCACTGAATGCATCAAATTAAAAATGCTAAGGGGGTCCTGACAATAGGCCTCAGAAATATTTTAATGCCCTATAAAAGCTTTCAGTCATTCAGTTGGCAAAGGGTGTTTCCTCTTAAATATGGTACCTACATACCCTGAAGTAGTAGGGAGGGCGACCCTAGGGCGTCCCTAGATTTTAAAATATTTAATGGCGTGAGGGTTGCACTGTTTTGTGTGATGGCATCTCGACTAGCTGTTCGAGCTCAAACCTTGGTAAACTCTGTAATACGTCAATTATCTAATAAATCAGACTGCTGTTGTCAGTAGAAATGTATACTGTATATGTTCTGAAAAGCCATGCCTATAAATTGGGTTTTGACTGTTTAAATAAAAAAACATGTGTCAATCACAGAAACTGGAGTGATCCATTCATACTTTTATTTATACAATAAACACAGGTTTGCCTGTAATGCTAGCTGAGTTTTACATGTAGTAATGGTAATATGAACCATCGATAACACCTGTTCCATGTCACCAGCTTTGGTTCCAAAGTCATGTCCCGATCAACTGGCATCATTTTCAATGATGAAATGGATGACTTCAGCTCCCCACATATGACCAATGGTTTTGGAATACCTCCATCACCCAACAACTTTATTCAGCCAGGTAGGACTGGATTACATTGACATATCGAAATGGTATATACATAACCTACTCAGTCCAGGTCATCCGTGTATCTGTCCGTTTTGTTACGTGATTGAACAGTGTGCGTGTGTGTGTGTGTGTGTGTGTGTGTGTGTGTGCGTGTGTGAATCGACAAGGGACAAGTGAAGTAGTTCTCACTGTACTTTGTTTGAACTGTAAATCACATTGTTTCAGAGGATGGATAGACACTAATAACAAATGTAATATCAATACTGCATAAATATAGATTCCACTAAGGTGCAAATATAGTGATAAAAAATAACACCCCAAGGAGTGGGGACCAAAATGAATTGATGAATTAATTAAGTCATATTGCTGCCATCTGGACTTTACCAATCAAGTGTAGCCTAGTTATTTCCAACAGCTCCAACAAATAATAATTCTATAATACCAAAGAGGGTTGCATTGCATTGTACAAATCCTTGGCTTTGACGCTATCTTTGATTGGATTAACTGTTTTTAAATGTACACCGTTGTCTACTCTAGTTATAGAGTAGACAACTCTATAGTTACTCTATAGTAACGGTAACTCCATTTGTCACTGGTGTCATTACTCATACTTTACTGTAATTGTTCCGTCTCCTGTACCATGTCTACTTGTCTTGTATTGATATGTCCGTTTTTGTATGGATAGTTTTATCACCACTTTTTAACAGGCTGCTCAGGGACTACAGATGAAAATGAGCTTCTGGCTAACTCTAAATCAAATTACATGTTGATTAATGTTTATTTTAGTTTATGCTATTTATATTGCTTTTGTTATTTTAACATTATTTCAATATTACAACCGCTGTACTGTACTGCCAATAAAACCATGATGTACAGTGCATGATGTACAGTACAGTACAGTACACTTTACCCTAGATAAAGACATGACAAAAACTTCTGTTCATTAAATAGTCCATTTTGTTCCTCTGCTACTCTATTGTAGGCAAAAGGCCCCTCTCTTCCATGTGCCCTACCATCATCTTTGACAAAGACAACAGAGTTAAAATGGTTGTTGGAGCCTCTGGGGGAACAAAGATCACCACAGCCACTGCCTTAGTAAGTCTGACTCATCATTCATTCTCCACACGATTAGTCAGACTCAGACACGCATACAAGTGTCTCATGTGTGTGTACCCTTGCACACCACGCTGCATAAAGGTCTTCAGTTTGTTTCCTTTATGCACACACAGGTCATCCTGAATTCCTTGTTCTTTAACTACGACCTAAAGAAAGCTGTGACCGAACCTCGGTTTCATAATCAACTCAACCCAAACATGACAGTGGTGGAGCAGGGTTTTGAAAAGGTAAGTCAAACGTGCCATTTGACTCCTAGGCCTAATGATTGTGTTTTCACCCGTCTGTCTGTCTGCCTGCCTGTTAGGGGCTAATCTCACAAACCACTGGACCGATCACATTTTGAAATAATTTATCTAACTAAACTTTTATAATGGAAGTGAATGGGCTGAAACGATGTCCAAATATGGAGTCAGATACATACTGTAGATCATGGCAGAGGTCATAGACTGGACCTGGTGGAGACTAGCAGGATATGCGCTCCAATGAGCATATGAACCTCTGCAGTTAATAATTATTCATAATACAAGTAAGACGCGCGAACGCTGGAAGCGAACGCAGCTCGAAAATATTGTGTATTTACGGACTTGTAATCGGTGTTATTTCACGTGATGGGGAGAGAACATTGACATCGTGTGTGTTTGTGTGTGTGTGTGTGTGTGTGTGTTTTGCAGGCTGTTGTGCATTTTAATCAGAGCATTGTCTAAATTCCTGCACTCTGGCGCACTCTGGCAGCATGCACACAGAAATGCACACAGACACACACACACACAACCCGAGCACGGTTACATAGTAAGCTCCACTTGGTCCGCGTTCGCAATGACAGTGTTGCTTGCCGAAAATAACGGATTCACGGCGAGTGACGCCATCGTACAACAAAAGTACAATTGCTTTACACAACATTATATGCAAAGCCATAACTGTATGTATTATGAAGAATATACATAATTTACACGAGGGTTTACAAAATTGATTACACAAAATTGTGTTAGCTTGCTCTGGAATATTTGTGCATTTAAGATGATTAAGATGTGACGTTAAGGATAATGATGTAGTTCCTGATAACAATATTATTTATGCTGAAGATACTGACGAGTTAATAATAGCGAAGATGCCAATGATCATCAGATGTTAAAGGCATACTAGGTAACGTTTTCAACAAAACTAAAGTTAAATTGTATATCTTTTGTGAGTGGCAAAAGTTTCACAACACCCACTCCATGAATTTCACCCCCGGAAGCCTTTTATTTATATATTTTATATTGAACGTGGACTGGGGGGACTTTCCCGGGGAAATGACGTCATCTGGCCGGAAAACGGAGGTGGAAATGCACTGGTTTCCTGTTTGGCCAGGAACTACCGCAACGGTTTCCTGTTTGGCCAGGAACTAATAACAAAAATGAACCTCACGCTGATTTTAAGAGAATGTAGGATTAGAAGATCGAAAAAGAACAGAAAAAGAAAGCACAGCTCATGGTAACTAATGCTCCACTGGCTAAGAGAAACGATCCGTAGATAGTATAAAACAATTAAAAGATCGCTTTTTGAAACGCTTCCGGCTTCCGGTGAAAACGAATGGAATTCTGGGTAATCGAGGACCACGGAAATTGTATGCAGTGACGGTAGTGACCAGCAGAGGTTGCTAAAAATCGTTAGTTGTGAATTTGCATTGTACAACTTTAATGATAATGGACAATAATGTCTATGACTGCATGGCAGACTATCCTAGATGGCCTGGCTCAGAAGAACCACGTAACAGAGCTGCTGAGGATTCCCGATTCGGTGGTCCAGGCAGTGGTTAGACAAGGGGACCGCCTCTGTGCCGAGTCTGACCCAAGGAAAGGAGGCTATCCAGCTGGGTATTGAGTCTGACTTCAATCAACCCCCCCCCCTCCCCTCTCTCTCTCTCTCTGGAGTATCCCCCTCAAAGACACAGGGACAGAAACTAAAATATGTGTCTGCAGTGAATGCCTCTAAGGGACAAACCAGTGCTAATCTAAGCTATGAAGAGACAGCCACTCTTTCCTTTTTGAGTTTAATTTATTTGACTTAATCGTGGAAAAAGACTCTCTCTGTTGCAATACCTCTTTCACACTGTAGAATCCTGGGTGTTAATTCAACTCTGAGAGTATACAAATGGATAAATTAACACTGAGGATTTTTACTGTGCATGCAAACCAAATATTCAGCCTTTCTGCTTTCCTTGACATTATTTATATTTATTACTATTTGTGTTTTGAGAAAAAGAAGTGAGATTGTGGCATTTTGAATCATGTAACAAGAGATCATCACAACTAATTATTGATTGTAAGACATTTTGAAAACCGAAAAGCACATCAATCTTGGCTTTTTGGATCTGAGATTGATTTAGAAATAGTAGTCAAATTATTAGAAATGAAGACTATGTGGACAATGAGATAGACTACCCCGAAATTTGGCAAATGATACTATGAATGAACTACTTGTTCTTACACACCACATTGCATCAGTATGTTGTAGGGAAGAACTTCGGAGGTAGGAGGTTGTCAGTGTAGTTTGTTTGTGTGTTAGGGGGAAAGATTTTAAATGATCTTGTGTCAAATAAGGTTACATTCTGGGCATGTGATTATATGAAAAAAATATGCAGAAATGCATCGTGATGCGATGCGTTGTAAGCTGGTAGATGAGTTTTTTCAAGATAATTTAGAAAATGTTTGTGGTTAAGTGGTTGAGAAGCTGATCATGTGCAAGACTGTTAGTATGGGCGCAGTGAATCGGGTCTATTTGCTACCATGGATCTAATTAAATTATTACTTCTATTTTTTGTGATGCAGAGTGTTGTGAAATGCTCATTGAAGTTGTAAATGTTTAATACCGAGTAGAGGTTAAGTGAATGTAAAGGGTGTTCAGAAAATACATTTGCAGATATATTTTTCTAAACATGCATTGTTCTTATGCTATGCTTGTTGCCATGCTTGTTATTAAACATTTTGATCAAAGATGTTATTTTTTACATGTGGAACCTCTGCCAGTTTCTGTACTGTACTGTCACTTCTGAAATCCCAGACTTAAAGGGGGTAGAGAAAAACAAACCTGAGTTATCATGTACCTCATTTCTCACCTATTTAAATATATAAAGATGTTGTGCAATTTCCATTTTGGTTTGGGAGTTATTTAGTATTAATGAGTCTGAACTTGTCCTTTGGCAGACACCCAGACTTTCAGGAATGGACATGGATTCTAGGTGGATCAGTCGTTTTATGAACTTAACACAAGGTATGGCCAGAGGAGAGTTAAGATGTACAGTTAACTGAAAGAAATGCCACTCCAACTACTAAATGGAGTATAAAACAAAATGTCCATCAGCCTGTCACAGAAAATGGCAGAATGTGGGATCCCTGAAGCCAGCAACCGCTTCTACTTTCACTGTAAACTGATGTACAGAATACTAAGAAGGCTAAGAAGTTGGTACTCGGCCTAAATACCTCCACTCCATCAAAGTGTACTTTTCAAAAAAGCTCCACATACCTCAGTGCCAGCAGCAGTGCCAATGTTTCTGACCTGGCTTGAGTCGAATAAAAATGTTCTATTGCATTTTCAGCACATTGCTATTAATGTATTCCAAATAGTGTCTATTTATGTGCACATGCTCCATCTGGTACTTATTTTTTCCTGTTAACATTTTGTTAACAAGCTTTAACATTCACTCTATTACACTTTGCTTATCGTGGGATTCATGCAACCTTCTACTCCTGCAAACACTCAAGTGTAAAAACTGAGCAAGATCCAAGATTCATGCTCTTATTTACATAGAAAGCCTGTATCATGTTCCACAGACCCTATATGATCTATTTGTTTATAAAGGGCAGTGACATGAAGCCAAACAGTGTTTGAAAGTGGCACTTACTGTACACTCAGCCAATAGGAACTTTCAGCATGGTGGAACAGATGGTTATTGGCTGAGGTAGCTGAAGTCCTGACTAACCCTGAGGATTCTTATCAGATAGCACATAAACATACATTATTTGTAAATAAAACTAAAACAAAAAAAACATACAAGTTACGGTACATTAAATTGCAAAACAAAAGTGTGATTAAGTGCTAAACTATTAAAAAAAGTTAAAAACTAGAAAAAGTGCTTCTCGGAGCACAGGTCTCCGCCAGGTCAGGTAGGTTATTGTGGCCTCCTGGTGGCGCTATAATAGGCCAATGTGAAAAGGGTGCCATTTCTTCTTAGGCCTTGCACGGCAATCTGACAGTGCATTCATGATTTGATGCATTTTGTTCAAAAAAAATGTTTTGATCAATTAGACCTGCTGGTGGCGCTATAACAAGCCAATCTTAAAAGGGTGGCATTTGTTCCGCAACTTCCGCAACGTGCAAACTTTAGATGTGAATCTTAGCCTTTCAGGATGGAATATGAAAAATCAAACAGATTCACCTTGATCACATGACTAGAGATCATGTATACCGATTTGCGTGAATTTTGGATGAAATCGGAAGTAGTAATATAAATAAATTTGTTTTACATAAGTCGGCCTCCTGGTGGCGCTATAAAAGGCAAATGTGAAAAATGCAGTGCAAAGGTTTTTCCTTGACCTCTAGGGAGTGCGCATACAGAGTTTTACACAGATTGGTGCAGTTATAGGTAAAAACATGAATCGGCCTGTTATAGCGCCACCATGAGGGCGATTTGAAAATTATGCATAGTGGGAATGTGCATGCAAAGTTTCACGGAAATTGCATGCTGTGTTCACGATTTGAGGCATTTTGTTCAAAACGGAGCCTTCCAAACTTTGGAAGACATTTTTAGCCAATCAGGATGGAGTATAAAAAATCGGAAAGACTTATTTCGTTTAATGACTATAGAGATACTGTGTACCAATTTGCATGATGTTTGGACAAAATCTGTAGGAGTACTGTCAAAAAATTTGTTTTGCAAAAAGCGGCCTCCTGGTGGCGCTATAACAGGCCCATGTGAAAATTTTGGGGCAGAGGTTCTGAATTAGCATCCAGGGAGTGTGTGCGCACAGTTTCACTGAGATCAAGCCAACGGTGCGGGAGATTAGCTGTTCACAGACGGACACACACACGGACGGACACACACACACACACACACACGGACGGACGGACAGGGGGCAAAACATACTCTCGCCATGCCTTTCGGCCTGGCGGAGACAATAATAGAAATACAATTAATGTAAAAAAAAATGCATACCGGTAGTTGTCTGATGTGCTAAATACGGCATCACAAAGGTCAGCAAAAGCCACGCAAAGATTAATAAATGATACACGTTAAAGAGTAGGTTGTGTATTGCATGAAACCTAAATACTAGCGCTGTTCCAAATTGCTTGCCTGTACCTAATATACTGCAAAGAACATTCGCTACCAGCAGTAAAAAACATGTTTAAGATTTCCCTACCATCCTGTACATGATAGATTAGATAGGATAGGATAGATAGAATAAATAGACAGACAGACAGACACACACAGAACTCCAGGCCATTAAGGGGCCGTTCCACTTATCTTATCTGAGGGACAGGTCTTCATTTTCCCATACACCTGGTGGCCTGAGTCCTGTGTGTTTTATGGAGGTTTTTCCCCCCGAGAGGGGAACAGCGTAGGATCCTATGGGAGATAAATGTATCCTATAGGGAGAAACGGAGCCCCCCAGGTAGGGTAGGAAGCTCAAAACAAGTCAGTAGCAACAGCAGAATAAGCAGTTTGACATTGGCAGAGATGTTTTTGCGCCCATGAAACCCACATACTCAGCCGCACAGCTCATCTCACAAATGCTTGTTCCCTACAAATAATGATAGACAATTATTCATATATTTGACTCAGTTTAACTAATGGGTCTCACAGACAGAATAATATAAATTATTTTGAAATTCAATGTAGTACAATCCTATAGCCTATTAGTTGATGTGAGCTTGCAAGTGCAACCTATTACCCTTTACATGGGTGTTGGGACAATTGAATTTGGCCCAGTCATTTGAATAAAGCTTGTTCGGCCCAGTCATTTGTATAAAGCTCATTCATCATTTGTTGAAGGACATAATGCCTGAAGGACTTCGTCCAAAATGTTGTATTTCAATAAGATTTCAGCAAGAGCGGCATTGCATTCTCTTAGGTCACATCAGTCTCTCAAAAGAATCTAACATCATTGCTCAGATCTGCTCAAATAAATTGCATTTCCCTCACTAAGATATCTCATCTCAGGACGGTTATTTTACAAATGTGATCATGATCCAGAGGAAATGTTTCTCCTCAACAGCCACCAAAATGGACCCCATCCTCATCAGTATTCTTTGAGTGGAAAAAGAATCATCTAACTCACTGAAAGACATTCATCTTGTGGCGAACTGTGATATTACCATCATTCATCAAAAAGCTGAGGTTGACGCAGCCCCCTAGCCATGACAGCAGCCCGATAAACTTTCAGTGTGACACTCTGCAGAATCGCCTGCGAACATTCATGTTTGACAAGCTGCGGTTGACACCGACAGACGGAACACATTGCTATTGTTATATCGTCAACCTAGGCCTATCAATCAAGTTCCTCCCTGATCCAACAGCAGAAGAGACAACGGCTCTATTCTGGTAGCATTAGAAAGTCTGTGTTAATTGGATTATTGAGTCGCCTGAAATTCAAGGTGAAGTTCTAGAATTGTCCCTAGGCCTAAATAGTACAAAAGGAATGTAATGTAGTTCTAACAGGGGAGGCCAGATATTTATCACCATCTAGTGGCGATCAGGCTTTAACATCATATCAGTAATTAGAACAAATATGGCACAACAGGGAAGCTATGTTGTGATGTATCACCTCAGTATAATGTATTGTACACTTTATTGGTGCATTGCAAAAAGAACAATTTGCTATTTTACAAAAGTGCCAAAATTGCTTATTGAAGAGTAAATCACTTAAACCGTCAACTCAGCCTCTTTTAACACATTGACTGCCAATCACGTAGATCTACGCGAACCGCTTTAAAGCCGCCACGTGCCAATCGCGTAGATCTACGTGAAGTGGAAAAAAAAAAAATTCACCCAAAGACCAAGGAGATATGATTAGTTGAAGATCTAGACTCCTATCCACTTCCTTGTTAACTTAAAACTTAAAAATGCTGTATTTCGGCTCCTGAGTACTTTTTTTTTTCCAATGAAAAACTCTGGCACTGGCCAAAAAATTATGAAATAATTCTGGCAGTCAATGTGTTAAGGTTTCCGTTTCATGAAGTCCAGAAACATTATGGTGAGCTCAATGCATCAACACTTTTCTCAGTTCTCAGAAAATATGCCAGTTTTGTAGAGCGACTTTGTCAAGCAACACCTTTTCACTGAAGCATGAATTAGACTTTCAGCAGTCTTGTCTTCAGAGGATTGGTATGACAAAAGAACATTTTACAATGTGTCATTCAACTCTTGAGCAGTCCGCAAATGTCATAGTGTGTTACCCACTTAAGCCTGACACAGTCACATGATGAAAATAGCCTATGTACAAGCTCACGTGTCGTGAGCTTGAAGATCTGCTATTTTCACTGCGCAACACTGGTGTACACCGTGTACTAGGACTAGGCTCCTTTTCCTGCGATTTTCTTGCCTATAACGACATGCCCATTATAGGGATACCACGGTTAATGTGGTTAAATCTGTGACGAGGGAACAGCTACAGTCGCATGGCAACTGATGCTCCTGGTGACTGCAATTCCAGGTCCAGCAGGCGGAACAGCATGGCACATTTGTTACGTTGGGGTGTTTGTCCCGAGGCGTGGTAGAGCCGAGCCTGCAGGTAGTACACGTCACGGAGACGCTCCTTACAGTTCAACATGGAGAAATATGACGCAGCCTCTTCCAATGTCTGGACTGCCAAACTCAGAGCTGGAAAGAGAAAACAAAAATAAAGCCATGCTGTTCATGTTGTTTAATGGGATTTGCGCTTAGTAAGGGTGTTACGATACTCGATACGTATCGAAATCGAACCGAAAAAGACACAGAAATCAAAAGCCGTATCGCGATTCAAGGGTTAATTAAAATGCTCGAGCCGCTGTTGTGTTTTTCCGTGCATCGCGCATGCATGCTTACGACAGGGGAGAAAAAAAAGACGACAGGACAAACTCACACACACCAGAAGAGTTTGGAGGAGATAGAGAGAGAGAGCTCCGTTCGAGAGACCGCTGTAGCGTTGCGTCTGTACTACTACTTTACATTTCACCATGGCCACTGCTGATGCCAGCGATGGTAATGATGATACACAAACGGAATAATTGGAAAACCCTCCCGCTTCCTTTAAGTCAAAAGTCTGGCAATATTTTGGCTTCCCAGTGAATTATGAGGGCACCCGACACGTTGTTGACAAAACGGCTACCGTTTGTCGATTATGCTCCACATTGATAGTTGCTCCGTCTTCTCTTTTTTCCCCTCTACACCTATACCTCTCGGCCAAAAATAGCCGATCTACAAGCTCACAACGCCTCGCAGCGGGAGGCGTTGTGAGCTTGTAGATCTGCTATTTTTGGCTAAAGTTCACCTCAGAAATGGGATAGGGTTAAGGTAAAACATTTTTTTTTTAAACTGTTGAAGACCCCTGGGTTAGCTTATTATTCACATGTATTGTTTGTTAAAGCTCTTACCTGTTCAAACAATGTGAACATACTTTAAGATGTTTAAGAACATGTAGCCAAATAACAGTTGTTATTTAGATTTTATTTAGTTATAGAGCTTCACAAGAATGTTGTTGTTAACTCATCTTAAAGAAGAATCTGAAAATGACAGTTGTTGTAAGGGCATAAAACCCTTTTTTTAATTCTAATTCTCATTTGATATTATTCAAATAAAAGGGACTTATTGAGAAACATGTGTTTTTCTTTACAAATGAAGACAATAGCCTAAATTAATAATCATATAGCCCTCAAAGCTGGAAAAAAAGACGTTTAAAAAATATATATCGTATCGAAAATCGAATCGAATCGTGACCTTAAAATCGAAAGTCGAATCAAATCGTGGATTAGGCGTATCGTGACACCCCTAGCGCTTAGGAATAAGACTATTGAATAGTAACTGGAAGGTGAAGCAAGATAGAAAGATGGTTGATGTGCAATACAGGACCCAAAATGGGAATCAAACCAAAGACATTGTGGTTGTTGTTCGTGTTCACTTAATGACAGAGGTTCGTAGTCTGTTTGAAAATAAAATGCTTTTAAACAATACTTCTGACAAATTACCATAATTACAGAATTATTACACCATATACAACAGGTTTCCTTAATGTTGCACTATGCAGCTCATTCTTTGATGGAAAACAAAACAAGCATAGTGGAGGATAAATATTATTTGGTAGGTATACTGTATGCTGTTTGGTCACCTTAAATAATTGTATAACTTTATGTGCCCTATCAAATTGGTAAATATTGTGATCAGGAGGATTGAGATACCTGACATTACTGAGACATTTTGATATTGGCAGCAGCTAATTTTGCTTGGTTAATGGTTAATGATAGGGATCTGTATTTGGCAAAGCGCCTAAGGCTGTTACCTGCTTGACCTTGTCCATTTGGCCTGAACCCAGCCATTGCCATCTGACAGCGGGCTGCCAGCAGGAGAGCTCGGCCTTTGTCCATGACTGCTCCGTGTGCCAGAATCGGTTCCATGGCTTCATTTAAGACACTCAGAGCCTGTTCAGGTACTCCCAACATCAGCTACAGAGAAGACCATAAACAACAATGTAAAAGAAAAAGAAATGAAGGAAAAAAATGAAATAGGTATGTATTATGAACCTGTCACTATGCTGTTTGCAGTTTGCATATACTATTATGTGTGGGAACAATAATGGAATGGAATGGGCAGCTCGATGGTACAAAATTAGCCTGGCATTGCCAGACTAATCACATGGGATCACACACAAGTTGCCCATCGTGGGGAACTTGTGAGTGATCCCACGTGATCATTCACAAGCAATGCCAGCCTAGTACATAGTAGCACTAACAGCAGGTAAGGATAACTGTCAGCAACACGCTCAAATGTTAGTTGTACCAAAATCAGGCTCTGGAAACACGGTATGTGCATCAGAGGAAGGAGATTTGTCCCCGATAACAGCCATCCCATAGTAAGGATAGTTATGGTTAGACAATAAAGATGCCTGTCTGTGACTGACTTGAGTGAAGGCCAAGTGGAGGATTGTCTCTGAAGCCAGGGCCTGCAGATGGTGCTGTCTAGCCAAAGCCAAGGCCTTCAACAGGAGGGGGAGGGCTGTGGAGAAGCCAGAAGACTCCCAGTGGAGCGCAGCAGTGGAAAGCATCACCCTGCAGGAGATATAAACAAAACAAATTAAAGACAACAAGGCCAAGATTAATCACTTACACACAAATCAATATATTAAAACCCTCAAATCAATATACTATTAAAACCCCTCTGTCATCACTCATTGCTTATATTCATAATCTAAAATTATAAAGCAGCCGTTGATGACAGAGATGCTTTGGTAGAGGTTTGGGTTGTGTAGTTATAGTTGCCATTATGTAACTCAAAATATTGGCAAGACATCTTCAATAGTTGCTCCTCTTAGATAAAACTAACTTTAAACAGGTCTCAAATACAGACTTTTAGTTGATAAACAAATTGGATTCTGCCAATGTATAAAAGTACAAAACATAACAGCATTATGATTTAGGTCAACTTTGTGCTGATTTTACTATTTGAATAAGGAAGAAGCTTCAGCTATAACATGTCTAAGAAATGACAGTATCTTTATCAATTATTGTAAACAGATGGGACAAAAGAGAAAAACGCAGGTTTGTCATTTTACACATAGTCAGAATACACTTGTTTTCTGACTATGGTCAAACAGAGACCTGTTTGACCATGCAATGTAACTCAATGGGGAGACTATTTTGGCTGATATATTTTTATATCATAAATATATATATATATATATATATATATATATATATATATATATATATATATATATATATATATATATATATATATATATATATATATATATATATATATATATATATATATATATATATATATATATATATAAATATGTATAAACATATGTATATATATTTTTATATCAGCCAAAAACTATTTTTGTAGTTACGTCATGGCAACTACACACCAAAACCTCTACCAAATGTGATTGTGCGTTAAGAAATATTTCAGGTTAAAAATGAACACAAAATGTTGTGTTCAATGCAAGACAAAGTCTCCTATCCTCTTACCTGATAATCATTTCTGTACATTTTGACCTCTCACAGTGTACTTGTAGCTTCTGTAAAATGCTGTAGGCTTCAGTGGTCCTGTTAAGGGCCTTCAGCACTTGAGCTTTCCTGTTTGATGACAAAAACAAACATTAGAAATGGAGCACACACACTTCTAAGTATGACACACCCATCATTATTGATGTGGATTAAAGACTTAAGTTGGCCTTAAAGGGGCAAGCACTTTCTTTCGTGTGTGTCCGATTATTCCTCATTATTTCTCGGCTTGAGTATTCCATCTACAGATAACGTTCAACTGAATATGAATACTCACAAGACGCACATAAAAGACAGAAGCATAAAGTCAACAGTGTGAGTTAGATGGCAAGTGCTACTTCTCTATGTGGTAAAATGCCCATACAGTTGACGCAAAATGTACCTACATTCTAAGTCAAATGTTAGCCGCTTATTTCTGCACAATTTGGGCTAGAGCCAGGCGACGTGGGGCAGCTGCGAATTTAGACGAGGTAATATGCCGCATTTGTGGAGGTTGAAAATAACCAATGCCAGAGCAAATACATCTAATCTTGCAAGATTGCATTAAAGGATTTACAAGCGACCCTCATGGATTTTTGTTTGAGGCGTTGTGTTTGAAATAATTACACTTTTGAACAAGTTCATGGCTGGTAAACTCAAGATGACAACAACAACTTGAAAGAAGAAAGATTCCATACCACCATAGCCCTAATTGACCATAGGTTAAAAAAAACACAGATTTCAAAAACAATTATATGTACTGGGCATGTGGTTAGAGTGTCCGCCCTGAGATTGGGAGGTCGAGGTTCAATTCCCCGGCTGGGTCATATACCAAAGACTATACAATGCGACCCAATGCCTCCCTACTTGGCACTCAGCATCAAGGGTTAGATTGTGGTTAAGACCCTGCGACATACTAGCGTCATGTCCAGGGGTTGTACATCTACATTATGGTTGGGGGATGTACTTGTACATCAAGCCGCCTGATGGTGGCTCGGGAATCGTTGGTTCCCAAGGCTACTTACATATACATTTTAGGCTAAGTTTGTATTTGTATTGGCTAGACAAATATACCTGTACAATCCCTCAGAGTTGTTTAAGGCAGCGATGGCAGTGACCTGCGGCTCTGCCAAGTGGTATTTCCCATCGTTCATGAGTCTTTCAAACTGGATTTTCAGCTCACACAACATCCAAAGCTGTTTCAGACAAAAACATCATGGCATCAACAGCACTTAGAAAAAAATGGAAGTGCACATACCAGATATGGTAAATGTCAGGATTTCAAACAAATTTCATATTTATCACTAACAGTGGTTCATCCCCAGCGTTAATCCCACTTTTCAATGCTAACTAAAGCAGAAATGCAAAACCAATGTAGAACTTAGAAGTCGACTTCTGGCTGGACCCTGAAAACGACTGAAAGCAGGAATTTTCCTGTTTTTCAGCTACCCTCTATGAGAATATCTTGCCATATTAGAATATCTAACCAGCATTATCCTGATGGCATCTTACGACAATGAAATACAATGTCAGCAAAGGCGAGAATTACCCTGAATCTGGCCATGTAGAGTGTGTTGAGTGTATAGTGAGGAACAGTCGACAGCAGCAAGTGTTGTCACTGCTCAGTGGTTACAGAAGACTGTGCACTCCTTGTGAAGATCCCGTGAAGATCCCAGATTAATCGCTTTCTTTTTAACATGGTTGTTGAATTGCTGGACTTAATTTCAGCCCAATTTTATACAAATAATGTAAAATGTGATAAACCCCACATTGGATATTTTTTAACGTTGCTGTCTGAATGACAAAATGTTTTCAGCACATATCTGACCAGGGACCAGCGGTACATCAAACTGGGCGGTAGTTCAACTCACCTTAGCATGTTGCGTGTGAGGAGGAAACTGTTCCTTCAGGTGCTTGAGAACCTCTGACACGGCACCATACAGGCCCTGTCAACAGAACAGCCGCATGGACAAAACAAGGCTTACTCTAGGGCCAACACTGGAACTCAGCCCAGGGGACGGGCTGGAAAGGAGACCTGATCAATGTTGATTACCTTGCAGCAAGGCAGGGCATACAGACTAATGGGGGGTATTGTAACAGCAGGACAGCAACCAGACAGATGAGATTAAATCGGATGCGCTACCTGCTCAGCATGCAGCTCAGCCAGGTGGCATAGCGCCACAGCGAAGGCCTCCGTGTTGTTCTGCTGGACGCCAAAGTTGACTGGCTCCAGACTGCTCATGTTCAGAAGGAGCTGGGCCTGTTGCTGAGCCATGGTGCTGCACAAGACAAGGTGATGGAACAAGCGCAAAGTCAGAGAATATTGACTTTTTCAGTTATTGTCCAGTTGGCCACTCGTATAGTTCACTGCAGCTCAACATACAAGTAAAAACATGCTCACTGGTGATTCATAGCCAGCCTAGTGGAGTTGGCCTATGATAAGTATGTTGACAATTTCCAAATATGTTGCAATCTGATTTTATCCACAATTACTATTTTGCCTACAACACTACAATTAAAGTCAAGCCGTCGTTATTTTTAAGTCAAGTTATTTTTTATATAATTTTCCACTGGTATATTTTTCACAATAATTCCGTTACACATAAATGTGGAAAACACAATTTGTTGTTTGTTAGGTGTTGCAAAAAAGGCTACTAAAGTGAATGGTATGGCTATTATTCAGCATCATGGCTTTTAATAAAATTAATATTGATTATGAGCTTTGCCTTAGCTTTTTGGTTGATAGCAACAACTGGCATCAAGGTAACAAGGTAATCAAAAAGTGCTATGGCCGCACGATTATGACTAAAATGATCATCCTGATTATTTTGCTGAATATTGTAATCACAACTATTATGATTATTTATTATTATGCATGATTATGATATTTGCTACTCAATGTTTTTGTTGCACAATGTGCTTCCTGGTACCATATAGGGAAATAAACCATTAACCAATAAGAATAAAACACACTTTAGAATGGACGAATGTCTGTGAATCACTCAGTGTTCCTGCCAGGAAAGATTTTAACTGTAAATAGTTTATGGTCAGAAACAGCAGATAAACCAATTACTCTTTAGCACAGATCAGAATGTGTGGAAGCTCTTTTCTCAGTAAATTAAATTGGCATTTTTGTGAGACTTAAAATTATGCGAGTATAGAGAAAAAGAGAGCATTGTGGCATCCCAGGATACCAATGGATGCCAAAGAACTGTAGTCTCAGCAAGGCAAGGAAAGGGAGACTGACCTCTTGCCATACATCCTCCATATGGAGGTAGTCTGGGCTAGGCTGATCTCTATCAGCTCTGACAGACTGTGCTTCCAGTGCAGGATATCTGTGTCCTTCAGTGCAGCCATCAGCTCATGGGCTGTCTTGCCCTGTACCGCCCCCTGCTGGACCAATGACTGAATCCCCAGAGAAGCCAAATACTAGAGAAGAGAGAGCATAGAGAAGTGTGGGTGGTGCAGTTAATGTACATCTAGGGAGTATTAACTGCCACTGTCCTGAACTGTTGCTGTCTGAAGGCTCATGCTTTTCTTACCGGAAGACAGAAATGTGCAGCCATTTTCACAGAATCCGCAGTCAACACTGAGCTGTTAGATCCTTTCATCTGTTCCAGTGTGTAGAGCCAACTCTGAGGCATGACACCGCAAAAAAAAAAATACAAAAAAAGTGTAGAGGGAAAACAGTTTGAGATAGAGAAGAGACACAAAAGGTGCATTCAAAAAATATTTAAAAGAACATATTTTATTTTACCTTTATTTATTTAACTAGGACAAAATGCAGTCGAGATAAAAAATCTCCTTTCCAAGGGAGCCTTGGGTCATAACAGGCAGCAGTGCAATTTAAAACACACAGGAAAGAAGCAATACAATAAAAGCTAAGAATAAATCAAATTAAAGTAACATAATTAAACAATAATAATAAAAAAAGAGCATCATTTTACCAGACAGTGCTGCAAGCACACATGATCGTTGGACTCCTGGGCGATGCGGATAGCCTCTTGTAGAGCCAGGCCAGCTTGCTGACTGCAGAAGAAACAAAACTGTATCAGTCACATTTTAACCAGAAGGGAGGTTGGCCTAGAGATAGAGGCTGACTAGTTAGTAACTTTAAAGACTCTGGTTGTAGCCTCTGCACATCTGTAAGCTGATTGTATGACGTTCTGTATAGTAGTGTGTATATCTGTCTGTCTCTTATGTCATCATGATTTGTGTGCATGGGGATCTCTTTTTAAACAAGCTTAGTGCTTTATGAGCCTTCCAGTTTAGTAGACCTTGTATTGTGAATTTGTACTTCCATGTACTGTTGTCCTCATGTCCTACTAAATAAAGTACATCAATCAATCAAGCCACAGGTGTCCCAGTATTCTGACCTCAGTAATTAAACAATGTATAATGCATAGAATGCTTTGTGCGTGTGTGTATGTGCGCATTTGTCTCTACTAACATACCCATGCATGCATGTGAAAGGGAGAGTTCAACAAGTCTATTGCAACGTTCACACTAACAGCGACAAAGCTACAGGTTTGTTGCACAGTTTCCAGTCCCCTTCACTCTCCTCACAATTCTTGCTCTGTAGTGTAAATGGAAGGGTCAGACTCATTCTTGCCGGTAACGAGTTGAGTTCCCTTTATATTTATGCAATGTCTTCAGCAACACTTCAATGGCGATTCTGCGGCAATGTTTTGCAGCCTTGTCGCAACAATGTGAACGCAGTGTATCTGTGTAACTTGACAATAAAGTCTAATCCAAATTATTCTAGATGTGTATAAAGGCTTTCATTAAACATCACTCACTAGTGGCCAAAGCGACAGTGCAGACTGGCTAGATTGAGGGCAGCATAGCGAAGGCTCCTGCCATAACCCTCATCCCCATTGCTCTTTCCTTCACTGCCCGACAGAATGAGGCGGTCAAAGTAATGCAGGAGACTGTGTGTGGAGATGTAGATGTCCTGAACTCGTATGCTGTTCAAGTAGTTCAGGTAATGCTGAGGAAGAGACACAAGGCAGCCAATTAAAGACAAACATCTGCCTCTCTGGGTTCTCTCTTAAACCTACTGAATGACATTTGCAATAATGATGTTTCCTTTTGTTTGTTTGTTTTTCTACTTTATTTATATAGGACAGTAAAAGAGAAAATGGATGGTGAGCATAGAGGAAAAATGAGAGGAAATACAGTTTGGCAAGTAAAAAGCAAACGTTGAGACAGCTTGTTAATAGACAATTTGGTTTGTAGAACAGTTATGGTGAATGCTAAAATCCATCTGCCCCTACCATCGACGGTTAACCTCTTAAAGGGATATTTCACTTTCAAACATGTTTGGGGTAATTTTACCGTATACTCTGGCTTTTGTGAGCACCACAGACAGTTTTTAAGTTGCTTGATTCAGTATTTAGATATTTGATATTCATTTTATCAGAAATGCACCCTTCCTATACAAACCCATTGTAACTTCAAACTCCATTTTAACCATGTTAGATTCATCGAAAACACCTGTCCTTGGTTCTGGTGACTGATATTGTCCTTCTAATGCGTGAGGGGCTGTGTTTTTTCAATTACTTTTTTCATAATAGAAAAAACATATTTGTGCATGGCTAACACAGAAATCCATATATGGGCATAAAAGGGACACAGTGAGCCTCAACAATGGCGACTCCAGGGCCACATATGCAAATTATGCGTAGTTAGACAACGGTTTCCGTTGAGTGACATCAATGAATTTTACGCTTGTGACGTCCACCGTCGACCCAACATTGACATTGGAAATTAAGGATAGCGAAAATAGCCTATCTACAAGATCAGAAAGTGTTGCATCATGATGCGTTTTGATCTTGTAGAGCTGCTGTTTTCACCATTTGTATTTCATTTTTGGAAATCTTTTTGAAAAGATGCACAAAATAGGGACACCAGGTAAAAAAAAAAGTGGCTAATAAAAAAAGTTAGTTTCCAACTGTGATGCAAATGAATGTGAGGGAGTGGATGAGAGTGGACCCTCACCGCTTCGGCAAAGTCTGGGTTAAATTTCAGCATGTTGTTGAGCTCATCCTGTAAGGCTGCTGGCTTTAGAGATTTGTTCTCATCATTCTTCAGAAGATAGGCCTGGGGAGAAGGGATGTTTGAAATCAATGCCAAATACCACTCATTGCTACAGCACAAATCTGTTTGCTCAACAGAACATAGTTGAAAACTGACTAATAATCAAATAAATATACAGTATCATCAGTAATTTGTGCAGATGAAATAAAAACAAGTTGATGTGCAATGTACAGTACATAAAGTGTACAATATCCATTTGCTTTATTCTCAACAGCATAGCAAAGTTATAGAACTCAGGTACCGTATGGCAACAGCCTACCCCTGTCCTTAAAATGACAAAGAAAATTGTTGACCCTTACTCACCTGCCTTGCAAGAAAATACTCTGCTTGTTTTTGTGAAAGGGGACCTCTACTTGGTGCATCATCAGTTCTAAAATGCAGAAGAACAATAATAAAAAGAAAATACAGAACTTCAAAAAATAAAGGCTTCTGTGCAGTGGCTAATGATGATATATTCTAACAGAATAGATTATAGTTTGTATTCATAGAAGCATTAACAGCATTGACTAATAAAAACCTATTGGGACTTTTAAAGTGCAATACATGCTCCTTTAGACATCCAAAAAAAAATTCCCCCCGGAAAGTCAGGTGAAATAACTACATTTTGGGTTAAAATGGGTCTTAAGTGGTTAAAAGTCAATAGCATATGATAAATATAAATAATGGCACTGTACAAAAACATTTTTACCAACCGAAGCTCTGACTCGTGCAGCGGTGTGTCTGCTGGTTCCTCCTTCTTTACCCGGTCCACTATGGCGTCCTCATTACCAGTGAGGTCCATGTCTGCGTCATCCGCAAACAATGGTGGAGGCAACTCCACCTGGCCTTTAGGCTTGCTGTAGTGGCTGAGGTAGTACTGCTGCAAGGACTTGTAGAGCTTGTACACTTGGCTGAAGGACAGTTTGTTGTAGGCAAGAAGCATATGCCTCATAAAAAGACCTAAAAACATGGATTCAAGGAGAATAATTAGCTTATTGCCTTAATACAGTCGATCTGAACCTTTGTAATTTGAAGGATCCTCAGTTTGATATGCATTACCGTAGGCCACGGACCCCCATTTGATACGATCCCAAACTACACAATAAAATCCTCAGTGTTCATTTAAATCTGAGTTGATGACCCATAAAGAGTTTATTTTATTCCTCACTGTAGTATTTATCATTTAGCTGGCGAAACCCTAGAACCCTCTCAAGGACCCTGGACTCTCATTGAGGACTAGTGTAGTACAGTGGTTCTCAACCTTTTCAGGCTGCAAGCCCCCAAAAAATAATTATGTTTGAACTGGAGATCCCCCACCCCGAAAAGCACTTGAAATTGTAGGAGTTGAGGCATCACATTTAGTTTGACTCGGTTCCACAGATAAATATTGTGAAAATAGCAGATCTACAAGTTCACAACGTCTCGCGAGGCTGAGCATGTAGATCTGCCTCTTTCTCACTTAATATTTCACAATTTGGCCAATGGATGTTTTTTATAGTATACGGTAGTTTGTTGATTACTTTTGACGCATAAATGGTGTAATTGTTTAATTTGAGTGGCATTAAAAAGGTCTTAAAAGTCTTTAATTGTCACTTTACAATGTGCAGATACCCTGTATACACTTATACTGTATGTTGGTTTGTTTACTGTTGAGTGAGAAAACAAATGTTGCACATTAAGCTAATCATCTGGGGAGTGGGGACCCCCCCGCCCCCCACAGGTTGAGAACCACCGTTTTAGTACACGCAACAACATATATGAGACAGCCTAGGTTTCCTGATGGGGAATCACTGAATTGACAACTGGCTTTCAACCAGAATGTTAAGAGTTACAAAAGATTACTCACCAACAACACTGGTTTTATAAGCCTCAGATTCAAAGGCATTGTAAGGTGTGGGGAGAGTGGAAAAGAAACACTCCATGTGAAGAACTCCATCAGTCATTTCCTGTAGCCTTTAACAAATGAAACCAAACGTTATACAAGATGATGTATGGTCTGTAGTCAATACAAATGGCTAACATGTAAAAAAATAAAGACATTGAGAATAAAGGGGAAGCAATCAACAATACAATATTATCTCCAAAATGTATACCTGTATTTAACACCATATGCAGTTTGAGGGCAACAATCTTCTACAGTCTTAATAAACTGTCCAAGAGTCAAGTCTGGTCCCTAGTGATGGCAGAGGTGACCACAAATTATGAGAAACATTCAGATTCAAGATACATGCAGAGGTTGAACTGTATGCAATTCCACAGGTTTTAACAATATGAGAGCAAGTAACTAACCTGTTGTAGAGGCAAAATCAGTTTGTTAAGTCGCCTTCTTTCTGGCAGAGCAATCTTAGACGTGGCCATCTCAGAAAGCAAGGCGAGGACAGAGATCTTATACGGCGTCACCCAATCTTTGATACCAAACACATTGGCGTGGACGACACCGTTCGTCATCATTGGGTTGAAATACAAGCTTTCGTGAACACTCGCCATCGTTTAAAGAACTGTTTTCAGGTCAACCTGACCGTGGCTGTAGGGCAGTGGTCTTCAACGTTTTTCAGTCCAAGGACCCCCTCGCTGAGAGAGAGACAAAGCAGAGAGCCCCACGACATGGTATAAAAAATGTGTTGCAGATTACACTTTTTCATAGATTTCATAGAGCTTCATAGACTTGACACTGTCATCAGTATAATATGTTGGATTCATGTGTATTTTCAAACATTTAACCACTTGACACTTGTAAACTTGACCTTTCACTCTGTACTTGGTCATTGGTCGACTCTGTTTTTTCCCTCTACATTATTGATTGAATACTTTATTCAGAAGCTTGCAGAGAAAAAGCACATGGAAGTACAGTTTACAATACAAGGTCAACTAAAATGGATAGCCCAGGAAAGCTGCAATGTCTTGTTTCAAATGGAATCCTCACATACTCAATTCATGGAGACAATAAAAGACAGACAGATATACACAACTATGCAGAACATTTTAAAAAGGTAAGAAAAACTAAAAAACAAGAAAAAACTAAAAACAAAGAACCAAACCTATTTGCCCAAAAAAAAATCACACCCTGTGTGAAGTGGGCGGTGTCTTGCTAGCTAATCACAATACTGAATGGAGTCAACCAATCATGTACAAAAGATAAATACATTTATTGAAACACTCTTTATGATGGACGAAACCATAACTTGAAAAAAACAAATTTTTGGTTTTTTTCAAGTTATGGTTTCTTATATAGGGCTATGCACATGTGTCATGTGACACTGGCCAATCACAGTCCTGAATAGACTGTGATTGGCCAATCACAGCGCAGGATAATTGTACACATTTCCTGGGCCCAGATCACAGCGCAGGAAAATGTACATTTTTCCAAATCTCACTTATAGGGGCGGTTTCACCGCCCAAAAATAACCTATCTAAAGCTCACAAAGACTCGCAGCGCGAGGCATTCTGGGCTAAAGTTCTCCTCAGAACAGGGATGCTAGGGTTCAAGTGGTTAATGTAAAAAATATATATATATCCTATCACACAAAGATGCGGTGACCCCCCCCCCCCCCCCCGTAGTAACTCTAAGGACCCCCTAGGGCAGTGGTTCTCAAACTTTTTCATGTCAAGGACCCCCAAATTGACACTTATTAGCCCGCGGACCCCCATTTCAAAAGATATGCCAGGGACCCCCATAAGAGAAGATTTTTTACGGCTCTAGCAGTAATTCTCAACCATTTTAATTTCAAGGACCCCCAGTTTGACATGCACTAGGGCTACAGACAGACCCCCATTTAATGGCATTTCTATCACTTGGACCGCAATTTTTATCTATGTCAATATAACTCTGAGAGTGTACAAATGGAACCAAATGGACCCGTTAGGGTCCATTTGTACACTCTCAGAGTTACAGACCCATAAGGGTCCATTTGGTGCCTAATCTATCATTTAGCTGGGGACCCCCTGGAACTCCCTTAAGGACCCATGGGGGTCCCCGGACCCCACTTTGAGAACCAATGCCCTAGGGATTCCGAACCCCTGTTGAAGACCCCTAGACCCCTGCTAGTAGGGAATTATACAAGCTGCAGTCTATAACAGCTAAACAGTCAGCTAACGTTAGCTTTAATAGCTAATGTAGCTGCAGACAGCCGCTCCATGGCAATGTGTGAATTAAAGCCGGGAAACCCTCAGTAACTTAATGTACGCTACCTTGCAAACGAACCGTCTTTGTGAAATCCAGCAGCAGACACTTTCTTTTACAACTTTTCCCGTAGAAGAGTTGGACTTTATGTTAATGTTTACATCAGTGTTATTTCTCTCACGCTTTGCTTCAAACCGCCCTCCTCCTGTCCACTGAAACATACGTCATAGACCACGTGACGCCGAACACAGATCCCTCGATGAGTCAACTCTCAAATGTGTTTGTTTTTTGTGTTGTTCGTATCTTTTATGTTCAAGTATCTGCTGGTTGATTACCTGAATTATTTTGTACTATAAGATTGTCAATAAAAAATGTAAAAAAAAAAAAAAGAGTTGACTCTCAAATTCTCAATGTGAGAATTTCACAAATTTACATTATTTTATTTATAGTTGTTTTGTTATGCGCTGTCTTCGTTGTTGATTTATATTTTGTATGTATTTTACATGTAATATTAAAAATACATATATTATTATAAATGTGTATGTATGTGCAGATACGTGTGTGTGTGTGTGTGTGTGTGTGTGTGTGTGTGTGTGTGTGTGTGTGTGTATGTGTGTGTGTGTGTGTGTATGCATAATATGCGGTGTACATTAGTCTTTCCAGAATGTAATGCCTCCAAAGCCCCGCGTCCCCTCCCACCACCCTTTTTCTTTTAAACTAGAGGGGAAACTATTAAATTAAATAATGGGATAATGACGATTGTAGTTGTCTAACCTCGCGTCACCAGTAGTTGTCACTCAGTCTCTAAAGTCAACAAAGTCTGGCCAATCACAGCGCCACCACCTCCCGGGCTATGGGGTCCAGATGGGATATAATAGACGTCACTGTTTCCGTGTTATGATTGGTCCACTTGGGTCCACTCCTTGCATCAAGTCACTCGCACCAGTGTTGCCATGTCCGCTTACGATTAAGCTACTTTGGGCTTGTTTTTCTGTCGCTTGTAAATATTGGTAGTTGCGCGGGTTGCCTTTTTTGGGGCTTGTTTCAAAAGTGTAGTTGTTTATTTGGTCTTGTTTCCCTATGTTTTGATTTGTGTTGTTAAAATGTCAAATAGTTTTCAAGATTTAAAAAAAAAGAAATAGCAAATCTACAAGCTCACAACGCGTCGATCGTTATTTTCAAATAGCCTATGTGAATGTATTATGTTTAAAGGGCGATGCATGGGCTCGCTTCTTTTGGGCTTGTTTTCATAGACCCTGGTTGCTTATTTATTTCTATTGCAGAATCTGGCAACGCTGGTTCTGTGCAGCCTTTGGGAATGAAGAGGACAGACAGTTCGTGTTCGTCTAAAGAAGTCAAGCTCCTTGTTGCAATGATTCGACTATCAATCTGTTCTCACACATTACACACATTGGGGCAATGAAGGTACGATTACATTGATTTATATGATGGCTCTATTTAGCACACCTTAATTGGTCTCTCGACTGTTGTGGCTAACGTTAGCTAACGTAGCAAACCAAGCTTCATGTTGTTGTATCTGCCAGCTGGCATTAAGGTTAGCTATTGCTTGCTGTGTAACGTAATTCGTTTAAGTGAAACATATGTTGTCTCAACTCTGAATTATGTTCCTTACTAGCCATGGATCAAGACATCATAGATGTATTTTTTTTATGGAGTCTGACTTTTACTTTCGTATCAGATCTTGATCATCAGAGATGTGCAAATGTAAAAATCGATCAAATACACCTACGATAGTCTTGATCCAAGACTAGTACTTTACTATCCCCAGATGGTTTAGGGTTCAGTGTATTTTTCTATCCCTGTAACATCGTATAGTTAAATCTCAAGAACCACATAAAATGCATGTGTTGTTTTGTCAGTGTTTATTGATAATATATGGGGTGCCCCCCCCCCACCCCCCAACATTACTTTGCTTGCCTGCTTTGTTTATTACGCTCTTCAACCACTTGGCAAAATGCTTTGAACTGTACCCAGCTAGCCTTGGATCAAGACTATCATAGATGTATTTTTTATCTTATTGATTTAGACATTTTTATGTATACAATACGAAAGTAAAAGTCAGACTCCATAAAATACATCTATGATAGTCTTGATCCAAGGCTAGAATTGCACCCAGCCACAATCAGCTTTTATATGAGGTCATGGGTCACTCATATAAATGTGCAATAAGTATCAAAGCACGACACCTATTCATTTCAGGTTGATTCTGGTATGCACAGATGGGACTCTCCTGAAGGCAGAGATGCAGACTTGAATATATTACAATATATTATATGTATGCTATGTTGGTGAATTGAATACATAGGAGCACAATGGAAACAAGTCCCCAGGATTTCTTTGTGTTATCCTTTTAGCTCAAATGTCTGACTGTCACTTTAACCCGTGCTGTTTACATTTGTCTAATAAAGTATTCAATCAATCAATCCATTATTACGTCATATCTTCAAGTCTGGATCTAACTCTCTAGAGAGTAGAGACCCGAGAGCTCATTGAAGAAAAATATGTCGTGTAACTTAAATGCATTATAAACAGGTATCTGTTTTTGGGAATGCCAGGCAGGGGCCACGTCCATGTGGGCTTCATGCTGTGGTCTGCTGAACGAAGTCATGGGCACAGGGGCAGTTAGAGGCCAGCAGCCAGGGTTTGGTGCTGGTGCCGGACCCTTCCGCTTTGCCCCCAGTGCGGGATACTCCACATACCCGCCCACCACCTCAGGGAGCCCCAGTGTTGTGTGCAAGGCCTGTGGCCAGGCCTTCTCCGTCTTCAGGAGGAAGGTACGTTCTAGAGCCTGTGTGATAATCCAGTGGTTGGGTCCCCACTCCCCACATGATTTTGGGGGGGTCCCCAGATGACAGTGAAGTGACAATTTAAGGACGTTTAAGACCTTTTTTAATACCTAAAAATAAAGAAAAGAAAAAGGCCATTACCACATCCAAAGTAATCAACAAGCTATTCTATGAAAACTGGTCAAACATGTTTGACCACTATGAAAACTGGTTAAACAAAACTGGTCAAAAACAAGCTTTGTGAGCTTGTAGATTTTGCTATTTTCACAATATCTGTGGAACCGAGTCAAACTAATGTAAGGCCTCAACTCCTACAATTCCAAGTACTTATCAGGGTGGGGGGTCCCCAGTTAAAGTTTGATTATTTTGGGGGTCATGGCCTGAAAAGGTTGAGAACCACTTCGATAATCAACCAGGGCTAACCTGTGATAGATAATCCAAGTGTGAGTTTTTACATTTTGTTGATAAATGTTCAAGAAGTAGGTTTACTCCAACTTAAGGCGGAAGAATGGAATCATTTGGTTATACACATTATTTAGTCATTTACAACACAGGGGCAGGCAGCCTGTCCTATTTGTGTATGGGGGTGTTAATGGATTGGATTCAATCTGAAAAATACATTTCTAATTATACTATTATGCAATTCCACCTTCCTTCTTCTGAAAGTGCCAAGGTGTGCAGATGAAATAAGCCTAAATCTAAACCACTATTCCGAAGGGATGTTTCTAATGCAGAATCAGTGGTTATGGTTATGGTACAAATGTATATGTAATATTATGATTTGTCCTCTGAGACACTCAAGGAGAGATGCATAATTATTCAGCTACTACAGTCTGGCCATGGCTCTGCACTGACCACTGGATTTGAATTCATTCCATATAGTTAAACCATATGATATGATTGTGTAAAAGAAATGTACTGTGTAAGAGGATAGGAAGTAACCTAATTTACAGCTACAATCTGAGGCTTTTTTTAATGAATAAAACTTTTTTTTTTAACCAATATGTATGGTATTGAATTAATGCATTTCCTACATGCGTTGTAAAGGTTTGCTGTCACAATCCATTAGATCTTCCTTGCTGCATGTGACGTTGTGTGTAGCAGAGCCATTCAAGGAGAGTTGCGTCATCTCCGTTCACTTTGTCGGTCCAGGTCTTCTACATAGCATTCTACTGGCGAATAGTGACAAATCCCTAAACCGGAAGTTTACGGAATGCACTGGAGTCTATGAGCATTTGTAACTATTTCCAGTTTACATGAACCACGTGACCGGGGCTGTTTCTGCCCCCTCATTGGCGGAACTCTCTAATCCAAGGCTCTGGTGTGTAGTACGTAATTGCATCAGTCAACAAATGTCATTTTTGATTGATGTAAAGCTCAGATATTTATTCAATTCGAAATCTATTGCAAAACACAGGTTTATTCTGCAAGAAGACATTGTTTTGACAAATCCCACGGCAACTTCCTGAAGTGCACAAGGTTCATTATTTCTCTGTGTTGGTACGTGTATAAGGCAGTAATCATAAATCAGTTTGCAGCTTAAAACATGGTGGCTGCCTAAGGGGGGGGAAATACTGAAGCCAACAAAAACACACAAAATAAAATGTACTGTTTAACTGATAGTATTAATGGTTAATTATTAATATAATTACTAGACAACAAACATAAATCTTAGGCATTGTAACTTTAACATACGTCCTGAGTGTACTGATTTTTGGTGAGAATGCTCCACTGGATGGTTGCAGTCTCAGAGACAGAAGGACTGCTGCAGATGTCTGTAATATCATCTTTTTGGAGGGCAGTGTTATGTTCCTATGGCAGCAGGTTAGCATTCAATTACTGCTGTCTGAACCTTGTGCTGCACTTTCTCATGCCAGCTGAGAATCTAATCCCTCAGCTCGCATTCGTTACTGTTTGATGTTTGTCACTTAAAAGAAATGGGCTGCAGCCTGCCTCTGTGTCTGGGGTAGCAGAGCAGATGTGGATGGTTAAAACATGCAGCATTGGTACTGACATCGATATGCTTTCCACAGGTCTTGGTTTGTTTGTGCCAGCTCTCTATACCTCTGTCATGTACACTGTATACTGCAAAGCAAAGAGCACATACTGTAGGCGAAAATGTTCTAATTTTGGGTATTAAATGAATCGTGATCTTTTTAGCTTCTCCCATGAATGATTTATGACGATACCAAACATAGCAATTGCACAGCAGAATGCGTATGCTTGCCGATGTGGCGGCCGTAGCTGAGTGGGTAGAGAAGCCGCCTGGGACACAGAAGGTTCGCGGTCCTGGCCCTGGTCTGCGTGTCGAAGTGTCCCTGAGCAAGACATGTAACCCCTAACTGCCCCCAGAAGCGCTGCCCCCATAGCTCCCACTGCTCCTGATACTTAGGATGGGTTAAATGCAGATACCTCATTTCACTAAATATGCAAATATACAGTGACAAATACAGAAAAAGAATGCAGACCAACTATATTGTTACATTATAACCCACATGTTCGTAGCAAGCCTCAGTCTTACTTACTTTATTTGTTTATTTGGACAGGACAGAGCATATTAATGGACGTCACATGGACGTAAATACACCGGATTTAGCAAAGATGCTAATTTTCGTCCGCAGTCCTCACACAAAACATAAAATCAGAAAAACATACAGACAAACGGTGGAATACATTTACAACAGTCAATTGTTTTTTGTTTATTTTTTTACACAGCATATCTGCTGTGACTGTAAGAAGAGCTTCTGTTCGCTCTGCTCCGTGCTGCAAGAGAATCTGCGCATTTGTACCACCTGTCACCTGCTGAAGGCCACGGCCTTCCAGAGGCCGCAGCTCATGCGCCTGCGCGTCAAAGACCTTCGCCAGTACCTGCTGCTGCGCAACATCCCCACGGACACCTGCAGGGAGAAGGCGGACCTGGTGGACCTGGTGCTGTGCCACCAGGGTCCCGAGGAGGAAGACGAGGACCCCGACACGGCCAGCCTCACTTCCCGCTCCCTCTACACCCCGCCGCCTCCATCAGCCGCCCAGTCTGCCACAGAGTTGGTTGCCCTCGCTACCTCTCAGGAGGAACCACTCAGCAGGAGTGACAGCTCTGATACCAACCAGGTAGAGTGAACCATGGGAGGATAAGACGAGCTTGTATTTCACTTTTAAACATCTGCGGTCATTTTGACGTCTAGTTGGACTTCTTGTAGACAAGCCTCCCCCGAACCTACTACTTAAATCATTCTCTAAATAATGTCAGAGATGGCAGATGTCGCGATGTGGTATGTTGTGAGCTCGTAGATCAGTTTTTTGGAAAGATTTGTGAAAGTTTTTTTTCTCAAAGTCCAACACATCCAAAGTGAGAGAAAGAATGACAGCGGTTTGATATAATCTCTCGTTAGAGTTGCCACTCTAACGAGAGAGAGAGTGACTCTAAGTAGCCAAGATCCACTATAAATACTTGTACCCGTTCTACTTTGGGAGCAGTAAGCTTGTCTATGAATGGATGGTAAGAAGTATTGTTGTCCACCCAGGTATCAATGGTTCAAGCCAAGGTGTGACTAGTCCTAATCCTTTTATTGGCTTGTCTTGGCCACGTAGTAATAGGGTGCTAACCTTGTAGCGGACAGTAACATCTGTGTTTGTTGTTGTTTATGTTGCAGGATATAGGTGATGCCACATCAGTCTCCCTCCTCAACTTGGACCCCAGTACTCCTGAGGTGATCTTTCACCTAATTTCTTACTAGGCTGCACAATAAATAACTTGACGCTATGCCGGCGCGGAGATCCCGGGGGGGACGGGGGGGATTTGTCTCCCCCTAGCTTCAGATTGGACCCCCCCCCCCATTTTAGAATAATAAAAATAAATGTTAAAATGATTAAAAATACTTATTTAATAGAATCTAAACCGACTTATGCATTGTAAGTAATTAATAATGAAGAATTAACATAACAGTGTCAAATTAGCTAGATTAGATCGCGTGCAGGCAACCCCCCCCAGCCTCAATAATAACAATAACAATTTCAGTATTAGTCGCAACGATTTCCCTCTCTGAAGGCAACAGTATTTACATACTCATGTTTCTTGATCAGAGATCACTAGCTTCTTTAATCCCTGTCAAATGAATGTCATAAGTAATGCTCTGCACAATATTGACGATGTGTGGGTGTTTGTGTGTGTGAATAATGTGATTGCCATCGAATCACAGTCCACATGACACCCCTTTTTGTGCAAATTAGTTTTTCACCACATGGAAGAAAAACAATTGGTTGAAGAAATTAAACGGTAATGCTTTGGTTTGTTCAGTTTGAAAGTAATACACTTTCTCTAAAGTGATTCGCATTGCACATCATCACCATAAAATGTCGTTAGAAGACCATCTGAAACACTTTTGTCTCTGACAAAATAAGTGCAGCCTCTTCCCAATAAGAAAATGACACAAAGTCCTTAATGTGCAATACCCCCCAATAAATAAAAGCAATAACGGATAGAAAACATACAAATCCCAGACTTTATTTTAGAACAGGATTCATGAAAATCCAAACGGGCCAATAAAGAAAATGATATTGTTTTGTTCCATGGTTTATTATGGAACCATGAGTGAGTGCATGCACAGGTCTCTTTACGGTATGTTGACTAATGCATAATGTATACTCCATTGCATTGGTTCTCAAAGTGGGGTCCCCAGCTAAATAAGTTAATGTAGCGTCACAATCATTTGAACCACTTTAACCATATTTTATACTTTGGCTATTCAAAAATAGCAGATATACAAGCTCATAGCGCCGTGCTATGAGCTTGTAAATGTGCTATTTTTTAAAAATCCCTGGCTCAAAACATTTTTGAGATGGGGGGGTCCGCAGCCAAATAGATATCATTTTGGGGGTCCTTGATATGAAAAAGTTTGAGAACCACTGCTCTGTTGTATAACAAAGTGTCAATCAGGTTTCATCCAGCTCTCGTGCTGTCTACTCAGGTGAGCCCTCAGACACGGCGGCGGGCCAGGGCATCCCTCTCGGACATCTCTAGTCTGAGGGACATCGAGGGCCTGACGGTCCGGCAGCTGAAAGAGATCCTGGCCAGGAACTTTGTCAACTATTCAGGGTGCTGTGAGAAATGGGAGCTGGTGGAGCGCGTCAGCAGGCTGTACAGAGAGACGGAGGAGAACAGGAAATCAAGTGGGTACTACTTATTGTCCTGTAACATTTACATCCTTAACGGGAGCGTACCTTTTTGTTAAAACACGTGTTGAATAGCTCTATATTCCCATAGCATTCACTGTTTTAAAGTGTTTGTTAAGAAACGGGGATCTCCCTGTCTCTCCAGATCTTTAGTAAACAAAAAATACATTTACAGGTTCGGTATACCAATTTCATCCAATCGGAAGAGAGAATTCATACAGGAATCCAGGGTAAAGGAAAATTAAATTGGAATTGATGAAACAAAAAAGCATACATAATTGGAATTGGAAAATTATTAAATTGAAGCTGATAAGTTGGATCTCTACATGATTTGAGGAAATTGGTGACGCCACTGAAAATGTATTTTCTGTTTATTAAAGACATGGAGAGATGGGGAGACCCCTGTTACTGAACAAACATTCATTATATAACAATGATTTTAGAATACTATTAGAATGTAGAGCTATAACCTTTTAACAAAACATTTTGTTTTAACCAAAGAAATATCACTTACAGCACCTTTTAATAATTGAGCATGGTATGAAAGCTAATGTTTACTCTTTTAAAGAATCTGATTTGTCTTTTTTTTTTCTTCAGTGGAAAATGTGAGCGGTGCTATAACTGCAGGTAAGAGATTGATCCTGTCTGTGTCTGGGTGTGTGACAAGGTTATTATTAGAGTTATTAAGTGAAAACTTGCTGTGGGGGGGGGGGGGGGGTTTAACTGAAATAAATATAAAAAAGTTACTGAAATTAAAAAGAACTAAAATAGCCTATAATAGGTTTCTTGAGACTGTGACAGACTTCACAAAGTGCTGTGTTTTGGTAATACCTATTCTGAACTAGTCTATTCTTGCCCCTAACAAATCCCAATTTGTAATGTAATAACAAATACAACTAATACGGATAGTAATAAAACCAAAATAAAATATATTAATCAATAAAAACAAAACTAGCCAAATGAAATAAAAATCTAAACTAAATACAAAAGGAAACTATAATAACCTTGGTGTGAGGGAGAGAATCTCATGTCTATGAAGCATGACTATGACTGTCTATGAAGCTTGTCTAAGAGGAGAGTAGGTAATCCACCCCCTTTATACTTTATACCGAAAATAGCAGATGTTCAAGCTCACAATGGAATATGTACAGTATGTACTGCATATTAAATGTAAAAATGTAAACGGTATAGTACACATGAGAATTTCCTCCTATACCACTGATCTAATGTCTCATGCTTTATTCTACCCCCCCTACCCCCCCCCCCCCCCCCCCCCCACACACACACACACACACACACACACACACACACACACACACACACACACACACACACACACACACACACACACACACACACACACACACACACACACACAAGTGGTTGCCTATCCACCTCAACCTCCTATCTGCAATGGAGGTGCCATGGGAGGTAAGGTTTACTAATAGCCACTGTTGTTTTTGCCCCTGTGTGTCACTTATGCCATCTGACTTGCCCACACCATTGTCCAACGAGTGTCACTGTCACCCGTCATCTTTGCCTGCCACAGTCATTGTACTCACCGTGATCCATTGCTCATTGTTGTCATGTGTGATGCAGTCCTGAATTGCTTGGTTCATGCTGTGTTGCCAACATGAGTGATATGTATTTTAATCGTGCATGAGAGTAGCCAGCCTCTCTGCTGGTATATCAGGAAAACCATGAAATAGACTGCATTCTCTTTTGTCATAAATGAGAATTTGTTTATCCATTATCCATTCTACTTAAGAGGCCCATTATTATGTCCACCTGTTCTTTGTCATGCACAGAAAGCATTGAGGAGCATGAACCATCCTTTGTTTAATCTGACGGCTCAGAGATAAAAAGAAAATCTATTATATTGACTGTTAGGTTTCTTATGTTAAATGGGCTCAGAATTGCAATATTTTTGGGCCATTCATTCCCTTACTTAACACACCTGTCAGTGATAAAGATTGTCCAGTTGTCATGGAAACACCTTGTCATGAAGCTGTAATGAGATGATGATGACATTTTCCTGGAATTGGTTTTTCCCCTGTGGCTTACACCAAGCACAACTGTGCCAAGATAAGTCATTCTGTCTAAGGCGAGTTATTTTAGTTGTAAAAAAGAAAACACAAAAACAACCTGGTTACAGTGTTCATGCTGTGCCTCATCCAGTGTTCCAAGCTTTCTACTTCAGTTCAAGACATTACTATCCCAATTGGTACATCTGGTTTGCAGCAAAGCATGTAACAGTACATTTTGAAAACATTAAGATGCATGAAACGATGTCAAGTGCAGTAAACAGTCATCCCTGCGGGTGTATGGCATCTCAACTGAATGAGAAATTCAATCTGTTATATTTAAGCCTAATTTATAATTCATCGTATGACGTGTCATGCGACGAAAATACCCAATCTACAAGCTCACAAAGCATTGTGATCTTGCAGATTGGCTATTTTGGCACGCGACTCCATCATACGACAGAGCATAAATTAGGCATTAGACTCTGGTCGCTTGAACCCACAGGCTAAAGTGACGGGCTCAAACTCTGCACGCAATGGATGACTAGTACTGTATATATGATACTATGTTGACATTCCTCTCTGTGTCTTTGTTTTTCATGGCAGACGGTGACAGGGGTCAGCTGACGACTCTTGATGACAGCCTCTGCAGGATCTGCATGGACGCTGTGATAGACTGCGTCCTCCTGGAGTGTGGTCACATGGTCACATGCACCAAGTGTGGCAAGAGGATGAGCGAGTGCCCGATATGCAGGCAGTACGTGGTGAGGGCTGTGCATGTCTTCAAGTCCTAATGCTCTGCAACACTGCTCCAACCCCCCTCACCTGTCATCCTTCTTCACAGAAGAAATGCGTCTGTGTGGGCTTGTCACTAGGAGACTCAGACTGTACCTTAACCCACACCCATGCAGCTCAGCAAAGTCTTACCTTAATGCCCCAAAATATGTTTTATTTGTGGATGTTTAATGTTTATATACCACTTCACCCTCTGAAAAATAACTCACATTATTTGCACATTGAATAATAAATAATATGAGAAGTGTTCTTTTTATTTTGACTTTCTAGTATGACCAAGGAAAAAAAAATAACCCAGGACTTTAATCCGTAATTAATTATTCATTCCATTACTAAACATATCTGTAACATGTTCATTCCTGAAACGTCTGTGATGCTTTTCTTACATGTGTTCTAACCTGAAGAGGAATGTGTGGCACGCGACCACGTGCGATCTTGTCTAATGCAATTTCTCACCCTCAGATCTGCCTATGAACTGTAGCTAGCACTACTCTATTGTCTGAGAATCTCCAGCAGGGCACTTCTCTGAACAATTGCTGCAATTGACTTATCTTAGTAAGGGTCGAGGACAAACACATGGAGCTTCACTTCATAATAGAGTTAGGATGAGTCAACTAGGTGCCAAATAATGGGGAAATCCCTTCATGCTTCTCACTCTCTTTCTCTGATCTGCCTGTGGTTGCTAGTGTGTGTGGCTGTTGATCGCCAATTTAGCATGTTCTACCAGAAAGCACTTTTGTAGTATCACACACTGTACTAATGCACCACCACTCACATGCAACTGCGAAGTATAACCTGTGATAGTGGTGTTTGAGATGGCATGTCTTTCATGATGGCATCTTATTCCTGAGTACCTGCTAGACATTGAACTGCTTTATTTTTGTTTTATTTTTTGAAGGTTAATATCAATATTATGCAAAGTAGGGAAAGCAACATGAGCTCACTGCTCCCAAAATGTATTTTTCCAATTACGAAGACACATCATCATTCACATGCTACTAGACTAGATATTTGATTAAGTCACTTCAGCAAATAATTGGCATTCATATCAACTTAATAGAAATGGTTAATGATGTAAAATCTACCACGATTAATCAAGTCTACCTCTGGTCGGTATCACAGAGATGAGGTCTTGAAATCCAATATGCACAGTAAAACATCCTTGGTGTTAATGTACCTCCAAGGGTCCATTTTGGTTTTATTTGTACACTCTAGGAGTTAAACACTTAACATTTTACTAACGGCAATATATGGTCTCCTCTGCCACACCCTGTTTCAGTATGTGAGTGTTGAGACAAGGAAAACGGTGCTATTTCATTAAATCATCTTCTGTGTTTTCTGTTTGAGTTGGATGCGGTTTGTCTACTCCCCCCCCCCCCTTCTTTTTTGTGTGTGGTTGTATATCATTGGGAGTGGATTGAAGTGTCTTAATGCTTTTAGACAATTTTATTTCATGTAGTTGTAAAATATTGAACTAACTATTCAAAGATATAGCAACAAGTTTACTATACCTGTGGTATAGATAGTATATTAAAAAATGACTTGCTGTACAGTTGCATATATTAATATCACTGAGATGTATATATCTATTTTTTTCCATTTGATTTAAAATGTGTAATATCAGATTATTGAAATGGCCCCTCAGATTGGGTTAGTTTATTACTAAAGAATTACGTTTTACTGTCAAGTGATTTGAAATGCGTTATAACTGCATAGGTTTGCTTGAAGTGTCTGTCCCTATTGGAGAACCAGAGCATGACTGTTTGCCTGTGTGGTTATGGGTTTGAGACATGCTCCCCTAACACCTACATGATCTGATCTCCTGCTCACTGCAAAACATCAAAGTCTGTACTGTACTCAACACAAAGTCAACATTGCTGCTATCTCAGAAAAGGATGTCCCATATAATCAAATACAGTAGCTCAGCAGGTTGCACTTTCCCTGGGAAAGGGTGTAATTGTGTGCAAGGTCTGTTCTTTGTATTTGGGAATGTTGAACTTTTTATTTTGGTAATTAAAAAGATTTTTTTTAAAGTTGTGTTTTTGCATAATTAGAGGGAAAAAAGTTGCACCTTTTATTTTTGGGTCCCATGGCAGCTGCTTCAGTAGAAATGTACCAATTAAACCTTTTACATTGGGTCACATAAGGCTGGGGAGTCATGTATTATGTTACAACATAACATTCTGTACAGATTGAGTTTGAGATGTTGGGTATGGATGGATGCTGCTGGCAAACTAAAGCCTAGACCTACAGTATACGTTTCTTCACAAATTACATTAACATTCAGAAAGGGAGCCATTTCTCATAAAATACTCAATGCGTTACAAAGGAAATAGATTTTTAATGACATAATACCAGCACTTGGTTTTAGATTTACAAATATAAACAAGGTTACCACATTCACCTGAGGTGATATCAGGGCTATTACAGCACAACACGTGCCCCCAAGGGGCCAAAATATACACAAATAACATCTATTGTGGTATTATTTGAACAGAAGCAAACATATTTGCATTAGGTTCTTGGTGTCTGTTTAAAATATACAGATAGCCAGATGGGGTGGGGTTTACCACATCAGGATAACACAAGTCAGGTAGCGTAGGCTGTCAGTCATAGTAAATGAACTTCAAATGTTTTCCTGTAATTGTTCCAAGCTTCCTGGCAGTCATTGTTTTTGCCCTATGTGGCAAAACCCACCCATTTGGCACTGCAGTGAGCTAAAGCAAACCACCAACGTTAAGTATTAGCAAATATTTGACCCAGGTTTGTTTGACACGATACCCATGTCAAATATTCATTACTAAATAGCTTAATTGAATAAATACAAAATGAAACATCAATAAGTTAATGTTGGAGTTCTTAGAAAAAGTTCTCAAACACACCACTCATTTCACAAACAAAAGGTGTAAAATAATAAAAGGGTAAATAAAAAAAAGGGTGTCATCGAGAAATATGAAAATCATATTTTACTATTTATTTTCATTATAGTTTTTGAAATAAAATTCTGGATATTTCATTTCTATTTATGATATTTGTTCAGATATTTATTACATATATCCATCATCCATCTGCAACTGAGGTTACATTAAATTGGTTTTGGCACACAATTGACATTTGTACACAGCTGTATAAAGGCAAATTGATAAATAGGATGATACTCAACACTTGCTGTGATGCCTATCTGGAAAAAATGCTTATTAACAAATTGTTCTCCAGAGGAAGTGTGAAAGGACACTGTAAACCCATGAAATGATACTTGTACAAAAATATTTTCTTTTTCCAGAAACAGATAAACCGACAAAGTTTAAGTCATTCTACAAGCACAGGTCTTTGTAAAAGTACAATCATAAACACAAATACACGCATGCTTTGTTGTTCGCCTTCCTGCTTCAATGTTCAGAGAACGATCCCCTTTCAATTGATGAGTCAGTTGCTGCGGATTGCAGCATCCAGAAAGACATGTGGTAGAGCAGTGACATTCCCTGTCTCTCCTTGTAACTCGCTTAGTGTGACATTGAGTCAGATCTATCACAGAGGAGTTAAAACAAAAAGTCTTAATTTGTTCCATGTAGTGCAAAGGTCGTCTTTCTCGCATGTTGGGGACTAGCTGACCTTTTGGAGCAATTTGTCTTCTTTCAATCCAAACTGCACACTCACTGACATCTCTGCAATGAACCTCTCACAGGCCATCTTGCTCACCTGTTTACAATACCGAAGGTCAATTTGACAGATGCTTCCACAGCGCTTGAAGAAGGTAAGGGAGTGGTCTGTGACCCTGTTACAAACTGAAGGGAAAGAGAGAAAGAAGAATCTAATATTAGCACTTAGCCAGGAACTTATGTTGGAAATTTGCTCACTATAAAAGTGTGATATACATCGATGATGCTCGGCTCCAGAATGCTCATTAGCTGCTTTCAAGGTAGGACAATTCTTTTTTTTTTCATTCACTTTACAGGAATATCAAATGTGAGCTCAATACACTACTAGAGCAATGATTTGCATTAGTCACACTTTTGTCACTGCTGTAAACAACACATACATGTCTAGCAGAAGGGCTTCTGATGATTTTAAAGGGGCTCCCAAATTGTATTAGATATGAGCACGAAACAGTTCACAGCAGCCATTGGCTGGCAAAAGAAAACACAAAATGATCATGAGGCCCTGTCTCACCCGACAGGTTGATCTCTGTGAGGGAATCCCTGGTTGTGGTCCCTGCAGCTGTCAGGAGGTTGACAGACTGGTCGTTGATGTGGTTGCAGTAGCTCAGGTCCAGTTTGGACAGGGAGGGCATCTGTCGACAGATAAGCCGCAGGGATGTGTCCGTGATGTCCAGCCCGGCCAGACGAAGGTCCACCACGTTCCGAAGCTTACTGCGGTTGTCCAATTGGCCTTAGGTTGGACAGAGAGAATCATTCCCAAATTACATATAGTTCTGCACGATTGTGGCAAATCATTATAGTGAAACTGATTAAACATCTATAATGTCACTTTCTTTTAAGTTGACATTTTTAACAGCAGCAGGTGGTTTTGTTCACATAACTAGTTTTGTAAGCAAATTTCAGCAACCAATAACAAAATTAGCTTTCATTAAAAAAAAACATTTTGTACAACTAGGGATCTATTTTGCTAAATGAACATTTTAATCTGTCCATTTGTTTAACCATTGAGTAATCACACCAAAAATAAATCATGGTTAATTTAATTACATCCAGTAGGGGGTGCTCCAATATATTCTCAATTGGTCTGATTAATAAATTCTTTTAGCAGACGATATAAGACAGCATGGTCCATTCACTTGACACATTTATCCAAAAGTCCAACACAGCAAAACTGAAGTGCTACCAGGTCTGTTGTCTGTGGGTGGTGAGAGAAGGTCCCTCATCTGAGCATCTTTGAGTCCCTCCACCCACTGCACGTCCAAGGTGCGCAAGAGTGGGCAGCTGGATGTGCAGAGAGCGGAGACAGCCACCCAGGAGCAGCCTGAGAGCTTAAGGACACGCAGACCTGGAAGATAAAACACAACACACTGGTATAAAACTGGGAATCAAACATGGGAAGTATCAGTTTTATATCAAAAACTAAGATACAAGCTCTTCTGAGTCCATAATATGTAGAGCCAATTTATAATATTATTTCTTGTGGTAGAGTAGCATTTTATTAATGCTAAATGCACACACATCAACAAAGTGTTCAGAGTTTGCCATTTACAATTTAGGCATTTACAGTAGCAGACAATCCTATCCAGAGTAAAGTTCAAGGTCAGAGTTAAGTGGCATGAACCCTAGTCAACCAACAACCACCCCATTCGGATGCTATCAATGCATTGAATGGGACACTATGGGTAAATGGTGGAGAATTTTAGAGTAGCCAGTCATGCACCTGGCTGTGGCTCACATACCTGGCAATCTGTTAATGAGCCAGCTTAGCTGTTTCTTAGAGATATTAGTCCAGCTGAGGTCCAAGGAGACTGGCTGTCGACGGATGATGCCGCTGAGCATGAGTGGAGTGACAGAAGTGCACCGGTTCAGATCGATCTCCACCCAAAGTCTCTTGTCACAGCACCTGCCAAAACAAATCAACAAACAACTCAGTATTTGCTAAAGTTTGCTATGCATTTAAGTTTGGGATTAGTATGAGCCTTAATCTTTTATGTAGTCTATAATGCCCTGTCACAGATATTTAAATGGTGAAGAACAATTATTTCTAAGTTTTCACAGCAGAATAAACATTAAATAGGAAACACGCCAGTATATCAGTATTTCGGCTGGTTAGATTTTTTTTATATTAAAAGGATGGTTTTTCAAAATGTAATCATTACAAAAGTCAATGCAAACCCCTGTACTTGTGCCGTGCATTTACCATCTGTTCCAGGTCTTGCTAACTCTCATGCAGACACACATCTCCTTGTGTGTGAGATAGCCAAACACCTTCATCCACAACTCCCGCTGTAAGACATGGGTCTTCCCATCTCTCAGGGGCAGTCTGTCAGGTGGCGGGCTGATTGGGGGCGGCCGGATGACATGGCGCTCCATTTGGACACACTTGGGCGGAGAGCGTGGCGGCACTGGACGAGTGGTCGGGGAGCTCCTGTTGAATCCCAGCGGGGTGATCTGACTGGGATAGAAGTGGCGGAGCTCCCACGGGGTTCCGTTCATCTCCTTGGTCCTGAGGTGGGGCCTCTGATCCCCCAGCTCGTTGCCGTGGCGGAACACAGATCTCTTGGGCTCCTCGTTCTCGCTCTCGGGCTCCCCCTTGAGGGGCTGCCGGTTTTCGTTGGCCAGGCAGGCCTCTGTATTCTGGATCTCCTGGTTTAGTGCTTTGCTCAGTTCTTTGCTCAGTTCCTTGTTGGGTAGGCGCCGCTTGCGGCGAGCTTTGGGTCGAGGGCCTTTCTCCTGGGTCTCGCTGCCACCCTCACTGCTGGGGCCGGCCTGCGGAGAGCTGCAGAGAGAATGGTCGCTGTCCGCGACAGGCGTCTTAAGGGCAGGATTTAAGAATTCTGTCTTGAAGTCCCTATCTTCCGTGTCTTCCTCAGCCTCACCCAGGCGCCCACTTCGCTCTAAGCCGCGCCTGAAGTCAGCCTCCCGTTCTTCCTCGTCCTCTTCTTCGTCGTAGTCCTCTTCCGTCTTGATTTGATGCAGGAGTTTGGGAAAGAAAGAATCGTCTGACCTCTCCTGTAGCATAAAATAAAAACAAAAACAAATGGAACGCTTAAACATTGCTTATAAAACTCAATGCAAATGCAATTATTTTGACATGCTGGTTAGCCGCAAGCAACTTACATGCTATCTGCATCAAAGTTGCAATACAAAAACAGAAAAGTCCTATCTGATTGTATTAGACGACAATAAACTCCCCAATATTGCACCTGCATGTGCATGGACAGCTTGGGTTATCCTTGACAGAGACAAAGAGGATAACCCAAGCGGTCCATACAGGTGCAATATTGGGTTTATCGTCGTTTAATACAATCCTCGTTTAATACAATCCTAATTTGCTTAGAGCTGTAAAATATGACATAATAACCTTCACATGTGTAGCACAACATGTCACATCAGTTGCAGAGCTGTACAAACAACAAAACCCATCAATAATAACTAAAGACCAATAAAAATAACCCAGACCTTTTTCCTCACACTGAAATCCTCCTCCTCGTCATCATCAAAGAGCTTTCGTTTCTTCCTCAGTTTGTCCTCAGGCCTGGGTCTCGGTAAGCCGCTGGGGGACAGCAGCGGTGGCTGTCTGTGGAAGGTTTCTTCAGGTCTGTACCTAGGGGTCTCCTCTCTGTCTGGTCTCCTCTTGGCTGTGGATGGCATGTCACCCTCCTCCTTCACAGGCTTCTGCTCCCTCAGCAGGGAGCCAGGGAGGTTGGAGGCGTACTTGAACCCTGGACCTCTTTTTTGCTTACATGCCAAAAGGGACAAAATAGGGGGAAGACAACTTTATACCTTCAGCCTATCATAACTCGATGAGCTACAATGCCACCCTAGGTTTGATCAACTGAGCTCTGTATGCCCAAAAACGCTGATATACTATACACAGTTTCCTGCCTTTGTGACTGACGGAGAGAGAAGATTCATATGATAGAAGTGACTAGAATGTAAACAGGAAGTGGCAAACACCTGACAAGCTTTGAGATGAAATACACAATAAATACATCATTTACACAATCACAACTTTATACACAGTAAAATCAGTGTTATTTTAAATCTGAGTGTACAAATTACATTAAATTAACTCTGAGGGTTTTAGGATCAATTCATTGTTGTTCCTGTGCTGCTGCTGTTGTTGTCGTTTGCTTATTAGACCACCAAATGTGCTGCAACACTATTGCATCACGAGTGAAAATATCTTAATCTCAGACACGCAAATTCAAGACATTGAAGCATTAATCTCAGAGACGCAAATTCAAGACATTGAAGCATTAAGCTATCACATAATGTAAATGCTGCAGTTCTTAACACATTTATATTGGTACTCACTTTTCCTGTTTTCCCAGCATGGTTACACTTTGGACATTCCCAACAGTTAGGAAGTTCATCGTTCACCACGCCCGAAGCATCGTTTACCTGAAACACCAACGAAATGTGTGACTAATGTGAGAAACAATTGGACATAAGAGAACTTCTTCTTCTTTTTACCAAAGAACACTATAAAAGGGGAAATGAAAGTAGCTGTTATGTCAGTTTAACACATCCCCCCTCAGTAATAACTCACTGAACAGTATGTGCCAAGTATAAACCAACTTATTATACAATGACATGTGTGCACTGCAACAGGGCACGTCAGTCAAAACTTCAACTTTTGAGTGATCTGTCCAGAACACAGACGATTTTTCCTCTCCTGAGGATAATCCAGGTTCTTTTTGTCAAATGTGAGATTAGCTTTCAGAGATAGCCGTTATTGGTGCAGCTTGCTTCAATTACTTTCTAACAAAGGAGATGTTGATAGATTTTTAAGCGGTTACTTTTACACGATCCGAAAGATTGCATGCATTTGAGCACAACAGACAAATGAAGGAAGAACCAGACTTTGGTGTCTGTTTTTCTCTCACACTCCCTCTAAAAGCTGCTGCAAACCACAATGAGGCTGATCAAATTTGACATCCTCTATAAGCTACTGCAAACCACAGGTCTGAACAGTGTTCACTGAAATCCTGCTGTATGACTGCTGTTGTGTGTATTAACACAAAAACAGGATGTGATATACAGTACTGAAGCTGTTATGTGCTACATGACACTGTGGAAGTCTAAAAACTGGTTTGGCCAAGCCTACCAAGACTACTAAACCAGTAACAACTTGCTACATTTTTGACAGAATAGTTACCAACAGGGTGTGTACTGCTTTACATTTTGCTTTGCATTTGGTTCGTGAAATGCCATTGGACTGTAACTATTATGGCCTACTTACAGTAGTATCATACGATTTCCTCTGGCCCGGGCATATCCTTTCCAGCAAATATGAGTCATGTTAAACGTGCCATTTAGTGGATGCCTTCATCCCAAATGTCACACAGGACTATTATGGCATTATGGTTTTATATGGGTAGCAAACCAACTCTGCCAGTATTGGTGCCATGCCATATACTACCCGAAGAGTTATCCAGGACTAATGCTAGATGCTGAATGAGGGTAGAGAAATGAGTGGTTTCAGTGCAACATAAACAGGAAGTAAACACTTGATGCCTCATCAAATCGTATTTCACCACCACAGTCCAAACCACTGAGTCATGTAAATTAAGAAGAAGGTAAAATGGCACTCAAAGCACATTCCCGTAGCACACATGAGTCAGCCACGTGAGTCACCTGACTCAGGTGAAGTGCTGCTCGCTCCGCCTGGTTTGTCCTTTCCTTACCTTGAGGCAGTTGGGGTGGACTATCTCATTGCAAATGGAGCACTCCATCAGCATGAAGTTGAACTTGTCTTCCTCTTCCTCTAGAGTTTCCTCCTTGCCTGCCTCTTTACACACCACACACACAGCTGTATGGGGCAGGACTGGCTGCAAAGAGCAAATGTATGTTTTGTCAAGAAAAACTAAATACCTCACAAAGCATACAAATATATTAAAAGGTTAAATATTTTCATCAATTATGTTTCATCTTTAATAACATGAACTGTTGAAGTGCAACTTGGTTTTAATTGGATGCATTACGTACAATCTAAACTCTGGTACATCTTCCGAGTTTATGAATTTTGTGATCTGCTAGTCTATAGAGTTCCGTTCTGTTCTATTCTGAATGTTTTGTACAACACAAGCAAATAAGTCGGCAAAACATTACATGCAATATGATAATATTAATAATGTAATATGTTTTTTGCAGACTAACCGCAATGCACTGTCTCATGATGCAGGACTGCTTCATGCGGCCCGGCCCCCCAAACTTCTTCATGTCTTTGCAGAAGTGACATTCGCCGCACTCCGTCCGCAGGCACGCCTCACACTTTCGGCAACGCGTCCTCCTGCGCCGGGCGCCCGACGAGCTGCGATTGGACGGCAGTTTGACCGCTGCCGACACCCCCATCTTGGGCTTGGGCCGGTTGGCCGCCCGCTGCTGAAGAGAGGAAATCAGAGAAAGACTTGGTGAAATGCTGGTGATCAAAGAGACAGAAGGTTGCATGTTTGATCCCTGCAACAGCAAATGTGTCCATCCTATGTGTCATTGAGCAGGACAAATATCTGTTACACCTCCAGTGGCACCGATCCTAGTTGAGTTTGTGCTCTCAGGTTGAATGTGTACATGTACGTATGCATGCTTGTGAAATATACACAAACATAATTCAACAGTGATTGAACTATATGCAATATAGCAGTAGATGCGATGTTAAGATGTTCCCGTTTAGAGAATCAAGGATGTATTTAGACATCACCTCTGAAAGTAAACCTTTGAAGCTGTGCAAAGCAAACGTCAAGTCTCTGACAACGCCATACCAATCAACTTCAGTTCAATGACAACATATCCACAGAGTCCACCACATCAATGAGCTTTTCAAATTAATTTCAATTCTCTTGCCAGCTTCTATGCAAGAATAATAAATCCACCAATGTAAGACATTTCATAAACCATTAATCTGGTTCCTGCTGCAGAAACGAAGGTTACCTTGGCAACACGCTTGCTTTGCTTGTGGCAACAATTTGAAGAGGGTAATGAAAAGAGATGGGGGGGAAATAGGTCTATAGACGGGGGTCAAGTAATGTGTGAGTATTTTATCATTTCATTATTTGTTATTTTCTCATGGAGAGAAGATGGTACATTCAAAGTACACTGAAAGATATGGTAAATACAGTGTCTTGTTTAGTTAAAATCCTACCTTCTTTAAGTCTTCCATAATTATCAAATGCTATGACTCCGTTAAATGACTGAATCTGAGTTAAGGGTTGTCCTTTGAGTGAAACCATGCTTAATATGAACAAGTCTCATTGCAAAACAGGGAGAGAAGCTAATAAGATGGAAATGCACCACAGCATTCCAGGATAATCTGTAGTAATTGTTTCTGAATCATAGGACCTGTAAAGAAGTGAAGCTAGTGCAGAATCTGATGACTTTCAACAGAGAAACCTCTCTGACTATCTTTAACATGCTGTCCTCATTTTATCCCTTCAGACAATACTCAAAAGCCTGGCATTGGTCATAGAGGAGATTTCTGTCAGCCGTATATATGGATACATTTTTGCAAATTTTACAGTAAGTGCAAAACAAATTATGACATGACTCTTTGTTAGTTATATAAATCCAAAACAAAATAGGCTACCCTATTTGGAGAACAAGATTGCTGCAGCATGGCTACCTGTGCCTTCTTGAGCATTTCCAAGATGAAGCTATATTTTAAATCAAGCAATCCATCATGGAAATATCCATCAATAGTATAGCATGATGGTTTAAATAAAATGATTTATTCACAGCAGTCCACTCCTCTCCTCTGTAACACTCTCTCACAGTCATTATGTAATATACCAGGACATTCCATGAGGAACGGATATGTGTAATAATAACGAAATAACTCCTGAAAAGCCACAGAATTTGGGCAAAGCTTAAAATCACTAGTGAGTTATAAAGAACAACATGTTCCTTCACGTTTAGCAGAACACCTCCTTCACAGAATTGCTTCATCAGGAGAACTTTTGGACAGAGAGAGAAAGAGAGAGATGTTGATAACCTGTCCCCATGTCTCAACTTTGGCCAACCTCAAACTCATTACCTTAACCTTGGAACCATAACAAGAGGTTGTTTTCAAAGTTAAAGCAGATGAGTTGGGGTAAAAAATTATCTTACATTTTCTGTACAATCTGATCAACTGTGGCGGGCATAATATCAGGAAGACATAAGAGGAAGGAGTTACAGGACCTATGACTTACTGTAACAACATAACACCATGTTCAACTGTGTTTACGTCATCTCATTCCAGGATTTGTCTGAAACTGTTGCTATTCGGAACCTATTGGTAGGGGACCTTTAAACGGATGATTGTTGTGATACAGATTTCAGGAGCAAAAGAGGGATAAAAAGCTGCTATGACTTGTTAAAATAGACATTTATAGAAGCAAACAACGTGCACCATCATGTAGCTCACACAATGACGCATCTTGAGAGATCATTCTATTGGAATTCAGTTCTAACATTAAAAGCCAAAAATGTTCACAACCCACAGAAGTGAATGTTTATCTACGAAAGACTTCACTCACTGCCAACCTTTTCAACCACTTGTCTGAATGCTATTACATGCACTTATTTGACAGAAGCCATGTATCTTATTATTATTATTTCTTAAATGTTTCATTCTCCAAAGACTGAGATTTTGTTGCCGTTTTAATGGACCCTTTGTTCAAAACACTGACATAATCTGATTACAACAGATTACGGCATCAAATAATTGCCGTTTACAAGAACAATCCTGACCTCTTCGGTGCAGGTAGCCTATAAAAGCAAAGATCAGTTGACCAGCATTTACTGTAACTTGTTGAGTAATGTGTCAAGAATTCGCGATTGGTTTGCTGCCTAGGCCCCATGAACAAAAACATGGCCCAAATATATGAGTACAGCCCTCTGACTCAGACTCAGCGTGGATTTCAGTGGGAGGAAGTCACAAGGCTGCTTGACTCCAGTGGACCTTGTTGCCACACTGGCTGCACAAAAGAGAGGGAAATGTTTAACATCTCAATCACTGTGCAGAGAAGACGAGCTCGGAATAGTACCCCCCCCCCCTCCACGACTGTGGGTAATGTTGGAGCATTGTACTTGTTTAAGCACAACAAGTAGTTTCCTCAACTGTTTATTCAAGCACAGGGCAAGTATCTGTCTATAAACTGCCAAGAGAGAGCCGAGCTAATGCCGTGCTTCACAAGTCTACACAAATCAAAAGGTTTCTGAAAACCTGGCTGGTCAAGTGGGCATTGGGAGCCCTGTGGAGAGGCCTGTAAAAGTAGTCCAACAGGCAGGAGCGGTAAAGTGCTGTAAGAGCCTCCTCATTGTTCCCTCTCCCCCATCCCCCTCCCCAGTTCCTGCTGAACAACATCGCCTAAAGCCTTCTTAAAGGCACAGAGTAGGGAAGTTTGAGAAGTGAGGGAAAATGAAAATAGGTAAAAACAGCCTCTCGGAACACGTAGAGAGAGTGTGTGTGTGTGTGTGTGAAGGGTACAGACAAATCAGAGCTTTTACGAGGAAGGAAGAAGTGTAATGTTTATATGTAGTAGTGGAGGCTGCGCAAGGTTTCTTCAAGCTACACTGTTCAGATAAACTGCGTTGTCTGCCACATTTTAATTCAATAAGAAATGGGTCTATGCGAGGCTAACATAACAAATTATAGATATTGGATCCACCGATGTAGGGCAAGGGATGCATAGAGAGCAAGAAATTCCCTCCAATGACCAACTTGGGCATTCCATTCAAAACAATACATGATAGGTGACACCAAAACAACCGGGAGAATAAAGGTAATAGGCTTTTCTCAGACACACTGTGTGACTGTGCTGTCTCTGTTCTTTGCTACTAGAGTAGATAAGGGCAGAGAGGCAAAGACAGAAGGTGATTAGGGAACAAAACAGCATTCTTCTCAAAAAAGGATTAGTGATTCATCGCACACGCTTCACAAATACATAACAACAGTGTGTCCAGTGAAAAACACAAAAGCAGAAAGATCAGCAAGCACCGACCTGTTCCGATTCTGAATCATAATCCTCTTCGTCTCCACTCAGTGACAAGGCCATGGTTACTCCTCTCTTCTCTCATCATTTGTCCACGGCACAGAAAACTGACATGGCTGAAGCCTCCAAGCTCCTTGCTGCTCTTGCTCTGCTCGTTTCCTCCTCTGCTGTGGCTCTGGGCCGCCCCCCTCTCCCTTCTCCCCTCCCTTCTACACAAACACACACACACACACACACACACACACACACACACAACAGCAGCTGCACACAGACACACACAACAAGGCGTCAGGCAAACCTCATGAATATGCCTCTATGCGTCGTCGTAGGGAAGGTCAGGCAAAGAAGGGGGCAGGCCAAGCCAATGGTGAGGCAGATGGCTTTCGGTTACAAGGTGGCCTACAAAGGGGGCGCCCAGAAGCAGAGAGGGGAGGGATCACTGATGACTATGGGTGGGACAACAGAGCAGGGCTAGGCAACAAATAGAGTCAGGAATAGCTCAGCAATGTCACACGTCACAGGAACAGTAAAAATAAATGTTTATAATAATGTTTATATATATATATTTTGTATTATTATTATTATTATTATTAAAAAAAGTTAGTATTGTAAGTTCAAATTCTGTCTCCCACTTTTTGCTGTAATCCTGTGACAAACAATAATGATGATCAGGAAGTCCATCAGTTTCTCTGGGTGTGATTGCTTTGTTTTTAATACCCACCATGCCCCTCGGCTATGATGGTTACTCACAGGATGATGCTTTATGACATTCATCCCACAGTTATGCAATAAAGTTATGCAGTTATGCAATAAAATGCATTTTTCCTGGTATTATCATTACAGTTAATTACTTAACAATTACAAGTACTATCACTTTTCAGTCCTCTTGAATTCCCATGAGATTTTGTATGCATGGTTCAAATAGTTGTCCAACTTGTCCTGACATAATACAGTTTGTTTGTCCCTGTTGAGTTCAAAGCATTATCTGAAAGGGGCATGTCAACCACAACAAAACAACTAGTAACTTGTCAGATGAGGGAAGAGAGAAAAAAATCCATTTACGTACTAATAGATGATGAGACATAAATACACCTTAGAATAAGCATTGTGTAAATGTCAGCATTAAGCATCTATCTGCTTCTCTATGCAACACTATGCAATTATTGTAGTGAAAATGAGATAAGATAACCTGATAACCCAACCTGATAACCCAATATGTTAACTGTGCAGGAATAGCCTTGGATCAAGATTATCATAGATGTATTTTATCGAGTCTGACTTTTGCTTTCGTATATCATAGATATGAAAGCAAAAGTCAGACTTGATAAAATACATCTATGGCTAGTGCAGGAGTATATTTCAGGACAGGTACACTATTATACACCTTTGAATATGCAGCTAGTTTCTGACTGATAAAGACTGATTATATTGCCTCCCTGTTAATGTATTGTGCACTTAAAGTACAATAGGCATTTCAAATCAAATGTGAACATGGTAAACCTCGCATGACTTGGCTGTTTTCTGCAGCTGCCACTTGGGAATGGGATGGCTATTAGGAGCAAAGAGACAGGTGTTGTTGTAAACTTGGCTGGTGATAGTGAACTTTAGAAGCAAATAACATAAGTAAGAAAGTAAGTCTTGTCACTACTGAATATTAATTAACTGGTTTTCAATCAGCTTTCAAGTGATACGGGAATAACATTTTGAGTAGCCTAAAACAAATAAGAGTTTATAATGAAAAACATGAATACATTAAAAAATACTAGTTGAATTCGGTAATTCAATATGCAATAGAGGCGAAAGTATTTAAATACTAAGGTTATCATCTGATAATATGTGATGCTGATGATGTCTGACATCATCACAACCTCACCTAACCTGCTGGCTGGCACTGGGAGGGAATAGCTAACTAGCTAAGCTAATAGTGTGTACTACTAACTAGACTATAGCTGTAGAAACGCATACCTTTCCAATAATATAGAATATAGTATATCGTATTATAACGTTTTGTATAAAAAACGCTTGTCTTGGAATTCGGAAGGAACCATTTTGGCATGTTGACCACTCTTAATAAACCCCCATGTGACCATGTTCCTCCCGAATGACTGTGCACAGTCAGTATCACAGTTCATTTAAGCTTTAATCCCTTGGAATATGAGAGGGGGGGGGGAACTGTCCGACTATAAAATACCTATTTTGTTGAAAAACGTGGGCTGAATACTTACGCTTAAATTGGCGCAATGTGGCGGACTGTTGTTGTTGCTGAGACGGTGACAGATCACTACATTGTGCGCTCCGTGAGGGTCACAAAAAAGCAACCTACACAGCCGTAATTAAGACAGTCTGAGATTAATTCACTTTGTAGGTTACAGATCCGGTGTAGAGCGGATAAGGAAACAAGCTGTGTGTCTGCATGCATGTGCGCGTTGCAAATTACCGAATTCAGTAGGCGGGCTTTAGACCGGATCTGAGCTTTGAGCAGTGAAAAGAAACCCGGGCTTTCCACTGGTACTGCGGAACAAGCCTGGTGACGCCAGAGCATTGCACTGTGGGTAATGTATGTTTTGTTTCCTGCAGTGTTGCCATGTCCGCGTATTATAAGCGACTTTGGACTTGTTTTTCTGTAAAGTTGCTTGTAAATATTGGTAGTTGCGGGTTGCGGTTTTTTGGGCACGTAGTAGTTGCTTATTTGTTTCCTAATGTTGTTTAAACCAGTTTTTCTCACACATTTTGTGGATTTGAAAATATTACAAAATGTTCACTTTTTCCCCCCAAAATAAATTTTTGAAAATAGCCGATCTACAAGCTCACAACGCTTCGCATTGGGACACGTTGTGGGCTTGTAGATCGGCTATTTTCAAATAGCGGGTTAGAGCGCTCAGGTGACCGCTTCTTTTGGGCTTTGTTTTCATAGACTTGGTTGCTTATTTCTTTCACAGAATCTGACAACGCTGTGCCAGAGCAGTGCACTATGGGTAATGTAGTATGTTTAGTTTCCTGGTAGGGGGTTGACAGTCAGCTGTTGCACCGAAAGTTTCTTGGCAAGAGACAGATTTTCGTGTGTCTTGCGTTGTTTGTTCCATGCAACACCGTAGCGAATCTCATATCCAAAGTGCGGTGCTCATCGACGTTCGCGTCGAATATTGTACTTGAAACCGTAAAGTAACTGCGAAAAGTAAAACATTTACTATCGGAATGAGTTTGAACGAGCACTCCTTACAGGCACTGTCATGGAGAAAACTTTACTTGAGCCGAGCGAAGTTAAAAGCCACCAGCAGGACTTCAGCTCTTTTATCTGGTTTCGCCATGGTGAGTAAAACTTTGAAGATCCCGATGATCATTTTTGTAACATGTTAAATATTTTGCATAGCTACCTACACTTGATTGATTGAATATTTTATTTGACAGAAATGCAAAACAGCACGCGTACAGTCAAACACTTGGTCTAAAATGATAACACCAAGAAAGACCTTGCGGTCGTATTTCCATTGGGTTCAATTCATCAACATAACACTAAAATTCAATATCATCACAAATATAAAACACTGTATGTACAGAGAGTAGGGGGCAAAAGTGGGGTTGGGGTAAAGGGGGGGGGGTTGATGATCACCTGTCTAATCTGATCAGAATTACTTGAAGGCTTGCCCACAATTTCGTATATAAAAAAGAAAAATCAACAGATGACGCATAATGTATGATTATGGCCATGATGATGAGATGCGGATAATCAGGGCTAGTCAATTTAGTGTTGTTTGATTGATTGATTGAATACTTTATTAACATTTTGAAAATGGTACAGTGGTACGATTATACTATGGTGCTAAAAGGATAACACTAAAAGCGCTCCATAGTAATCTATTAGGATATTAATAGAATATTAGGTATGACACTGCTAGTCTTGTTCATCCCAAATAGAGCTATTCTCTATATGAAGAATACCAGCTACTCTTAAAAATAGACTAGGCATATTCAGTTGAGTCTGTGGCAACTGGTGTGTATGAGTCTGGCAAGTTGTGTGTGTGTGTGTGTGTGTGTGTGTGTGTGTGTGTGTGTGTGTGTGTGTGTGTGTGTGTGTGTGTGTGTGTGTGTGTGTGTGTGTGTGTGTGTGAAATATTGCCTAAACATGGGTGTCACATAATATGTACCATTCTGTTACTGCTCACATGAAAATGATGCCTTATACATTTGGGAAAATGTCCTTTCTATTTGTCTCAGGTTGCCATGGTGGAGGTACAACTGGAGACAGATCATGAGTATCCCCCGGGTTTGCTGATAGCGTTTAGTGCCTGTACCACTATTCTGGTTGCAGTGCATCTCTTCGCCCTTATGATCAGCACCTGTATTCTTCCTAATCTGGAGGCCGTCAGCAATGTTCACAATCTGAATTCTGTCAACGAATCTCCCCACGAGCGCATGCACCGTCACATAGAACTGGCTTGGGCTTTCTCCACAGTCATTGGCACCCTTCTCTTCCTCACGGAGGTGGTTCTGTTGTGCTGGGTCAAGTTCTTGCCTCTCAAACCCCCTCATGAGAAAAATGCCACAATCAGTTCTGGTGAGGCGGCAGCCATTGCTTCAACGGCCATCATGGTACCCTTTGGATTAGTATTCATTGTCTTCGCTGTTCACTTCTACCGCACGCTCGTGAGTCACAAAACAGACCGTCAGATCCGAGAGCTGGAATCGGTTATTCGGCTTCAGACCCAGTTAGACCACAGGTCTGAGAATGATGACCTGCAGTCGTCAGTCCATTATCCCTGATGAGGATGTCAGCTGACTCTCAACAGTAGCTTTATGGTCAAAAGTTCTGTTGAAGAGGATGTGAACTGTGCTCAAATGCATTTTATTGTAGATACAAAGTAAAAAGATTATATTATTTTGTTACAAAATGTGTCTATCCACCTTTGGATATTGCATGTTCGTTGTCCCTTCTACATTGTTTTTTAATGCAAATAGACCTGCCACTGATGCCAAGGTAAATCAGTTAACCTTGAGTAGTAAAGTTACAGTTAAGCGTAACATTTTAAAATGTATGTTCAATGCAGAACTGTTATATAAGTCTGACAGGCACTTCATGCGTGTGCAATATCATGCAAATGTAATGGGTTTTTATAGTAGTGTAGTAATAGTAGTCGGATAGGAATTTCAACAGCTTGTTCCTGTATATTCCCTATCAGTTACTGATATTTAAAAACATTGCAACAGGAAACAAACCTGTACTCATTTACAATGTTTATGTTGTCAAGAGGTTTTTACTGCTTTATTAATGCAAATAATACCGTAGTTCACATGAGGCAGCTGTGTAGTTGGTTGGTTTAGACCTATATAAGGTGAACATAAACATTGACGCTGGAGCTATTATTAATGTTAGCACACAACTGGACAAGGATTTATTGTTATTATTTTTGGTCATATTCCATTGCACCTGATGGAATGTGTCTTGTCAAGTAGGGTCAGCCCATAGAGTTGTCAGCCGCAGGAGTTAGTCCATGAGCCAGACAAGATTTCATTATCGAAAGAGTGGTCAAAACCATACCTATATTAAATTGTTTATAGGTTCAATATAAGTAAATACATTTATGATAACCTTTCCACAGGAGCAGCTTTATCATATTTATCACACATTTTGTTATTTTCCCCATACGTACATGACAGGTGAGAAAAATTACAAAATGTAAAAAATAGTTATCATAATGAAACTTCCCCAGTTGATTACTTACATGAAGACAATGATTTATCGTATTACAAGTTTTCTGAAATGTATATTTAAAGGTAGGGTAAGTGATTTGCTTTGGTTAAAATAAGTGTTAAATAGCTCTATATTCTGATAGTACTCATTGCTATAGAGTGTTTGTTCAGTAACAGGAGTCTCCTTGTCTCTCCACCTCTTTATTAAACAGAAAATGCATTTTCGTTTCAGTTTCATTTCCAATTTTATCCAACCAGGACAGAGAACTCAATCAGGATACAGATTAAACAAGTGAAATTGGAAGTGATGACACTAAGAAATGAGCAGACAAAATTGGAACTGGAACACTATACAAATTAAGCTTAAAAATGGGTACTTTCTCCTGATTGGCTGAGATTTTGACACCTACCGGAAAATGTATTTTCTGTTTATTAAAGAGCTGGAGAGACAGGGAACCTCCTGTTACTGAAAAAACACTATAGCAATGATTACTATCAGAATATAGTGTTTTAACCTTTTAACAAAATACTTTTTGTTTTAACCAAAAAATATTACTTACCCTACCTTTAAATATGCAAATTAGGCATTAGGAAAATATGCCTGAATTGGAACATTAGACAGAGCCAGAGTCAACATTCTTATTTCATTTTGTTAAGATGTTGGAGTCAAAGGTTTTTAACGAGGGAATATTCAATATCTGGCTCAATTTTGGGGCTCTGGCTCATGGACTAAATGCCTAATTTGCATATTAAAAAATACAATTTCAGAAAACTTGTAATACGATAAATTATTGTCTTCATGTAAGTAATCAACTGGGGAAGTTTCATTATGATAACTATTTTTAAAGCTGCTCCTGTGGAAATGTTATCATATATTTATTTACTTATATTGACCCTATAAACAATTTAATATAGGTATGGTTTTGCCCACTCTTTCGATAATCATTGGTCAATTTTGGGTCTCTGGCTCATGGACTAAACGGGTCTTGATGTGGTAGGGATTATTGGAAGGTATTACTTGAGTGCCATCATGACTGATTTGATTCAGGTGTCTATCAAATATCTGACCATTAACCCATTAAGACCTGAGGCCGATTCCTCAAATCCCTTCTAAATCAGTAGTTCTGAAACTTTAAAGATTTTTCAAAAATGTTCAAAAATAGCAGATGTACAAGCTTGTATATCTGCTATTTTTTTAATAGCCAATGCAAAAATCAAAAACAACACATGCTTTCCCTGTTTTAATGGATTAAAGTCACTCATCCATATTTCGATTAATATTGTATAGTAAAACAACGTTGCCAAATGTCTATGCTGTTGCAGAACTGCACACAGCTATGATTGCATGTTTTCAGCACAAATTGTTTTTATAGATGTCTATAGTTTCCATCTGTAGTGTTAAGGCTACAGTGGATTGTGCCTGACCCAGACCCATTATCAGGATGGAGAATGTTATTTTTTACTGTTTTTACTTCAAACATGTTGTTCTAGTCAATCCAACATAGCATAGTGTGTTGTTTTTAAAACAACTAAAACTGGTTAATTTAATTACCACATTTCTGTTCATATGACTGTAATTGTATTACTCTCGATTCATGATCTACAGATTGTAAACAGGGTTTAGCAGTATGTTCACTTTTGATGTTTTAAATATACTGTATTGCCTAGTGTTATTGGAAGAATGATGGTGTATTGTTGTAACTTAAGTGTTATAGACTCTGATACCCTGGTTGAAGTAACAATCTATTCTACTCCAGAAGATCAGTGCAGCTGTGATCTGAAGGTTTTACTTATGTGAACAACTTGCAGATGCTCTGCTCTAGTTTTACTGTATCATTTGCAGAATTAGGATGCTGTGTTATTTGTTCTCAAGCCATGAGAATAAATACAGTACACTGGAGAAAATTATTATGGTGGAAATTGCTGGGGAAATTATGGAAACAAGGAAGCAATATTTGAATGTTGATGGACGCCAGTATTTTCCTCCTCTGTGTTGAAAATATATATGCTGTTTAGTAGAGCTGGGCCATATATCAATATCATGTAATTTGACAGGATATTGTCTGGGATTTTGGTTATCGTTATATCATGATATACTGTAACTTGAATGTTTATCTTCTTGGTCTTAAAGGTGCTTTAGAGTAAAGTGATAATGTTTTATGAAGTTATTAGGCTGTCCTGGCTGGCATATTCACATTATTCGTAATTTCTAAAATAATGTCTGGTGTGTCAATATCTTTTGAAAGCACCAATAATTATCCCCAAAATATAATCATATTATTGATATTGAGGTATTCGGTCAACAATATTCAATTTTTTCAATATCACCCAGTCCTACAGTGGTTATTGAACGCTATTATGCAGAGTGTTATAATGTACTGTGAGTGAGTATTTGTTTTACCTTGATCACACATTAAATGTTTTTGAAAATGGCAAAAAAATATATATATCTACAAGCTCACACCCGTCACATTTCTGTTTTTGCTACTTTTGAAAAGTATGGAAAATCTTTTGCCTATAAAGACATGCCAAAATAGGGATGCCAGGTTGAAAGTGATTAAACCAGTATAGGAACTGAATGTTAACTCAGGCAGTAATGGTGTTCTGTGCAGTTGAATTCCATGGTGGTCACATCTTGAGCATGTTGAAGGAGCCTGTGACTGTCATGGTTTTTGTATTGTGATAGAACGCACGCCTATCTGTCAGTTCCACTACCACAAACAGTGAAAATAGCCGATCTACAAGCTCACAACACAAAACATTGCGATGCGTTGTGAGCTTGTACATAGGTTATTTTCACTAATGTGAAAATGGGAGTGAATGAGAGATTTATTTGATTCAGCATAATTCTTGCTGCTCAACATTAATACGAGCCATTAATTTGGTGTTGATGTATGGGGAAATAATATTCCAAAGCATTGTTTTGTTTTTTACTTTTTGTATTTTGGAGGCTTGAGCAAATACTCTGCGGTAACTTACTACAAAGTATGGAACCTATACAGTATATTTTTGTCATTGTCCTGTGGCACATTGTTGAATTCCTTGAATGTAGTTTGAACTTTATATTCTCCGTTTTGCATGAAGTCCCTTAGTAGTTATCACAGTTGTCCGAATCACTGACTGTTTATGTACTGTATGTGAAGTAACAAAGGTGAAGAGTGAAGTGAGAAGTGTTCTTGCAGATATTCATGCTGTCAACTTTGTATTATAGATGTGATTTGATTGAATTCAGTCAATTCACCGTTTGCAATGCACAGGAGAACATGAAAAGGAGGGGAAGGAAGTTGATGGAGCCGTTCTTGGTGAAATTGGTAATCATTTGGAAACCCTTGGAACCTTTGTTCCTCAGAACTGCCACATGTGTGCCTTTCTTAAAAAAGAAAAGACAAATCAATTGATGAATTAAGAATTGATGACCACTCTTTCTTGGTTCCTTTTGATTTTAGCATTCTTAGTCTGTGCTGCTTATTTATTTGACCTACTGTATATTATTATATAAGTTTTAACTGCTTGTGTGAATATACACTTTTAAGTGTGTTTTCTGTCTCATGTTGAAGTGTCTTTGTATTTGATAGTGTTGCACTTTGTTTGCATATCTGTGGTCTACTAGACTTGTTTTTCACATGTTTAGGTCGTGCAGCAGCATTTGTGTTGCATCTTTGAATAAAAGACATATTTGGGTTGAAGTTTGAGTTTTTTAATATTCAATAACTGACGTGTGTGTGTGTGTAGTATTTATTTTATGCCTCTTTGTTTTATTTGACATAGAAACCTCAAGCATGATACCAACATTGTTGAGGAAGTCGGAATGAATATCACACAGGAAATGTGTGCAGACCTACCAGCTACAAATGTGTTGCTGAAAAGCAACCATATATAGACATTACAAGAACGCACAGAGACTCCTCTTTCTGGATGTTTTTGTCTTCTTCATTTTCCATGTCCTTGGCAGTGCATTCAACACACAACTTTGTATTAATATCCTTTTGGTTTCTTCGTCTTGAGAGATGGATTTCATAACTGTCTGAAATTACATTAAAAGTCAAAATAAAAAAGTCACACTTCCAAACAGGTAGCCTATATGCACTTGTGAATGCGACCATCAGTATAATCACTATGTTTAACTGATACCAGAATTAAGGAATATCCGATCATTTATAAAAATAATTGAGTTTCTATCACGTTTTCTGCCCAAAGACCTCAAACTGATACAGACAACAAGCCACTCTAGGTACTAACTCACTTACTTACTTACTTACTGATGTCCCATGAAAGTAAGGATTTTAATAAGGTTGTACATTTTAAAATGTTTTTGATTCATGATATGACATTACATAATGACATGTGACATAATGCCAACAGAATTAGAATTCCTGTTTAGAAAGGTATTTTCAAAAGTATATATTTTCAGTCCTTTACTGCTGTATAATAGAGATATAGACTAAACTGTTGCCCTCTGTACCTCACATTGGCAACACATACTCTTTTCAAGAGCAGATGGGATGTTCTTCTGAAACAGGCACAAAATAATCTGTTTTGGTCTTTCTCTACTTCATGCTTATGATTGTCGTGCTGCTTTGTCATCCAGATCTCGACTGAAGAGATTTTTAAATTCAGTTGGGTGACCTTATTAATTATCTAATAACAAATCAATTCAAAACCAGAATTAAATTCCCATTCCAAACAATCTAATTTTAGCCTACTTCTATTTTGAAAAATGACAGAAATAGCAAAACGCAAGGACGGATGATTCCTTGATAAAAGCTAAATGAACAGTGTTCCATGCAACTTGGCGTATCTCTGGAAAGTCTCCTTTTGTGTAAGCCATGACAAGGGACGTTTTCCCTCAACCCCCATCTCCCACAATAACAATCTTGAATTCTTCTTGCTGGTTTGTATACCCTCTGCTTACACTGGATCCTTTCTGGGGTATGTTCCTGTACAGACAGATAGGAAAAGGTGCTTCCACATACAACACAACCTGTCTGGCTATGCAGAGCTAAACCAGAGATAAACAAGAGACTGAAGAGAAAATTATTTAGCTTTTTGGAAAGGTGGAATTGGACATCTGTAGAGAGACAGCCTCTTTGTTGCTCTGTCTTTATCCCCCTTGAACATCCATTATTGTGAGTGGTGGTCAAACCAGATGAGAGGTCTTTCAAATGCTGATCAAATTAAACATAGTTCCATTACCACTACAAAACCCTTTTTGCACCCACTCCCGCCAAAATCTGTTTGATGGTCTCACAGTGTAGGCTGCCCCACCTCGCTACTGCAGGGCAGCCTTTGTAGTTGCTTTGTAAATAAGAACGACAAAGTCATATGGCTGCTACCGATGCGCAGAACCATCGCCGCCATTAAACTGCAGAGGGGTGGCACAGTTCCCCTCCCACTGAGCATTGGTCAGATAGGCTAAGTTATAAGGACTTGAACTGTAACCTGAAAGGCGTTCGGTGCCAAGCCCTCATTGAGATGGGAGTTTCTTTCTCCCTGGTCACTTGACTCCCTGTCCCCACTTTGGTTACTGTTACTGACGATGAATCAGATTGAAACTGAGACAGAGGAAAAAGTACTCAATCAGGTGGCCAGTAAGAACCTGCACCACGAGTTCTGGCAGGCTGACATAAGATGCGTGCCTCAGGCTTGGACCTGCTCGACCTCTGGGGAGCCATTGTGGATGTGTGTCATCTAGGCTCAGAAAACATAGCACTTCAGCAGCGCCGCAGAGGCAGAGCTAAACCGAGGACAACCTGTCCAGCTGCCAGATTGGGCACTGCTACTGTACATCAGCCAACGGGGGGTCCCGCCAGGCATCCAGAGTGCTACGCCAGTAAATGGGGGTCCATACAGCCGAGCTCGACTTCACTGAAGACAATACCGACAAACTTCAAATGTTCAGCAAAGCTCCAATAAAAGCATGACTGTGCATTTATTAACTGTGCAAATTAATAATGTTCAAATGTGCAAATATCATATCAGAGATAGGTAACAGATCCTTCAAAGCTTCCAATATAGACCCAGTATCCCAGTCATCCTGGTACGGAATATTAACAATAGCTGGCTAGCAGTTTTGCGTAGACCAGGGGTCTTCAATAGGGGGTCCGGGACACCTAGGGGGTCCTCAGAGTATTTTTGGAGAGTTGGTGTAGAGGGAAAAAGATTAGACTCAGGGAAAAATATTACAGAGCCAACAGTCAAGTTGACTAAATATTGAGGGTTTAAACGGTTAACTGTCTGAAAATACACGTTAGCACGAATCCAAGATATCAATAGAAAAGGTAATGTGTAAACAGTAAACACAAAACTTTAATGTACACAACACTGATGACAGTACTGTCAAACAAGTCTATGAAGCTATCTAGGAAATCTATCAAAAAATGTATCTGAAACAGAATTTTATACAATATGTAGTGGGGGTCCCCCAATCCCTGCTTCATCTGTCTCTCAGCTAATATAAGGGGTCCTTGGGCTGAAAAACGTTGAAGACCCCTGGCGCAGACTATAGGAAAGCTTAATGCTGTGACTCACAAGGAATTGTACCTGCTGCCCTGCATTGACGACGCACTAAACCACATTACCAGATGCAGTTAGTTCAGCTTTCTGAACGTCCACAGCTGGTACTGGCAGGTACAGTAGAGCGTTCCCCTGACTGAGGCTTGGCCCAAATCCATCTTCTCCATCAGTCAAGGGCTGTGGCAGTTCAAGGTCATGCCCAGGCCTCTGCAATGCCCCAGCCACACACTTGGCAGGATTTCCCAGCATGCCTCAGGCCCCCATACTTACTGTTCAATGTTGTACTTGTTGTTCTATTTAGAGGATGCGTTTAGGTGTCTATTGTGTGGTTATTATTGTGGTTAACCATGTTCAAACAAGGGCAGAAATGCTGCACTCATTTCATCCTCCACTGAAACCATAATGAACTCACAGTAATAAGCACAATTTCCATAATTATTCTTCACAAAAGAAACTCCACATCTATCTGCACATTTGCCTACTACTATGACTGCATCACAATAAGGCCTCAGGCCTCTCATTTCAACCAATGACCCCACCCCTCACATATTGTCCCCAATTGTTTTATCTGTCTCAATAGAAGTTTTTCTATATAAATTAGTTAGAAGTTGCCATGTGTCTTCCTACCACTCTTCAACCCGCTGGCCTAGACAACAATGTATGGTAATCGGAACAGTGGGCCCCTGACAACACTGGGCAGTGCGCACCATTGCAATCATTAATTTGTTTCTGTTCAATTTTATTTGATCTATATTTATTTTACAAATAAGGGGTCAAATACGGTACATATAATATGTTTTTATTACATTTACTTTTTGTTTGACTAATTGATTAGACTAGATTATTTCAATAATTTTTAAATTTTACACACATTGTGTGTGTGTGTGTGTGTGTGTGTGTGAGAGAGAGAGAGAGAGAGAGAGAGAGAGAGAGAGAGAGAGAGAGAGAGAGAGAGAGAGAGAGAGAGAGAGAGAGAGAGAGAGAGAGAGAGAGAGAGAGAGAGAGAGAGAGAGAGAGAGAGGGTTAATAATAAAGAAGCTTTTAACTACTGTAGGCTACTGTATATTAGTTAGTTAATATTAGTCTATAGGCCTATAGCAATATAGCTTATCCTTAAAACTGTCACTTTATGACCTGTTATAGCACGGATTTTTTTTGTATTTTCTAAGAAAAGCAAAGGACCTATATTTCGCTCCTGGATGTCAGGTCACCGTCACAGGTGCGGAAGGATCCGTAAACACCTGCTCATCCTCCTGCACTGCAGGATAAACATCGGAAAACCCCCGACCTCCCGACAGGTTTACACCATGTAGGTCCAACAAAGGATACCGTTCTGGTCCAGGTAAGAGCGAAAAAAACATAAAAACATTTTTAACCTTCGATTGTTTGGGGATATTCTTAATATTACGCAATTTGCAGCCTATACTTATTGTGTGAGAAGGATAAGCTACAGGTGATGCTCTCCATCACCTGTTGGGGCGTGTTATTATAGCCCTGAAACATGACTGTCATGTATTGTATAACAGTCATGGATGAACTTCAACCTGGTGTTTGCACTTTCTCTTTTTTTGGCCCGTACATCTACATAGACGTTCAAATTTCAAATATAAAGTGCTTACCCCATGGCCACGGATGTTGCAATCATGTACGGGTTCTCATAAATAGCCGTATCTTCCGTATTGTTCAATAAAAAGCATTTTAATCCGATTGGTGGCTATTTTTTCCAAATGATTTCAACTACGTGACCCTATCGGTTGGGAGGTATATTGCACTCTGATACATTATAACTCTATGAAAAGATGGCCACCAATCGGATTAAAATGCTTTTTATTGAACAATACGGAATATACGGGTACTTCTGAGGGTTTGTAGATAATTGTAACATCCTTGGCCATGGGTAAGCACTTTATATTTGAAATCTGAACGTCTATGTAGATGTACGGGTCAAAAAGGGAGAAAGTGCAAACATCAGGTTGAAGTTCATCCATGACGGTCATAACGACGGTCGTGTGACCCATGGCTAGGGCGTGTTACAATGGAGGACCAAAATGAACCAGACAGCGACAATATTCGGCATATTATTTCCTTACATTTCCAGGTTTGGTGAATGTAATGGAAAGCGACCAACAAGATACTCCGAGAGAGACGCATCAACAACAGTGGAGAAGTTGCAAACTGATTATAGACCCCATGTTAACAAATGGACTGTACAAAGTGTATCGTTATGATGGACAGCATTTTAACATGCCCGTGAGTCAGTGTATTTCGTTTTTTATTTCTATTTTAATGTTGGAGCGCAGTTATTTGTTTTTATTGATGCAGTCATGCAGATGTTCTTTTATCATGCTATAGTAGGAATGATTGTGTGTGTCTATCTTGTCAGGTTCATGATTTAGGAGTGTTTCCTGTCGACGCAGTAAGAGACCCCCGAATCTGTCGCCTCTGGAGTAAATGTGACATGATTGACTTTTTGGTTCCTACATTTAAGGTGACACATTTTTGTCAATTATTGCCTATTATCAGTGATGGAATAAGTAGGCTACTCAATTGTTTTACTTAAGTAAAAGTACCAATACCACAATGTAGGAGTAGCCTACTCTGTTACAAGTAAAAGTCTGGTATAAAACATTTACTTGAGTAAAAGTACAAAAGTATTGGCACCAAAATAGTACAAAAGTTAAATTATTCAAAATATGCAGAATGTCCCCATTTCAAAAGTTTCCAAATAATATTATATTAAAAAAACCTTTAAAAATAGCCAAAGTATTAAGTATATGAGCTGAAGTGGTTAATGTATGTTTTGTAATAATAATAATAAAAATCTACTAGTAAGTAACTAGTAACTAAAGTTTTCAAATCATTGTAGTGGAGTAAAAAGTACAATATTTGTCTCTGAGATGTAGTGGAGTAGAAGTAAAAGTATTGAAAATTGGAAATACTCCAGTAAAGTCAAAATACCTAAATTGTTTACTTAAGTACAGTACTTGAATATATGTACTTAGTTACTTTACACCGCTGCCTATAGTAGGCTGATATAGGCTGACTGACAAATCGTGTTTGAATCATGCTTTAACAATTACCTATGTTTTATTTCAGATTGATGAATGCTATGTTGGCCCCATTCCCCCCAAAGAAGTCACATTCGCCAGATTAAATGACAACGTACGGGAGGATTTTTTGACTGACATGTGCAAAAAGTATGGACAAATCGAAGACGTGGAAATATTATACAATCCTAAGAACAAGAAGCATCTGGGAATTGCAAAAGTAATTTTTGACACGGTCAGGGCTGCAAAAGTCGCTGTTGAACATCTACATGAAACTTCAGTGATGGGAAACATCATTCATGTGGAAATTGATACAAATGGTAACACGTTTAAGAAACATGACGTAGATTTTGCGTGATAAGAAGGTCTTCATTTGTATTTTGCTGTATGTCATTTGCCCTCAATACAATTTATAACTACCTGCAACCCTTCTCAGGTGAAAAAAGGATGCAATATGTCCAGCTCCTATTGAAAGGGCTGTATACTCCTGGGACATTGCCAGTGGGAAGCAGTGAAGAAACGCTTCAATATCTCATTGACAATTTGCTGGTAGCTGCAGTTTTTCATTGAATATTTTCTTTAACTCTTTGTTAATTAATTTTACTATTGCAGAGTAAGTCATGTTGACATATTTGGTATTTTCAGCTGTTAAGTAGTCTTCATACATGTTTTTCAATGTTATATGTGTAAAATGATACTTGCAGTCTAATGATGCTGCTTGCCCTCTACAGAGCAACAAACCTTCACAAAGACAAGGGCCCATTTCCAGTCCCACCAGTGTCACCACTCCTCTCTCCCTGGACACTGCCTACTCCAGTATTTGGCAGGACACACCTGGAAGCTTCGGGTTGACCCCACTGTCTCACGGGACCCCTCGCACTCCTTGTCTGACAGGGACTCCTCTCTCTCAGGACTCGTGCTACTCCAGCCTGCAGACTACTCCTGTCCAACAGGGGGAGCCTTCCACCTTCAGTGTTCACAGACAGTTGAGACGTAAACTGGGATGGAATTGTAATGGGAGATCCTACAAAAGCTCAGACTTGAGCTCCATTTTTAAGCACTTCCAAACACAACCTCTGCTTCCCGCCCATATGCAGACTGCATGCAACACAGACCACAAGCCAGGCGGTTGGCATCAGAATGTACAGTCCTCTAAAGAGTCCTACGTTTACTTTAACTCTCCTGATCAGGAATCCAACGATGTATTCACTACTACCTCTAAGTCTGGAACTCTGAGCTTCAGCCCTCCCAGTGACTTAAGCATTAATATGGAGCGGAGAGGCTCCATGAAGAGGCTGGCAGCAGCAGACTACCTAACATGCATTACAGATCATCTCCCCTCGCCTCTCGATGCAGATCCTAGAAGCCCCAATGAGCAAGAGATGAAGAGCTTGGACTCCCGAATCGAAATGTTACTGACAAAACCCCAGACCTTGGACACGTCTGACTTGGAAGAAATGGGCTGGGAGGCTTGTGTGCATAACCAGGAAAGTCCCGTTTCACCTCAGTCACCTGAAAACTCTTCTGCCTCAGATAACGCACCTGTCTACCCCCCAGCTCTTGGTGGATCCCTCTCAACCAGCCAAAAGTCCTCCCACAACAGTGTCGAGGATATCAGTCCAACGCCTCTCTCTGCCAGTGGAGGGGACGAGACGGCCCAAGTTGTGGCTTCACTTTTGAGAAACTCACAGTCTCCTTCATCTCTTTACTCACATATAGAGACAGGGGGTTGGACCAGGAGGGTGGACATGTGCCAAGCAAACCAGCCTCCCTTGGACAGAGATGATATAGAGAATGGATGCTCTGCATTGTCCAAGGTTATAAATAATAATTATATCAGTCCATGAAATGTTTACTGTACACATTTTGTTCATACATCCTCCATTGTACAAAATGACCAATAGCCAAGAAATTTAAACCATTGCTGTTTTCTTTCTTTCTTTCTTTCTTTCTTTCTTTCTTTCTTTCTTTCTTTCTTTCTTTCTTTCTTTCTTTCTTTCTTTCTTTCTTTCTTTCTTTCTTTCTTTGGGTAGTTTAAGTTTTTTCAGAAGTGGTGGTTAACCTGAATCATTCACAACTAAAAAATGCTTTACATATTGGACCTTCATATTTAATTGATATTGAGTGAAATAACTATTATTTGTATTATTATTGTTGTTGTTTTTATTATTATTATCATTAAATTTATTATTATATCATCAGGAACAGAAATATATCAAAATCAGTGTTATGGATAATTTAATATATAATAATTATTATTAAATAATTTATTAGATAATAATAATACATATATAATATAATAGAGGATAATACATGATCCTCTGCTTCGGTCCTAAATCTGAATCATAATTTTGTCCTATCTCCCTCACAGCAACTTCATGTAACAAGTGTGCAGCATTCTGAGAGCAAACAGTCTGCAGTCAGGAATCCCACTGAAGGGAAAGCCTCCCTGCCTTGGCGTCCTCCTCTTTCATTCATCAATGGCACCATCCAACGGCCTCCCTCCAAGCCTCCCCCTTACCCCATTCCTGGACGCTCTCACCCACCAGGCGCTCCGTTCACTTTCCCCATTCCACCCATTCCGTCCATTCCGCCCTCTATCCTGCCATTTCCAATTCGCCTGCCAGACGGCACAATTCCCATTCCGCCTCCAGGCTGGATCCCACCTCCAGGCCATCCTGCCAGCTTCAACATGCCTCCTCCACCTATTCCTCCACACGTACTTAGACCCCCTCCACCTTTGATGGCTCCACCCTCCACCATACTCCCTGTTCGGGTCTTCCCCCTAGACAGGCAGTCTGCTGGGCATTCAGACATAGTGGGTACCTCAGAGCGGGGCGGTGTGCCCTTGCCCTTACAGGGACTGGCCTGGCCCAATATACCCTTGTTCAACCCCTTTGTGCCACCACCAGGCTACATGCCTGTGAGAGACGACCCCCATAAGGTCACAGTGGAGAAGGTTTTGGGCGTTGTCATGGAGGAACTCAGGTCACTCATTAAGAAGGATATTATACGTAGAATGGTTGAGGTTGTCGCTTTCAACGCGTTTGATGTGTGGTGGGAATGTGAGGAGCAGAAAGCAAAGGTCATTTCACTAAATAGCACTATTTTGGCAAACAGCAATTTGATTACTTGAAATCCTCTTTGAAGGATTACTGTATTAGCTTGGTATATTCAGTGTTAACTTGCATTTTTTGTGTCATCAGAGTGCTATCGCTCCTTTGAAGGCCGGAATAGAAATAGTGGAAGAGAGGGCCAAGTTAATAAATCCCCTCAGCCACATTATTGGCCAGCGAAAAAACACTCCACTGCCCTCCTTCAAGGTATCAAAATAACACATTGACTTAAAGACAATGAATGGTGATTTCATTTGTGCTATATATTCACAATGCTGGCTAACATTATTATGCAGGTAAAGAGGAAAACAACCCATCCTAGCACCTCAGATGTTCCAAAGAATGTATTGTCTTATTCAGAGGGAAATGATATTCATCGTGACAGTGCTAGTAAGTGCTTATTATACCATGCCGTTAGTTTTCATGTTCATCAGTACATTACAAAACTATTGTAATGTGGTTGTCTGTTTGTTTGTTTGTCTGTATGTCTATGTTACTCTGGCTGAAGGCTTGTCCACCAGAGGGTGCTGCGGCTCAACTTGTTTAATTGTTCATCTAGTTCTGACCAAAGTTCTCCTTTTTCTAGATTTGGACCAGGTAAGTGATACAAACAGACATACACCTGTGAAGACGGCACCAGTTGGAGGTATCGCTCCAGCTCTGAAGCGCAGACATGCAAGGCCGCTTGAGCTTGATAGTGATGGGGAAGAAGGGGAGGAAGAGGACAATGAACCAAAAGATGAGAGATCAAACAAAGTGGAGAGTCCCTCAGTCATTGGGGATACTCCTGAAGCCCAGGTAAATGGGGATTTTACATGAAGAGTTATTCAAATAGTATAAAAGCTCCAGTGTATGAATTGTTGCCCTACTGTTGACTTTGTTTACAATATTAGAATAGTTGAACATTGAATCTTTGTCAATCTGTAATTGAATGACTTCTGATGCTTGGACCGACAGAATGACACAGATAGGAAACATTCAGACATGCAATTCCAGGTTATGAAATTGAGATGGCTAAATAAATGTTTGATTTACCATTAATTTAAGTACACATGTAGTACATTGTAACTAGTTGATGGTCCTTTCAATAGTGTCTCATAGTTGATGATGACCAGAAGGATGATGATACACAAAAACCAGAGGACATTGAGGATGGAGATGTTTTTGTCTCCAGAACTACTGAAAGAATGCATTTCTCAGACACTGGTAAGTTGTAACACTCAGCTCTAAGTTGAGGTACCTGTTCAGAGTAGTGGAAATTAACTAATCACAAGTACTCTTATTAATGCAATTGAGTAGCATTTTCATGTGATCAGTAGTTCTACCTTCACTTAAGTTGATGAAGTATTCTACTCAACAACTTTTGGAAAGGCAAGAAATGCAGAATACCCTACAGTTATGCTGTTATGACACAACCAGGTGGATATTCCATTAAAGTTTGCTTTGCAACCCTTTTTGTATGTACATATATCTGCGTAGCTGTTAATCAGAGCAGTCTTCAAAAGAGCTACTTTTGTGTGAGTAGTTTTCAACAGTAATTCAACTTGAGTAGGATATTTTAGTATTCTTTCCACCTTTGCATTTATGTTCAATAAGTACATAATGTGTCAAAGACCTTATTAGGTTTAATGTCATGCGAGTAGTGAGCAGGACCCAAACACATACAACTAGATGCAGGATAGTTCGACTCAAAAGGGTTTATTTAAACTAACGTTATCTGAAAAACTGGGCAGGCAAAAGATAAACATGTACAACTTCAGGTAGTAGATGTACGCCCAACAACAGAGAGACATCGAGAGAAAGACAGACAGACAGACAGACAGACAGACAGACAGACAGACAGACCGATCGTGACGGTTAATTAATTTGCGTTCTTGTTTTTGTTTTTTTAAGCGAGTCTCTCAGAGGTGGAGTCTAGCTCCTCTGAAGACTCATTATACTCTGACTCATTAGAGTCCTACTCCTCTGAGGGGAGCGAGGACTCGTCCTACCAAGACTGTAGTTCTACAGAGGACGAAGACGCACCGGAGGATGGCATGGAGACGAGAAGCATCGAGTGTGTGGTGATATCGTCAGACGAGGAGTCAATGGAGCTCGAGCCGCCTGCCACCCCCTCAGCCCCCCTCACCCCAGGTGCACAGCTGGATCTTGACCTGAAGGAGTGGTCCGAGAAGGACCTGAGGGAAGCACCAGGAGGGGGACATCATGCCGTCAGTCATTGTGACACCAGTGAACTTGACCTAGTGATGGAGTTCCAACCAAGCGCCTCTCCAGACCACCTCCATCCCCCATCACCTATAGGAGTTGCAGGTCACATGTCTGATATACTAAACACCATAGACTTGAGTCCTAAATTGCCCACCAATTGTGCCATTAACCACATGAACCCTATCATCCCTTGGAGCGAACATTCAGCACAAATTGCAGATCTACAAGCTCACAATTGTGAGCTCGTAAGATCGGCTATATATTAGAGATTTGGTGTAGACTTGGTGTATCAAGGGTTTAAGTGGTTAATTATATTATTAGTTACATAAATAATAAAATGTTTTATATTCATTCAATAATTGTATGCTCTTAATGTTATTACATTTTCTCTCTGTAGTTGTTGAGCCTGATTTTGATGTAGAGATGGAGAGCCCTGAATGGAGAGTGGAGTCACTGGAATACGTGGATATGGAAAACCTTAGGCCCCTCACCCCTACTGGCTCCTTGGTAGAAAGTGACCCAGACCTTCTTGTACATGGCAAACCAACCCCTCCTGTTGCAGAGGAGATGGAAAGGCCACAAACACCAGGCCTGGGAGTAGAGGCTCAATTGGAGAGTGAGTACATCCTGGCCGAGCTCCTTTCCCTCTCTTCAAACAGCGAGTCAGTGCCCAGCAGTTCCCCATCAGAGATCCAGGAGTCATACCCAGCCTACGAAGATATGCCCAAAACACCTGGCAGAGAGGACAGAGGATTGTGGACACCCCACGGCTCTCTGAGAATCCCAGCAACACCTGGCAGAGAGTTAACCCCTTCAGAGGAAGGTGTAATGCTGAGCCCATCTCTTTGCAGCCATTTCCCCCTTCCACCACAGCTGACAAGCCACCTCTACATCTGGACTCCACAGACTCCTGGAAGAGACATGAACCGACCCCACAGAACCAAGGTCCGCCGGAGGAGGATGCAAATCATGACCGCCTCGCAAGGAAGGAATACTGTGTCGCCTTTATTATGCTCCCTCAGCAGTTCCCCCGTCGTAACGTCTTCTCCCTATAACCTCTCTGACTCCTCGGTAGAGACTCCTGATCTGAGCGGTGAGCGGGTCAGTCCAGTTGCTAGAGCAGGGCCCCTGCAAGGGCTGGAGAACATGCCTGGACTCCTTGATGAGGAGAATCGGAGAGAGACGGTGAAGTCCACACGGAGGAGGGAGCGATGGAGGAGGAGGAGGAGGATGTGCCGAGTGTGGAAGTGGAGATCACTGCCGAGATCTTCACACTCCTCTCGCCGTCCTCATGCCAGGTGCCGTTCGAGGTCTGAGGAGAGGAGAATACTCCACCGTTTTTGGAGGAAGGGTCTTGATGAGGAGGATGCAAGGCTGCTGCAGGTTACACACGACTGGCTGCTCCAGCAGGATAACGGCTTTAGTTGGCTCAGTGACACGCGTTGGATTCCTCATCCTTATATCCTTTTGAAGACATAAACCAGAAACAGTGCAGCGACTATAAGTAAAAGTGTTAGTTAGAAATCAGTGCTAGGCCAGTGACCCTGTCTCTTCCTGTGAAGAGAGCATGATGATACTGCCTCGACAGATCCATCAAGTTGTGGTTTGTGTTCCCATACAGCCACAATTCACAAGCTGATAAAACCTTTTGTTAACCCATTCAATCCGGGAACGCATCCGTGTCATTTTAGATGTCTTTGGCTATTGAAAAATAGCAGATCTACAAGCTCATAGCGCGGCACTCGGTGCCACGCTATGTAGATCTGCTATTTTTTTGAAGTCGTGAAAATGTGTGAAAATCTTTGAATACATATTTTTTAAAGCGAACGCTTGTAAAATATTTTGTTCCAGGGACCTCCAGAAGCAAAGATTTGAGTTACAAATGTTCGCTTAAAAAAAAAATTATATTCCAAGCTCAGATTACTCTGATAGACGTTGTAACAAAAGTCATAATTGTGCATCATACCGTGTACTTCCTTAATCTCAATCACTGAGTGGAGCCTTGGCAGAAAGCAGTGAGGATCACAGTAGCTGGCAGCAGAGCCATGTGAGTGGATGTGCCCGTGCTGAGGGTTTCTACAAAATCAGTAGGATGGATAAAATGAGATACCTCAACGATGCACTACTGACCACAGACCTTCCATCTACGAGCACACAGGTATGCAGTGAGCACACGGCACGCACCCCTCTCTCTCAAGTACATTCACATTACATTTTAGGCATTTAACTAAAGCTCTTATTCAGAGTGTCTTATGATTGAGCAATCATTCAGCGTCTTACTCTTAAAATATCGTTTTGGGCTTTTCTGCCTCCATCGCTTGCACAGTGGCGAGAGATAGGAAACATGGAGAGAGACCAGGGGAGTGACACGCAGAAAAACAGGGGCCCAAGACTTCAGGGGACTCCTAAGCAAGAGCCTTGAAGTGAATTGTCGCCATTAACTTTGAATTTCTTGTCTAAGGGCTTAGTTATGTTATGTCAATAATAGAGCCTCAAAAGTCCTGCTGAAAAACTGATGTTACAATAAAGAAACCCATCATGATAGGACGTTAGAGGGGCATGCAAAGAGAAAGTGCAAAACAGCATTGGAAGCTCTAAACTCATGTTGAGATGCAGGTGCTTTAATATGGTGTTGGCATTCTGTGTAGCCTATGCATGTGCACTGTAGATCCTCTTGCAGTTCAAAATAGTTATTGTGGTGTTGACAAGTCAGTGTACCTGCCGGGATGGGGGGCCTTTTAGAAGTCTGTGCCTAGGGGTCCATTTTGTCATGCTCCGCATATGCGGCCCAGGAGTCGAACTGGGGACCCGCTGTCAGGCATCAGAGCCCACTGTATATGGTACGCGTCCTAACCACTCAGCTTTCAGGCACCCCAGGGACAGTTTTCTTAGCCTCTTTGCCAGAGTCTAGTCTGGACATCAGGGCAGTCTAGCAGCTAGATAATGTCAAGTGCTTTTTGCATGGACAGTTTTTGATTGAAAGCTGTGTTTTCCCACAGGGAGGGACTATCCCAGCCCTACCACAGACCTCCTTGCGCTCTGGGTCCGACTTCAGGTCTGAGCAGCGTCGTCTGCTGTCCTCGTTCAGCTGTGACAGTGAACTGGTCAGATTCAACCAGCTCAAGGTAAGAAAACATCTTCATTTGTTCACTGCTAATAATGCAGCCTGTCCACAACTCGCAGTAGTTTTTAGTGTTAGTGTTACAACCCAGCCTAGGAGTCACTAGGTGTTAAAAGATGGACTCCCACCTTCTCAGTCTCCAAACAGCCAGTCTACATTATTCTGAGGAAAATGCTGTGCATCATGACAGTGCTAGTCAGTGCTCGTCAGTGCTCATAGAGGAGGTTGTCAAGAGAAAGAAAACTAAGCATTTTAAGTTAGGCAGCTTTATAGTCCAATCCATGAAGACAGGAGCCAATCACCTATGAGGTTCCACCTACTAGTTACCAGACTAGTTACCAGTCACACTCAGACACCACTCAGTCACCATTCATAACAGATGGTAGTCAATCAGCCACTAATCACCACTCAATCACACAAGGACCAATGAGGTGAAAGGACAGGCATAGGGCAATACAGCATAACCACAGTACCAGAAAATACACATATGATCCTAGGGTTATAACAAATGTTTACCCGTTTTCCCCAGTTCCGCAAGAAGAGGATCCGTTTCAGCCGGAGTCATATCCATGACTGGGGCCTTTTTGCCATGGAGCCCATCGCAGCTGATGAAATGGTTATTGAATATGTTGGCCAGACCATCAGACAGGTGAGACCAAAGAATGAGAAAAACACAAATATGTATAGCAAAATCCTGAGTGTTAATTTAACCCCTACAAAATATCAAAATTGATTAATGGGAGGGCGGGCCGCCAAGCCGGCGGGACCTCTGACGTCATTCTGACTCAGCCATAAACAAACCACGGCCAAGTCACTACACGTCAAGTCACTTCAATAACATAACCATAAACAAACCACGAGTCAGCTCCATATATGGGCACAAAAGCGGGAATTCCCATATATGGGCATCAGGAATCTTCATATATGGGCATAAAAGGGACAAGGACTGACAGATACAGAGATCTCCATATGTGGGCATAAAAGGGGCAAGGACTGACAGATACAGAGATCTCCTTATATGGGTATATTAGCAAGCAAGCCCATATATGTGCATATACTGATGACATCATGGATCTCCAAATATGGGCATAAAAGGGACAATGACTGACAGATACAGATATCTCCATACATGTGCATAAAAGAGACACAGACAGACAGGTACAACGGGTACTCTGACAAAGTCCCCGACATTATGGCTCAGACATATTGGTCAGACCGATTGCTCAGACGAATCGGCTGTGCGACTTAGTAGTGAGGATGGGTAAGACCCGATTTTTGAAAAATGTGGACACGGCTCACAAAAGCGCCAATTTTTTTCTACATGCTCTCCATCACCATAGGTTTCATTTTGGAAGGGTAGCCACGTCATCAAGATGGCAGAAGGCGGCCATCTTGGATTGCAAAGATGGCCACCATGTAATATCTATAAGTGCCAATATCTCGGCTTCCAAGCCACTTAGAATGTCAATCTTGGTGTCTAAATATACATTTTATGGGACAAGGAATGCAATAAAACTATAGGGAATATCAATACGTGACTAATTCTGCCATTATTAGATCATTTGGTTGATTCTGGCCATATATGTACACAATTGTATTAAAATGTATGTGTCGGCTAGATTATGCACAACATATTGGTATGAATTTTTATCAAACTTTGACAGATCTGACTCTTGAGCAGGAGTATGTTTTTAGAAAAAGGAAATAAACAACACCACCATGAAGAAGGAATGGCTACACAAAGGACGTTCAAAGAGCAAACACTAGCACTTGTGCACACCATCAGTGGGATGGGCAATCCGTTCCTAGATGATAGCCACGAGCTTCTAATGTTGGACACACGAAATGTGATTGACGAGTCAGTGGTTAACACAGTCCGCACTGTGGAATCAGTGGGCAGAGAACAGTACGACAAGTACCATAAGACAGTGATCATGGACCGCACACACTCCATTCATGAGCCCATCAAAAAGAACTCACTGCCTCTCTTCAGATGCCCAACACTCAAGATCAAGACCAAGCAGGCAGGGCAGATCTCAATGTTGAAGGATGATGTGGCACTCTTCTCCCGGTTATATATAGCCACGCAACACAGAGAGGGGAACATGAGCACCTTCTTTAAACATGAAAACCATCCATACCCTCCCTCTCTATCTGACAGAGGGAAACTACGGCTGGGAAAGAAGTCAGATCTGCTAAATATTCTGACACAGAAGACACAAGAAGAACCTCCAGCTACGTTTGATGTCAAAGTACTCGATGGAGCTGCTGTGGTGCACTTCCTGTCCACTACCAACATTACCACATTTGACGAATATGCCAGTTGTGTCTTTGTTCCCCACATCATGAAACACCTGGAGATCTCCAAAAGAGTTGATGTGGTCTGGGATACGTACATCACCAGCAGCATAGAAGAGTCAACAAGGGAGAAGCGAGGCAAAGGGATACGACGGAAGGTGGCTGGTCAGAACAAGCTGCCGGGGAATTGGTCAGATTTCCTGCGTGATCCTACAAACAAGCAGGAACTCTTTGCCTTTCTCTCTGGGAAGATTGCATCCACTGCCTGGCCAGAGGGCAAGCTGGTCTTCATCACATATGGCATCACAGTGGTCGGCACAGACACCAGCCACTCGATGCTGCCATGTAACCATGAAGAGGCCGACACCAGGATAGTGATTCACCTGCTTGATGCCCTGGAACATGGCTGTTCTACCTGCTTGATACGCACTGTGGATACGGATGTTGTCGTTATCCTCATCGGCAAGTTCCATGCCCTGCTCGCCAAGTATCCAGCTGCAGACATCTGGGTTGCTTTTGGCACTGGCAAGAACTACACCTATGTTCATATAAACACGATCTGCCATGCTCTGGGCAAAGACAAGTCCACAGCACTTCCCGTCTTCCACTGTTACACAGGCTGTGACACAACATCAGCATTCAGCGGGAAAGGGAAGAAGTCAGCATGGGTGGCGTGGAAGTCCTACCCTGAGGTCACCCAGGCCTTCAACTACATGGCAGAAAATCCATACACTTCTGTGACCATAGATGCCCAACACTTTCAGCTTCTTGAGCGTTTCACAGTCATCATGTATGATAAGACAAGTGATATGGAATCTGTCAATGAAGCACGACGAGAGTTGTTCTGCCAGAAGAACAAAACGATGGAACACATTCCACCAACGCAAGATTCACTGCTGCAGCACGTGAAGCGAGTTGCCTACCAGTCTGGGATCTGGGCCACATCTGAACTGGCCAAGCAGCCGACACCCAGTCCAGAAGGATGGGGATGGACATTGGATGACAACAACCAGGTCTGGCTTCCTGTGTGGAGCATTCTACCGATGGCGTCAAAAGCCTGCAATGAACTGGTCAAGTGCGGTTGTAAAAGACCTTGTGGTGCAAGGTGCTCATGCAAGAAGGCACACTGGAATTGCACAGATCTTTGCAGTTGTCAATGTGACAAATAATTTGAATGTTGTTATCCTGGAAAGTGAAGCTAATAATCTTCAATTCTCTTCATGCTCCATTTTTCAATGTGTCTGAAAATTATGTACATACATTGGCAGAATCAACCAAATTATCTAATCTTGGCAGAATTAGTCACTTATTGATATTCCCTATAGTTTTATTGCATTCCTTGTCCCAGAAAATGTATATTTTGACACCAAGATTGACCTTCTAAGTGGCTTGGAAGCCGAGATATTGGCAATTATAGATATTACATGGTGGCCATCTTTGCAATCCAAGATGGCCGCCTTCTGCCATCTTGATGACGTGGCTACTAGGGGTGTAACGATACGTTTTAACAACGATTCGATACGTATCACGATACTTGGTTGTCGATACGATACATGAACGATACAGGTTAATTTAGAACGATACGATACGTTTCGATTCAGCGATTTAGTCGATACGATACATGAACGATACAGGACAGGTTAATTTAGAACGATACGATTCGATTCAATGATTTAAAATCGATATAGTAACTATTTATTTACCCAAAAATTCTGTGTGAAAAATAAATACCTGGATACTGGATATAAACCCCTCTTTCTCTTTTCTTCTTCTTAAAAGTACTTAGTATTGATATAATTGATTATTTGCATTGCAGAACGATTCGATACGATTATTTGCATTGCAAAACGATTCGATACGATTCAAAGTCAAACGATACGATATTTAGCTGTTTGCATATCGATATAGTAGATCGTTGAAAATTCAAAACGATGCATCGATGCAGTTACTGTATCGTTACGGGCCTAGTGGCTACCCTTCCAAAATGAAACCTATGGTGATGGAGAGCATGTAGAAAAAAATTGGCGCTTTTGTGAGCCGTGTCCACATTTTTTTGTTAACAGCCCTCACTATAGGTGTGAGGGCCCCTCACACAGAAATGGCCGAGTAGCGGCCCGAACCTCCAGTTGTAAAAATGACCCATACACACTTCATCATCATTTATGTATTTAAAACTTCAGAAAACACATAATTTTCAGTGGTGCCAAGGCACAGACATACAATAAATGTAGACACGATAAAGATCATACAGTGGATCACAAGAATACGTTGCTATATCAAATTAAAACACAATAAAAATATAGCAGCACTAACTAATAATAACAAATACATAAAAGTGTGTGAATTGACAATTCAACTAAGATGAACACAAAATGGGAATGAAAAATCGGTAGGATCGGTTTCGCAGTGGAGTGTGAATGGCTGGGATGAGGATTAGCATCTGCAAATCTGAGGCCATGCTTCTCGGCAGGAAACCGCTGAGTGCCCACTCCAGGTAGGGTATGAGACGTTGTGAGGGGAGAATCAGAATCACAACTTTATTGTCACATCACAGGTTTTCCAGTGTAAAGAATTGGGTGGAATTCGTTTTTGAGCTCCTATAAATGCGAAGCAGGGTGATAGCACAACTTCTATTAAAGAACAACTATTAAAGGTTAAATGTGTTACTTTTCCTCCTCAGGTTATTGCAGACATGCGGGAGAAACGATATGAAGATGAGGGTATTGGAAGTAGCTATTTGTTCAGAATTGATGATGATACCATCATTGATGCCACAAAGTGTGGGAACCTAGCCAGGTTCATCAACCACAGCTGCAACGTGAGTAAATCCACAGAGGCAATACAGAACATTCATTAATTGTGTCTGAAGACTGGACACTTTGTCTCTGTTGGGCATAAACCTTGTATCTCCGTGTTTCATCCTTTTTTTTTTTTTTATGTCATAAATTAACATAGGTTGTTGTTCTTGTACAGTGTCATGTGTATAAGCCACCATGTGAACTGTGACCTTATTGTCTCCGCCAGGCCAAAGGCGTGGCCGAGACTATGTTTTCGCCCCTGTCCATCTGTGTCTGTGTGTGTGTGTGTGTGTGTCTGTGTGTGTGTGTGTGTGAGTGTGTGTGTGTGTGTGTGTGTGTGTGTGTGTGTGTGTGTGTGTGTGTGTGTGTGTGTGTGTGTGTGTGTGTGTGTGTGTGTGTGTGCGCGTGTCCATCCATCCATCTGTGCCCCAAATTTCTCATATCGACATGTTATCTCACAACTTAGAGGCCTCGTTTGTGCCAGATTACATTTTCTGCGTTTTCTTCAAAGCACACTTTTTGCTACTACTCCTACAGATTTTGTCCAAAGTTAACAAAATCGTTACACATTATCTCTGTTGTCATATGATCAAGAGCTATGAGTCAGATTTTTCAGATCCCATTCCAATTGGCTATGACTGCCTTCCAAAGGCTCAGTGCGGGCACACTTTCCTAGTTAATGAATATGATTCCACAGTTCACTTATCAAAAATTAAGATTTGTTTTCTTAAAGGAGAATGCACCTACTCCACATTGATCTGTTCGTTGTTGATTGACTTTTTAAATTGATATTGAGGGCTTTATTGATTGATATTGAAGGATGTGCAAGACTCTAGTGTGGTTCTGATGGCAAACGTCTTACACACTTACTGTACAACAAACATGATTGGAACTAACTTAATGTGCCTCCTGTGTCTGTTTTGCCGTTCAGCCTAATTGCTATGCAAAGATAATCACAGTGGAATCTCAGAAGAAGATAGTGATATACTCCCGGCAGTCAATCAGCATCAATGAGGAGCTTACATATGACTACAAGTTCCCCATTGAAGATGAGAAGATCCCTTGTCTGTGTGGGACAGATACCTGCCGAGGGTCCCTGAACTAATGATTGACGGAGGGCCTCATGGCTAGGCCTTCTTTGTGCCTTTGTTGTGCGAACAACACTTTAATGCCAAAGCAGAAACCTCAGAAATATGAAAAAAATAAGAGACATTTGAAATATGGCAAGAAGAGATTTATTAAAATTTTAAATACTGATCAAAAGCAGTAAATGTGAAATGTCTACAGGTCACTAAGGAGCTCAAAGATGGACTGTTCCTCTTTAGATTTTAATATGAGTGATGCTCTTCTCTATTGACCTGCTCAGGTAGTTCATTGTCACAATGAGTAAGTATAATAATGTTTTCACTTATGAGAGCTAATAATATTTTGCTTGTGTCAAGCATAGTTCTCTTGCGTATAGTTTGAGACCTAAAGATAAAAAAGTTGATGTTATCATTAGTTGACAGATATTTTCAGCAAAATTCTATCATTTGCGCTCTCTCACACAGGAAACATTTTGATGCAATATGCAATAAAAACACATGCAATTATAATAACATGCTAAATTGAAGAAATCTACGTAAATCAGAAAGTAGAAGAAATGGAGCAGAGATTAATAAACAGGAAAATGAAATGCTATGTTTTGTATTTTTTTACATAAATAAAAAATGATGTTCTGTGCATTCTGATTGTGTATCATACTGATCTAGAGTAACAGGTAAACATGTCCCTCTAGCAACCATGTCTTCAGAGAATAGTATACAAGTGTAACTAATTCCACAATCCAAGCTCTCATAGCTGTTCAGTGAGCTCACAGGGGGAGGTGAGAGATGCATTAAAGAGTATTCTTGCGTAGCCAGACAACTATTCCACAATCTCTGAATGCTATATAGAGTCTGGAACTACACCTCCCGAAATCCGAGACAGGAAGGTGGCATTTGTTCGTCATTTCCGTTCTATTCCGTTTTATTTTTTAATTCCCATTTCTGCTAAGCAGCAAGCTATATGCTTAGATGGTTTTGATTTATATTAGGATAAATTTGCACGACTGTAAAGACGAAACGGAAGTGGGGGGGAGGCGAGGCTTCCGCTTTCCCCCTTACTCATCAACAGAGCTTCCGTTCTCCAGACTGTATGACCGGAAGCATTTGAAATTTGTGGGAGGCAACAGTATGGCCACACAAGACTACATTAATAGTGATTTATACTTGGTCGGGGCCGTCGGGCACTAGTGTGGCGACGTGTTGTGAGCTTGTAGATCTGCTATTTTAGGTGTGCAACCAAGTATAACAGGCCCTTTTTTGGGTCTAGGTTCACATGCTCTTTGACACTCCATTTGGTGTCAGGATGGTCAGGTTCCCTCTTGCATTCTGATCTGCTTCGATGGCTTCAAAAAGTGACTTGAAATTTCCAGCACCAAAGCCCTTTGGGAAAGAAAACACAAGCCATGTTTTTCAGAAAAGCCATTGTGTGGAATAGAAACATCTACATAGGAATTATTATTTTCTTTGTCTTAAATAAACATCAGCAGATGTAATATTTTCTCCAGTAGATGGTGTTTCAGGCCAGATGTTTCTCTCACCTGGTGGTTATGCCTCTGAATCACCTCCAAGAACACAGTGGGTCGATCTTGAACAGGCTTGGTGAAGATCTGGAGTAGGTATCCATTGTCATCGTAGTCCACCAAGATCTTCAGTTCCTGGATAGGAATAATAATAAACAGCAGACAATGTTTCTCTATGGAGATTAAAAATGTTTTTAAGGAGAAGGCTGAAGAGTCATGAAGACTGTTAAAGTATATACTGTATACAGTACAATCACTGTTCTGACCTGTAGGACATCCAAGTCTTCTGCAATCTTGACTTGTGAGTGTTTCAGGTTCTCTCTCAGCTGTTCATAGTACGTGTCTGGCACAACCATGAACTCCATGCCACGCTCCTTCAGGTTACGAATCTGCAATTTAAATGTTTACAGAATGGCCATGTAATGTACAGGATGTGACCAAATAGAGGCAAATAAAGGGAGCTGTCTGTGGACTTACTGCAGTGATGATGTCAGATGAGTTCATAGCAATGTGCTGGACTCCAGGACCTCCATAATACTCCACATACTCCTATTATTAAAAACAAATGATACCAGATACTTTGGTAATGGATAAGGCTTATACATCAAAGTGAGACACAGGATCTAAAATGTTAAAATGTTCCCTTGTAGCAAAGTGTACCTGTGTGATATATTGTACATGTAAGTAAACTTTGCTGACACAATTGCTGGAGCCCTGTTGCCTGTTAGAGTTGCGTAAAATATGAACCATACTGTGTTAAATCTTCTTTTAAATGTGTGTACGGTTTTGTTTTGTTAACTATTGACTACTGAGATCAAAATGTGTATCAGTTTGTTATTTCATTTTGTGACAGCATTATAGTATTACTATGTCTCACTGGTGAAAAGTGGTGATGGTTTAAAAGAACATGCCTGGATCTGTGATTTGCGCTTCCCAATAGCAGGCTCGTTAATGGGCATCTTCACAGTCTCCTCATAGTTGGCCACTACAATGGAGCGCAGTGCACTGAACTCTGTTTGCAGCTGCTTATCATCCACCGACCAGAAACGATGGAAAAGCAGGTTCCTCCGATACCTGTGGCATTGCAAACAAGGAGTCAAGAACCATAACCACTTAAGCACTGTATACTTTGTTGCACGACAAATAGAGAAAATACTAATAGCTGATCTGCAAGATAACAACGCACCATGATGCGTTGTAAGCTTGTAGATCTGCTATTTCTGCAAAAAAACAACAAAGTTTTAAGATTTTAGAAAACTTAAGTTTTCTAAAATCTAAATTGTTTTTTTAAGCCAGGGTTAATTAATGGGGTTGAGTGAAATCCAACTGTAATACTACTGTAATATTAAGCATTTAGTGGCACTAATGGAACATTACATATATATGTAATACATGTGAACTGCTTTGCTTTAGGATTTTCATAATTTTCTACTTTTCTAGTGGAGGACCTCAAAAAGCACTGCACCCATTTTCTAGAATCATCCAATGACCATGTTCACTTGGAAAGGTGCCTTGCCCCTCCTTTTGATCGCAGTGCTGTACTATGGGGCCCAAACCAAATCCAGATGTCCATCACCACAGGGACCCCATAACAAAAAAAATGCCAAGTCATGGCGGTGCTTGACTCATGCCAAACAGGCGGAGTAATGCAATACTCGCACCTCCCACATCCAACTCCCCCAAAACCACATCTGGAGCCATGAGCTGGGACTCTGTTGTTATTTTCTATGCTTAATCTATATGCATTTTATTTCTAGAAATGCTCAAAAGTATCTAAAATAGCAGGTCTACAAGCGCTTTTTTCAGAAAAAATTATTTAGTTTTTTGCCTAGAATGACATGCACAAAATAGGTTGAAAGTGGTTAATTATCTATGCTGCGTACATTATGCAAGCCAGTGGTTCTCAAAGTGGGATCTGGGGATAGCATCAAAATCAGTTTAACCACGTTAAATCTACATATATACTGTAGGCTATTTGGTCAAAAATCTTGAAAAAAAAAAAAAACATGTTTTAATATTTTAGAAACATTTTAACAACATACATCTTGTATGGGTGTCCCTGGCACAAAATATTTTCAGATGGGGTTCCGTGGACAAATACATATTAATGTAGGGGTCCTTGACATGAAATAGTTTGAGAACCACTGATGTAAGCAATTCTAATTGCATGTGTGGAGATGTCTATACAGAAACATCAGGCATTACATTACCATTCCACCACAGGAACCATCTCATCATCCGGTTGGTTGCCAACGACATGGTCAATGAAGTCTAGTTTCCCACTTGGCCTGCAAAGAATCATTGGTGTGAAATCCTACAAAGCACGGGTGCAACCTCCAGAGCTCTAAGACTGTCTGAAACGGCCTTGGTGTAAAATGGTCATACATTCTTCACCATATCTAAGTGTACAAACACCACAACAGAGTTTCCATACTCACAGCTTGGCTAAGGAAGGGTCCTTGTACAGAGGAGGATGGAAGCCTGGAAGGAACACACCGTTGTACCCTGTTCTCTCCACAAATGTGTGTGTGGTGTCTCCATACTTTAACACACAAATAAAATTAAAGAATGATTACCATTCCCATATTTAGGACTACCTATCATGAGTGTTTTTTTTTTATTGATATTTTCTTCAAGATACTTGTGATGTCAGAGTGTTCATTTAACTCTGGCCCATGAGGGTAAATGTGTACACTCCCAGAGTTAAATGACCACACACTCACACAGTATAATTGCACATGCATCTATATGAATGCTCCTTACCGTTTGAAGTACAGCCAGCCTTACTCTACCATGTTTGTCCTCTAGTGTGTAAGGCTCCTTCAAAATAACAGCTCCTCGCTCCCGAGCTTTCTGTTCAGTAGCACAATATCAGTACATAATTTCAGTAAAAGATGTTACCAAAATAAATACATAATAATAATTCATGAAGTAGAGTGAGATGTTTTGAGAAGGTTGCAAAAAAGCCTGCAGTTTTACCTGCACAAGGAAGTCACAGTTTTGTACTGTAAATGCAATGTCCTTGACTCCATCCCCATGCTTGATCAAATGGTCTCCCATTTCTGAGAACAGATTTTTTTTCATTCACAATAAAAAAACTGCTTCTTAGTAATTCAATTAAGATTAATTAATTAGATATTAGGAATAAATACCAGTGACTGGTTCCCCAAATCACATGTAACTTTCAGGAGCTCTTTGCTGTATCAAACTCATGCTTTTTCTTTCGAAATCAATATCCAAATATCCAACACAACATTAAATAGGCATAATTTCAATATGAAGAGTTACATTTTGCCACTTTTGTGTCTTTGGTCTGATTTGGTCAAACCTAGCCTTATTTTATCGAGTCTGACTTTTGCTTACGAAAACAAAAAATACATATATGATAGTCCAAGGTTATATGTCAAACCATACCTTTGTTTCCTGGATTGAGGGCAGATGAGAACACATAGATGATCTGTGAAAGAGATGTTACAACTCAATTAAAATTCCAACTTATTCAAGAAAAGTACAGTCATATACTGTAAGTCATATATTTGGATACAGTATTACAAAGCACCAATAAATGTTATATACATTTTTGTCTAAATACTTGAATCATAGTCCCATAGTTATGACATTGAATATGTTTCTATTTCTAATAGATTCCTGGATTCATCTATACTTTGGGCCTTAAGGCTAAGGGGACATTACCTTTCCTTGTTTGACCACATGGGACACCACTTCACGTGAACCTGTCTCCAAACCCTGGTATACCATAGGCTCAAACCCCAGCTTGTTACAATAGTATGATGCAGCCTGTTGAGAAAGAAGAGAAGATGCTTTTAACTCATATAACATCACTAACTCATAACATCACTCACGTCCCTGTAATGGCTACTACACCAGTTAGTTTTTTTTAAATAAAAGATGTAAACAGAATAGACAACTGAAGAAATGTATAAAACCAGCTATGTGTCTGATGAAAGATAAATGCTGTATCAATCCCATGTTTTGTATTATGGAATAAAGCAGAATTAATGGTACTGTAGATTTCCCCTCTGTGAGTCAGTTTTACTTTAGCTACTTACAGCTGTGCACTTTCACTTGGTGCAATCTACAAATGTGCAATGTTAAGTTTAATCTGATTTAGTAGTAGGAGGAGGAGGAGGAGTAGTGTATCATTATATTTAGTCCTGTATCCTACTTATGAATGAATTGTCATTGTGAAATAAAGTGGATTTAAATAATTTACTCAAGGACAATATTGCACATTCTTATGTTGCTAACTGTAATAGTGCTTCAACTGAATAATACTGCCACCTCCTGGCAATAAACTGTAAGAGTCACAGGGAGTTTGGTGAGAAATGATATTCCACCAACAGCAGAGGCATTAAGGTCTGGCTTCATGTTCATTCCCCCACCCCTTTGCAGAGCCAATAGACATCCTCAGAACACATAGCCTACCCCTCCATCCCTGAACAATTTAAGGAAAACATTCTCAATGTGCCCAAAGCAAAGTTTGACTAAAAGGGTATAGTGATGGAGGATTACCATAGGCCTACCTGTTTTGCATTTCCAACCCAGAAAGTTAGATGATCAAAACAGAGGAACTTCCCTTGATCGTGCTTAAGAAAAGAAAAATGGGTTGTTTTTGTTGAGTGTAGAAACATAGAATCAATGATGGCTTTACACACAATTTAATTTACAGTAGGCTACTCAAGTTCAAGTAGGCTATAGTATTCAAAACAGTAAAAGAAAATGCATAATCTGTTAGCAATAGGCCAACAAAAACAACAGAACATAGGTCTTGTTTGTTATCTTCTCAATAGCAGTATATCATCATCACATAACCTCTGTAGGCTGCAATAAAATGTTTTATGTGATAGCTTACCTTTTCACCTTTGTCAGTGTACGTTGTCTGAAAAGTGCATAATAATGCATTTTAATATAATTATATCAGTTAGGCTACATCATTGAAATATGCTACATAAAAATAAATTATGGGTTATTAAATAGGCACACTTTTAGACAAACAAAAGTAGCCTGTGAAATAGCTATTAAGAAATAGCTTATAAAACAATATTTAAAAAAGTGTATATTTACTTACCATCTTGCTTCCGTTGACCCACAATGCTTAAAAGTTATGTGCAATGAAAAGAAAACCCAGCATTTTAAGTGATCAGAATGAAGTGTACAATTCCACGCCCATGTGAGGAGGAGGAGGAGGAGGAGGAGGAGGAGGAGGAGGAGGAGAGGAGGTTCAGGTTGGTAGAGAGAGAGGGGATGAGAGAGAGGAGGCGGAGAATGATGCTTGTTGCATAATGCTTACTCGCAAAACATCAATATCAAAACGCCACCTGGTTGTGCTGCTGTTCCATGTGCAGGTGTAGGCTATTGTTATACAAACTATTCGCTTTAGAAGGATTGGGGCGATAATGGTGGGGGTACTGCAGTGGTTCTCAAACGTTAAAATTTCAAGGACCCTCCTTAACTCTGACAGTGTATGGAACCAAATGGACGCGTTAGGGTCCATTTGGTTCCATTGTATACTGTCAGAGTTACAGACTTGTAAGGGTCAATTTAAAACCTCCTCAAGGAACCATGAGAGTCCCTGGACCCCACTTTGAGAACCACTAGGCTACTGTATTGCAAGTTGCACGAGATTACTTGTTTTTTGTACAGCATCTGAGTTGCGTCCCGTGCTGCTGCATTTTTGGGGGTAAAACTCCATATGTTAACAATTAGTCTTGAGAGGAGGCTCACTCGTGCAGGGATTTCATTGGCTCGTAGCAGTTGAGTGGGTCAACCACCCCAAAATGCCCCCCATTCCATCCCGACCTACTTCAGGAATTTAAGATGATTCTAGAGTAGACCTTTATCTCTGCAGATACAAGTAACATAATAAGTGTTACATAAGGACACATAAGCAAAGCTACCCAAAGCAAATTGTGTTAGCTAAAGCACTATGTAATTAGGGTATCTGATAATCTAATGCCTTTTTAGCAGTATACGGACCAGTGTGTTTATGTCTCTTGATAAAGTGAACTTATGACTTTAGACATTACCTGCATCTTATGGCATGACATAGCATTTTTTTTTTTGAACGAAATTATTCTTCATTGTATTGTACACACACACACACACACACACACACACACACACACACACACACACACACACACACACACACACACACACACACACACACACACACACACACACACACACACACACACACACACACACACACACACTTACTTTACTGCTTTGTGGTGACATAGTTGCCTATAGTTGGTAGCCTACATTACTTTGTGTTGTTGATAGTATATTACTTTTCGCTTTTTAAATGTTGACTTAGTATGGATTTCTTTTTTTAGTTTATTATGCAAGGGTTTGCATAATGAATAAAACATTATTAACAATGTCATTAGGCAATGAATCATCAGTCAACCACACCTGACACCTGACCAGATGTTCATTATGAAAGTCACTATCATATGTCACTATCATATCTAATGAGTGTATCTCTCTCTCTCGCACGCACACACACACACACACACACACACACACACACACACACACACACACACACACACACACACACACACACACACACACACACACACACACACACACACACACACACACACACACACACACACACACACACACACACACACACACACACACACACACACACACTTTACTGCTCCCACTGCACCTGTCCCCAGATGTCTTTGTTTTTCATACTGAGTGGCATCCTGAGAATACTGTAAGCTATTGGTGTGTTAATAATGTGGTACTCAACAAAACACATCAGTGTGTAGTAGCAAGTCAGTGAGAACATTTTTAACATACATACAGTATTCAAATTCCATGGAAAAGTTTCATATTTGTCTTTCCAGCAGCTCTGCACCAGGAGGCAAACATTTGATCCATAAGTTGTTCACACATGTAATCTACTGTACCTGATGCATGTGTTTGGCATTTCTCATAAGCACATCGTGACATCAATTGATAACAATTTCTTTAATATTTTTTGACAAAAAGTACTTCATTCTTTTCTATCTGATGAACCAATACCTCCTTATGAACCAATTAAATAGGTTACATCAGGCTACATTACACAATGTATTCCCCTGATATTCACCACCCCGTGGGGACAAGAGAAACTCAGACAATGAGTATGAGCCTCCCACAACTAGGCTCATAATTGTACTGGCTCAGTTCAAGGAGCAAGACAGACACACAAACGTATGGTTAGAATGAGTGAATTCTCCTCAGAAACACAGCCACTACCAGTGGAGAATGAAGAAGTGAAGGAGATACAGCAGCATGAGGCAGCAGGCACTGAAACATCATTGAAAGTATCCCAGCCAGACGAACGGCAGATCATCTCTGTCAGTCTCAGTGACAACGGCACAGAGGACAGCATTCCTGCAGACATGGAGATGCAAACAAAACTGCAGTCTGTTTTCCAACAGGTACGGAACAAGATAAAATTACACGCGGGCACAAATGTCCCAAAGAACAGCATTACGGAGCTAGTACAGATGGTCAAACACCAACAAGAAATGGAGATGGCATCAGCAAACAACAATGCTGATAGTGATCAAAGCAGTGATTATGAGAAGAATGCAACAGGACAGTTGGGTAAGAGGTGCTCTGGCGAGTCAGATGTGAATGGGACGGACCTTGCTGTGATTTTTGAGAAAGAGATAGAGGAAAGTAAGAAGGCTTTGAGAGATGAATTTCTAGAGCAGATTTCCCAACTGCGTAAGGAAATGCAGGCTTACACTGACCAGGCTGTGAAGAATGTGGAACGTAGGATGCAGAGCTGGTACTCTCACAACCTACAAAGAGGGCGACACACCAGAGAACAAGCAGAGGGAAAAGGCCCAGATAAGAAACAAAAGTCTCTGACAGCTCCTTTGCTCGCTTCCAGAAAGACTAGAGTCCTGACCAGGACCATGACTACCATCATACCTAAGACATGTGCACCTGTCATCATTGGACCACGGGCACGAGCAAAGTCAGAGACACTGAGCTCCTCAAGAGATAACTGTTCACAGCTTCTACTGAACGATCCAGACTTCTGTGTTTTCACATCTCCAGGTACTACTAGCAAGCGCCCCCAGAACCGCAGGCCTCTGCCTCTAACTTGCCCCCCAATCCATCCTCATCTCCAAAAGCCAGTTCGGACAAAAGCTAATCCTGGAAACTGACTTTTAAACTGTGAGGCAAAGCCGACTTTCACGTTTCTAAAGCGTTTTTCTAAGATTTTCTAAACCGTGATTAATGCTAAAGCTTTAGGACAATAAGGATTGTGGTCAAAATTGTTCAAATTAACTGACAGATGTGGTCCCTATCAGCACTGCTGTATTCTTTGTGTTCTTTGGGTCAAAACTGACAATATGCTGTAATCCCCACAGTAGACTTTTTTATCTAAGCAAAGGGTGGTAAATAGTGTCATCGTTTTCACCAGATTACTGTTATCAAGTCTGTTTGAGGACCATTTATTTACCTTACATATATAATAAGGATACATGAATGGGTGATGCAATAGAAACTGATGAGTATACGTATGTAACAGAGATTTATATTTAACAGACAAACACCAAAATAGACTGTGTGAGCTTGACTAATTATGGGTCTATCAACCCACCTACTTTTACTCAGTCAGTAGCTTCATTGCTGCTTAGTGCTTTTCTTTATGCATTTCTTTTTTTTATTTCAGATTCAGATTTTTAAAAATTATATTTGAACACAATAAAGCGCTTTGGAAGTGAACTGTATGCTTTGAAATGTGCTAGATAAATAAAGACACATCTATAAAATGTTACTGTAAGTATTATGTGTGTAATAATAACTATATACTGTACAGTATACACACACGCACACAAACATGCACAAGCCTGAATCCCTGTGGGTACATACTTTTTTCACTCCTTTCTTTTTACATACAGGTGCGATATACAGACATGCACACACAGGGCTTATTTATAGACTTGCAAATGTGGAGAGATGGTGGTGATGGGCAGCAGTTCTGTGCACTTATTTCTATTGTGGTCCTTTGAGTAGCCTAAGTTAAGTGCAATTTCAGTAAATTAGCAAAGAACAGAATGGGCTGATGGTTAGGCCATATGAGGTCCTGTTCCATTACCTTGACTCGAGCACCATCATCAGGCAAAACTTTCAAATAAAATAAAAAGTAATGTTATAATAAATGTTTGTAGTTTAGATCCAAGTATTAAGAGGACGCTCGGGGCAGGGTTTGAATATTATGCTGATATTTGTGTGTGCTTGTTATTGTAGATATTGTAGATATTGTATTGTAGAAGAAACAAAAATATTTGTATTTACATAGATAGCCTACCTACCCACAGGATCAATTGTTGAAATTCTAGCTTTAGCTTCTTGTTGATGTTTCCGCATGGAACCCACAGGTCATTCATACACGTAATTAATGCTTAATTAACTCATACATGAATTCACCATTAGTTCCTGTTAATTAATGATGAAATCACTATTACCATATACGTACGTGGTGGGTTTGTAGATCAGTTTTTTTCCTGTGGCCTCTATGCCCAGGATGAGTGCTCATAGGCGGGTAAGAATAGTGAGGAGATCTGGTGGTAGTTGTTCCAACACTTCCATGTGGTGCATTGCTGTGTGTTAGGCTGATGGGGGTCTCCCAAGTTGGACTGGCTCACTGGATAGGACCGGTGGTCCCAGTGTGTTCCTTTTGTGCCCATATATGGAGTTGTCTGATGACATGAGTATATGGCAGGGGTCAGCAACCTTTCTACCATTAAGTGGCATGTTTTTATTTTCTTGATAGTCATATGAGCATTCATTTTAATCATGACACAACATGCAAATATATATACTGTATATATATTTCTTCAGAGTCACAGTATTTATTTACAGATGCTTTGTTGTGTTTTTGCTTCAACCCATGGTTCATTTCAGTTTCCTCCTCACTAATCTCTGGCAATGCTGCTTCAATCAATCCAACAGTAACTCTCCTCCATTAAACCCAATAATGTGCATGATTCTACTCTTTACATGGCTTTCACTTCTCATCAGTCACTTCCAAACACACTTAAGCCTGAGTTATACTTTGTTTGTGTATCGCACCGAAAATAGCCGATCCACAAGCTCATGTCGCGCTGCAAAGCTTTGTGAGCTTGCAGATCGGCTATTCCAGGCGCAAGACACTGGTGTGCATCTAAGTATAAAACAGCCATTAATTCAACTATACCCAAGGCATTGCAGAGATAAAGTGAATCATTGACGTCTTGCATCAAATGTAGGTAGGCAGTAAGTAGCATGCAAACCCCGTAGACTCAGGATAAAAAATACGGAAGTTATTTTTGATTTGCAGGATTGATATTTTTTCTTTTATGTTGACTTGCAGGGTAAAGATAGAGGGGTAATTAATGTCTTTGTACTATTTACAGATTTTTGAAACATGTTGAGATCTAGAGTGATTCTAATGAGATATGACTGACAGTCAATGAGGCCAATCCCGTCACTGAGTTCTCTCAAGGGAGGGCAGGTTGTACAACCCCAAAAAAGAAAACAGAACAGTCCTGTAAATTTGCCCTCTTCAAGTATGGGTGTCTTGCATTCCCGACATCATCAGCTAAAAAAGGAATCATGTTTGCAAACTTCTTCAGGAGACAACCTCTGGAAAAAGCTAATACAAACAGAAGAGAGAGGGAGGGGCAGTGTGATGGAAAGATGACGAGGAGTGGCTGGACTAAACCAGGTAGCTGTAGGTGTCCTTTTCCCCGTCCACTCGTTCTAGGTATTCCTTCTCTATCAGGATGTCAATACATTTCTTTATAACAGGGACTCTGGGAATAAATCTTGAGGAGAGCTGGTTGAGGACCTCTGCCAGAAGCTGTTGATGTTTCAAGACTTTCCTCATCTTCATAATCCGAACAATGGCCGCCTGTATTAGCAACTTCCTGTCCTCCTCAATGTTCTTATGAGTTGTTTCCTGTTCCTGTTTTTGCTCCGTCTTCATTGGCACATTGATGTTCACCCGCAGTTTCTTATTCTTGTAACCCAGGAACAGTTTGATGAGAGTGTCTGGTTTGAACTCCGCCTCATCTATGTTGGAATTTTCATCCTCAAGCACCAGTAATTTAGACTTCAACAGGATTTGTAAGACTTGCACCAACATGTCAATTTTGATCTGCGTACTGTCTGTGAGCTGTTGGACAGTGTAGACATCCTCACTGTTGTACTGTAGTAAGATGGCCATCTGGAATGTAGACGCCTGCAGTGTGTGTCTGTTCTTGAAGCAGTTGGTGACCAACTCTCCTTTGGAGTGGTGATAAAGCCAGGTTAGTTTGCGGCCAATGTGTCTACTGGCATAAAAGGCTGTGAAACGCTGGTAGCTTCGTTCCAACTCAGAGGGGAGAGCGAACGTATAGGACTGCTGGAACGGCCAAGAACCTGAGCTCAACACCTGGATACTGAAGTCCAAGTCCAAGGGCTCCGAGTTGACGAGATGCTTCTTGAATTGTTCATTGAGGTCTTTGCTGACTCCTATCTCCTGGAACATGCGCTGCAGTTTAGACGTGTAATCAAAGCCACAAGCTTGCTTCAGTTTAGAGATCATACTAGCCTCTGGATCATCACTAGCGCTGTTCTGGTGAACTAGCCTCTTGGCGAGCATTTTAGCATAGAACTTCTGGAAGACATCTTTGTCTTCTATGTACTTGAACACCACCATCACTTGGTTGAGTGCGTCTTCCAGTTCATCCTCTTCTGGGTTTTTAGAGCTCTTCTTGAGCAGAGAATCACAGTATCTCGCCAGCAGCTCAGGTGATTTACTGGATGATAAAACCATCTTGGTCACAGCATTATCGTTGATGAAACGACAGCAGGCCTTATCCAGAGCAGCTACAAAGCCAGCATCGTTGTTAAACGCTGACATGACTAAGGCGTTGTATTTCTTGTGGACATCGAGGATGGTCTGGACGTACATCTTAGGGTCATTGAGAGCCGAGTCACCACACTTCTCGATTGCAGCCAGACCCTGATTGTAGATATGCGTCTCTAGCGGCTTCTTCAGTTCCCCAAGATCATCGGTGATCCGAGAAACCAAGTTATACATGCGACCCAGGTCTTCATTCTTGTCTGCGTCAAGTAAATTCTGGAACTCGGTATGGAAGATCTCTAGGTGTTTCTCTATGAGGACCTGCTCACATTTCCTGACCAGTTCATCCTGGGTGAACTCATGGAGGTAGACCTGAACACGCCGCTGCTCATCAAGGAGACGGCCTTCCGCCTTCTTCATGTACTCAGTAACAGGGTTTTGCAGGAGGAATTCGGTGCTCTCTCTGGTGTAGAAGCGCTCTGTGTCTGCGAGGAACTGCATCTCAAAGAACTCCTTGTACACCGACAGTGTAGGGCCTTTGGCAAATGCATCGTCCTCATTTAGACCCAACTCCACATAAGACTGAACCACTCCACTGATTAGTCTGGTGTTGATGGGCTCTCCATTACGTTCTTTCTCGATCATGTTCAGAACAGCATTGGTTACCTGTTTATTCAAAGGTCTAAAAAGATATTCTCTCCACGTCACAAGAGCAAGTGAGTAAATTTCATAGATGCCCTTGCGGCCTTCGTCACACTCTCGTCGAACCCAGTGGCGGTTGAGGTAGGCACAGATCCCATTCAGCACCTTACTGGAGAAACGGTAGTCCTCCCACTGCTGTGTGTAGAATTTCAACACCCCCTCATCCATCAAGTCCTCCCCATCCTTGAGGAGGTTGATAAGGTAGGTCTTGAGAAACTCCTCGAGCCTCTTGTAGAGCTCTAAGCCAACAAACTGGGATCCTCCAGGAGTGGGTGATTCTTTAGAAGGCTTGGAAGTTGGGGGTCCTGCCCCACGTGCCTGGTTTGACTGGTGAACACTTGTACAATAGTTATATACATGTGTGTACAGTTCCATGTATGACTTGGCCATGCTTTGTCTGGTGTAGACCTGCTGTATTCCTGCCCTCAGGTCATCCCAGATCTGGTCCAGGCCGATCTGTTTCAGACCAAGTGGGTTCTGGTTTCTGTTGGATGACATGACAGCTTCCTCCCCTCCACTGAGTCCACTTTCTGAAGTTTTGGGAGTGAAGCGGTGTCTCCTTAGTCCTCCATAGGGGGCCAATATATGTCTGTGTGGAGCTGACTGATTTGTTTGCTGATGCCATGACGACACATTGAGGTTAGACAACACACTCCATATTTGGGCATAGCTGCATTGGGAACTCCTTATATGGTTATGGCTGAGTCATGGTGACATGAGCGTGACGTCAGATGTTCGCCAGCCGGAACAACTACCACCAGATACCGACTCTCCTCGCTATTCTTACCCACCTATAAGCACTCATCCTGGCCATAGAGGCCACCGAAAAAAAGCAGATCTACAATCCCATCATGTTTGGCCCTTAACTAATGATATATTAACTTGGTTAAGTAATAGGGATTTCATCGTCATTAATTAACAAGAATTATTATTATTATTACATTAAGCGTTAATTAAGGGTTAATAATTAAGGTGTATGGATTTGCTCCCTATAGTAACTTGTGACCATATAATCAATGCAATGCGGCGGCCGTGATTTTAAGTATTTTGTTGTTGTTTTTGTAGTGCCGTGTAGGAGTTCAGAGACAAGAAAGGGGCGCTTTTCAGGGAGAATAAGTCTCATTAATGATATTTGTCCATAAACAACCCCAAAGACAGAGCGTGATTTTCGAGCCGCAAGATGGCGCAAGGGGGGCGTGGTTACGTGCTGTGAAATTGCACGTCGTTGCTAAGGGAACCGTTTGTTGATTGGTCAAGAAATGCCACATCATGCCTTCCTGCCAGGTATTTAAGCTGTAAACTGATCAAGCATGTTAATTTCTCTTTAAACTATGCTACTGAAGCCACAGCAGCATAAGCAAAATAACAAATGATGAGTTGCGTTGGATCTACATCTACCATGAACAACAACAATGCTAGAGGATGGGAGAGGGGGCGTGGCCGCCACATGATTCCGTGTCGGTTCGATCCTAGGCCTACTGGCTGTCGGCGGCGAGACTGTCCCTTCCTTCACAAACCACGGCTGGACAATGTCCAACGCCCACCCAGCAAATCCCATCCTGTCAAACCACGTCTGGACAATGTCCGATACTCACCCAGCAGCAGCAACCCCCATCCCGTCACTGCTGGCGTGACGAGGGTGAAGACACTGGACGAGATCCGTGAGGATAAAGTAGCCAGGATTCAGGCTCAGCAGCAAACACGGGTGCCTGAAAAAGCCAATGAACTTGGTTCTGGAGGACACAAGGATGAACCAGCTTCCCCACCAACAACAGTAAACATCGCCATAATAAAGACTGGTGACGAGACAATGCTGGACATCTCCAAGGAGGCTCCCTCACCACCATCAACTCAGGAGGAGGAGGCACCCTCACGTAAGAGAAGCGCCTCACCACCATCAACTCAGGAGGAGGAGGCACCCTCACGTAAGAGAAGCGCCTCACCACCATCAACTCAGGAGGAGGAGGCACCCTCACGTAAAAGGAGAAGCCCCTCACCACCATCAACTCAGGAGGAGGAGGCACCCTCACATAAGAGAAGCTCCTCACCACCACCAACTCAGGAGGAGGAGGCACCCTCACATAAGAGAAGCTCCTCACCACCTTCAACTCAGGAGGAGGAGGCACCCTCATGTAAAAGGAGATGCCCCTCACCATTAACTCCAGAGGAGCCAGCCTGCATACAGAGGAATGAGGGTCAGCAGTTCAGCCCCACCTCCTCCAGTGCAGAGGACCAGTTGATCCCTGCAGGTCAAAGGAACCCCACCTCCATGATGGAGTCAGGTACCATCACCAGCCCCCCGAGAGAAGATGGGGAGCTCCATCAGGAAGATGAGGACCTTGATGTGCTCTTCAAAGAGTTCCTTGACGACTACAGGAAGGAGGAGGATGACGGGCTCTCCAGCACGGAAGTGTTGGAGGAGCTGTTGAAGCTGATCAACACCTAAAGACAGCTAGCAAAAGGAAACACGCGCACAATCCCAAATAAAGAGGCAGGTGTGCTGAGCCTGAAAACAAACAAGTAGGAAGAAAACTGCTCCTCACTGCTGGTATACAGTTTTATTTTTTAAATGCACCCCAATGAGTGCTTGAATGACGTTTTGAGCTACACACTTTCTCTCCGTGGAGAGACTCAGTGATCACTACCTGAGAGTGATGCTGGTGGGGCGATTTGAACCCCTGACAGGTTCAATATGGTTGAAACTGTCTGGGGGTTTGAACCCCCTGTCAGTATTGCTGGACTGTCACAGATGAGAGTCCAGACAAACAACAGCAGCAAAATCTATTTTGTCTATATTCTTTCGTCCAGATATGGTGTGTGTGTGTGTGTGTGTGTGTGTGTGTGTGTGTGTGTGTGTGTGTGTGTGTGTGTGTGTGTGTGTGTGTGTGTGTGTGTGTGTGTGTGTGGGGGGGGGGGGTATCTATATCTACATAGTATCTAGTATCTATAATATATATAATATATAGGGGGCATGCATACTGTATAGGTGCCCACTTCAGGTTGTGTGTTCAAGCCCTGTTGCTCTTAACTTCAAAGCATTTCAGAAAGACAATGTTTAAAGCTCTTGGCGAACATGAATTTTACTGGACAGGGCTATCATATGGACCATACGATTTTGGTGGTTTTGTTTGATTATTGACAGAAAATGCATACATATCTGTCAAAAGGATAGAACACAAAAAGGGCTATAAGGAGCTTATTTCCACTGTGTCCTTTGAGTAAGTTATATTAAGTAGGCCTACATACAATTTCAACGCGTTAGACAAGTAAATTAGCAAATAACAGCATGGCCTACTGTAATAGGAACCTCTTACAAAGACAGCTACTTGATGGTTTGTGTCCTGTTCCATTACCTTGACTTTAGCGCCATCATCAGGCAACACTTTAAAATAAAAAAGTAACGTTATAATAAATATTTTGAGTTCAGATCCAAGTACAGAGGACACTCAGGGCAGGGTTTCAATATTGTGCTGATATACTGTAGTAGTTGGCTGTATTAATACAATAACAGTTAATTAACTGTTATACATATTTGAGGATAGAATGTAATGTTGTTTGGCTGGCCAATATAGGAGACAGGAGACAACAGTAGGCTAAACTAATGTGAGTCTCGTTGTGTGTGCTTGTTATTTTATTGTAGATATTAAGAAACGAAAATATTTGTATTTACATAGATAGCCTACCTACCCACAGGATCAATTGTTGAAATTCTAACTTTAGCTCCTGGTGATGATTCCTCATGGGACCCACCCACGGTCATTGAATGCAATGTGGCGGCCGTCATTTTAAGTATTTTGTTGTTGTTTTTGTAGTGCCGTGTAGGAGTGCAGGGACAAGAAGAAAGGGGACGCTACTCGGAGAAAATAAGTCTCATTAATGATATTTGTCCGTAAACAACCCCAAAGACCGAGTGCGATTTCGAGCCGCAAGATGGCGCTAGGGGGCGTGGTTATAGTGCTGTGAAATTGAAGGCCCCGGTCGTTGCTAGGGCAACCGTTCGTTCGTTGAGGTTTGCGTTGATGAATGTGACGTCACACAAACGATCAACGATTACGTTGTATGTTCCGACCTCACGTGATTGGTCAAGAGATGCCACGTGACGCCTTCCCGCCGGGTATTTAAGCTGTTATTTTTCTCTTTTAACTCTATGAGTTTTCTCTTCAATCTAGAAGCCACAACAGCATTCTTTTATAACACACGATGACGTGCGTTGGAGCAACATTCAACATGAACAACAACCATGCCAGAGGATGGAAGAGGGGGCGTGGCCGCCACATGGCTCCGTGTCGGTTCGAGACTAGGCCTACCGGCTGTCTGCGGCGAAACTGTCCCTTCCTTCACGTTCACAAACCACGGCTGGACGATGTCCAAGTCCAACGGCGCCCACCCAGCAACTCCCATCCTGTCAAACCACGTCTGGATAATGTCCAACGCTCACCTGGCAGCAGCAACCCCCATCCCGTCACTGCTGGCGTGATGAAGAGGGTGAAGACACTGGACGAGATCCGTGGGTACAAAGTAGCCAGGATTCAGCCTCAGCAACAAACACAGGTGCCTGAAGAAGCCAATGAACTTGGTTCTGGAGGACGCAAGGATGAACCAGCTTCCCCACCAACAATAGTAAACATCACCATAATAAAGACTGGTGAGGAGGACACAATGCTGGACATCTTCAAGGAGGCTCCCTCACGTAAAAGGAAAAGGTCCTCATCACCATCAACTCAGGAGGAGGAGGAGAAGGACGAGGCACCTGCACATAAGAGAAGCAAGCCCTCACCATCTCTTCTCTACAAAGAGTTCCTTGACAACTACAGGAAGGAGGAGGATGATGGGCTCTCCAGCACGGAAGTGTTGGAGGAGCTGTTGAAGCTGATCAACACCTAAAGACAGCTAGCAAAAGGAAACACGCGCACAATCCCAAATAAAGAGGCAGGTGTGCTGAGCCTGAAAACAAACAAGTAGTAAGAAACTGCTCCTCAGTGATGGGCTTCAGTTTAAAAAAATGTTTTCACCCCAATGAGTGCTTGAGTGAAGTTTTGAGCTACACATCTTTATCAAAATGAGCTGTAGCTAAAGGAAAAAAAGAAAAGAAAAAAAACAACAAAAAAAACGGTCCTTTTCAGGGCCACTTCCTCTCCGATTGCTGTGACCTTGCCGTGGTGGAGAGGCTTGAGTGACTCAGTGATGACTATCTGAGAGCGATGCTGGTGGGGGGGATTTGAACCCCTGACAGGTTCAATATGGTTGAAACTGTCTGGGGGTTTGAACCCCCTGCCAGTATCGCTGGACGGTCACAGATGAGAGTCCAGACAAACAACAGCAGAAAAATCTATTTTTTCTATATTTTTCATCCAGATATGGTATAAAAAAGAATTAAATAGGTTAAATAGTTATTTTGACCCCATAATATATATACCGTATAAATTATATCTATAATCTCTCTTTCTCTCTGAGAGATGTCCAAGTTAGAGACAAGATACAATATTTTTGTAATTGCACAACCTGACCCACAGATGGCAGCAGTTAGCTCTCCTTATGAGATTTGTTCTATTTGTTGAGACTCTTGAGTCCAGGAGTGCTACTAAGATCAGATCAGATCAGGTACGCCTTTATTGATCCTTGTGTGGAAATTCAGGTGTCATAGCAGCAACAAGAGGTGCAGTAACTGCTTAGCTAAATCTACATAGTAACTTGTAACTGCAGTTTTTAAGTAATTGTAGTGGAGTAAAAAAGTACTATATTTGCTTCTGAGATGTAGTGTAGGAGAAGGATAAAGTATCGACAAATGGAAATTTGTAAAAGTGACCGATTGGCCAAGGCTCCAAAAATTAGACACATTTCCAAAGCCGGCCGGCAAAGTTAGTAAAATGGAAGCCGCTGTGTAGTTAGGTGTGTGTGTGCACTGTGCATTGTCCTCAGTGTTTGTGTATAGGGCACGGGCTGCCCCGTGACAGAAATGCTTAAATAAAGTAAAAGTACCTCAAAATTGTAACCACAGCTCTATGCTCAATTATCACATCACTTCTAAAACACATTATCAACACGTATACCGCCTATGCCCTGTACAGTTTATGTAATACAGCACATCATCCCTGCAATGTCACTTTCTGCCTCTTAAGGTAGCTCTCCACCAAACGGACTACTTCAAGTTCAGACTACTACAGACTGGCGGTCGAATGAAGTCGGGAGATCAGGCGGTTGTAAGGTGTGAAAAAAAGTTATGCACCTGAGAGCCGACACTGACAAATGGCTACTATGGTGCTAAAAATAGCTTATGGGTTGATGTCTTTTTCAACAACAAACACATCGACACGTACATGCTAAGCTTAAATAATTTGAGAAATTATCAAGATAAATACTGCACTCAGGGTGCTTAGGGCATGGGCACAAGGTTATCTCTATTAAGATTATTTTGGTGTATATCTTTTGTATTTAATGTTAATTAAAACAATAACCACTGCGTGCCTACAGCAAGTGGCAGCGCAATGCGCACACGGCCATATAATTTTGCTTCAACTACTGATCAATATAATAACCGAGCAAGTTTGGTCGGCTTTCGACGCTTCCCTACAACTTACGACCCGACCCGACAGTGTGCACACCGCCCACAGATTTTCGTCCACAGACTCTTCCCAACGCTTAACGCCCCCGACGTCGGTGCGGTGGAGAGCTACCTTGACACAGCCGTCCGTGGATATGCCACCCGGCCCGGTGGAGATCTATCCATCCATCATCTATGTATGTTTGTAAATTATGTATGTATGTATGTGCGTACGTGTCTGTCTGTCTGTCTTTCTATATCTATATCCATCTGTCTGTCTGTCTGTCTGTCTGTCTGCCTTTGGGAGGATTTGGGGGGGATTGATGAGGTATCTTATGTGTGAGATCTGTTTTTTGTTATGTTATAACATACCATAACTTATGTTATAAGTTAGCTTTCCCCTAGTTGAGCAAATACATTTACCTCAGATCAGAGCACCTGAGTTCATTCAGCAGCTGAACTGGCACAGCGACCCGCCAATGACAGGAGATGCATTTAGTTCTGTAGCAAGCATAGGAACTGTGTGGCTAGAGGCAGCCCTCCCACAATGGATGGGATAGAGAAGGTTGTGAAGAGGACCTTTGTATCTCTGTGATGATGAGCGCTGAGCACCCATATCCGGAGGGGACACGAGCCCAGCACATTCAGGACCGGCCAAGCCACGCTGTCATCGGAAGCAGTGCCTCTCGCCTAACGATATCCAGCCGAACCAGTGTTAATTAGTATGCACTATGTACCAGGTCCCTGGTCTTTTCTTGAGTTAGATGGTTTTGAAATTCCCTAAAATACATTTCAGTAGTATCCTTGGTTAATACAAAAAAAAATCTACATTATGTTTCATCTGTGCAATGTAATATAATAATAGAAAACATGTAGAAATGAAGGCTTTGGTTTTCCCAGGTCAGTTTTGGCTGCCATCATCTACTTGAAAAAGGTTTCAGAGAAACTGGTTTTGTGTTTTGGCAATATGAAAGAGGAAATCTGCCAGTTCACATGTCACACCCTGTTCAGTAAAATCCTTTGTGTTAATTTAACTGATAAAATCCATTCGGTTCCATTTGTACACAATTGGAGTTAAATTAACACAAAGGCTTTTACTGTATGGACACAGTTGAAATAAACAAAGACAGAAAGAAGAGTATAGAAATGTAAAAATGTATCGAGACATATACAGTACAGTATTGCGCTAGTGTGCCAGTAACATATGTGAGGGGTTTAACGCCAATCCTTATGGTTTACTGTATATCCTCTTATGCATTTGTTCAGCTGGCTGAAATCCGCTCCCTCACCCAAACAGATCAGGTTTGTGTACAGTTGGGTGGGATAGGCTTGAACATGACCCTGCACAACAATGAATAACAATAAGGGGAGGGTGTATTTGGAGGCCCATTTAAAAGCCCAGATTTCCTAACAACTATTTAAAATTAGACAAATGAAAATGACCACTACTACTCTTGTAAACAAGCCACGGCAAGTCCATCCTTACTACACATTTAAGGGTGGAATTTACCAATTAAACCATTATTATTATTATTTGTATTATTATTATTATCATTATCATTATTATTTTTATTATCATTCCCTCAAGAGGCCACTTACAGATAACCTGTGTGTGTGTGTGTGTGTGTGTGTGCGTGCGTGCGTGCGTGCGTGCATGTGCATGCGTGCAAGAGAGAGGGACTATCCTGTTTATTGTATATATGCTCATTCACCCTGTGACTCACATAACAGATGGAAACTACATTAGGATGAGTGAGTTTTGGTGAATTAGCTCTATTGTCATGTTATTTTGCTTTAACTGCTTAAACCCTACATGGTTGAGTCCCTCAGGGCTCTATACTAGTATATTTTCGGTTTTCTGTTATTGTGGGGAAAGCTTTCGCTGAAAATAGACGATCGACAACCTCACAACGCGACACACTGCATCGCGTTGTGAGCTTGTCGATCGGCTATTTTCAGCGTTCCCAACAATAATTATGCTGGGGTGGGGTTTAAGAGGACCCTGCTACAGCATGTCAACACAAAATTATAATTAAAATAAAGCTACTTGCATTTAGCCATGAACTTATCTTACCTCTTTTGTTTCCACCAGTCTCAGGCGAAGAACAGAAATCTAACATACAAGTGTCACAATCCAACAGATACAACATACACAGATACAACAGAACTACAGTACAGAGAGGGATCCTTGGATATGAACCTGAAAATAACAAAAGTAAGGAGGTGGGAAAAAAAGAGTTTGATAAGACATTTCTCCCATAAAGTCCCAACACCTGTTCTGCAGTGTAATGAACCTCACAATTCCAACATCTTGTTTGGACAGATAGTCCCTTGTACCTTGTAAGGAGTTATTTAACTTGTGGCTAATTTACCCAGACCTATTCATTACAACACAGGAAAGGGGACATTTGAAACATCAAAGGATCTCACACTTTAGGGGGCATGCATCAGTGAGGAAGAAAAGTCACATATAAAGACAAGCATAATGGAAAAGGTAAACTGTAGGCAACACTGAAACACATGCCTCCAGTGCGTGAATATGAATATGAATTTTTGATGTTGATGTTTCATGCCCAAGATAGGGACGTTAAAAATACATATTTCACATGGTTAAAAACCACCTCAGGTGTAACCACGTCAGGGAAAAAGGGGGAAGGATAACAATGAAAAAATAGAATATATACCCTACTTAAAAATTGCATCCATTTTTATGTAAAAAGACTCCAAATGTCAGGCAGTTTTTAGCCCTTTTATACCACGGTCAGATGTGTCCAGTTCAACCTATATCTAACCTCAGTTAAGATGATTTAATTCTTATATTACATAAACAAAACAAAAAAAGTCTGATTCATCTAGGATAACCCCAGTAAAATGGTGGATTGTATTCACAAAAATGACCTGGTCAAGACAGCAGCATATTTGGTTAGTGATAGAATAACAATATAAAAAAAAAAAATTCATAATAAGAGACATTAGTGGTGATATTTCATGATGGTGTTATAGAAAAATGAGAGGTACTGAATGAGGACGAAAGGGAGGCTGTGAGAAACAAAAACCTAGTATCGCTGCCATATCTCTTCATCTACTGAGAACTTTCCCCTGCTCATATTTCATTCCGAGTGTTGTGAGGATTATTGTTAATTTCGACCTGTGCACATCCATGCATGATCCAGGGTTTTATACATGTATACAGTCGCTACGCCTACCAGCCCTGACTCAAAACCGCAAGGCAAAACATCACCCACCAGTCTCTCACACACACACACCCACCCACACCCAAACCCACCCACAAACAAACACACACACACACACACACACACACACACACACACACACACACACACACACACACACACACACACACACACACACACACCCCTGTTTTCCAATTGTCACAAGGACTTTTGATCCCCACAAAGATATAGAAATACCTATTACATACACACATGCATGCGCGCACTGACGCACATAGAGACACATTTCTCCTTGATTTTAGACTCTGGCTCTGGCTTTTGTGTTCCAGCCTCACAGGTAAGAAGGAAGTCTGCAGTAAGCATGACACCCCTGGTCTTTGATCTCCCAGAAGAAGAGCTGGAAGGGCTAGAGGGGACTGTTTGCGGCCCTGTTCTCACAGCTTATGGCTCTGTGTCGTATCTAAGTGCAATCTAATTGCTCTGTGACCTGACTAATGGGTGGATTGTATGGACGGATACTTTCGCTAACTGGGTCTTTTGTGTAGCGTGCCCTTCAACTAATGCTGTTTGTTTTGTGACTGATTATTTGCACGAGGAGCTGATTGTATGCAGGTGATTGTGTGTGTGTGTGTGTGTGTGTGTGCATAGGTGTTTGTGTGTGGGAGCATGTAGGTGTTTCTGTGTGTACATATCTGAAAAGAGAGAAAGAGAATGTATAAATGGAAGTTTAAGTCTAATTTAGTATATTTCATTGTACAACTTATCTTCAATGCATTGTGTCTCTTTTTTTTGTTGAAAATTAGTATTGTTTCAGTGAGCTACGCTATTTTAACAAAGTAAATTAGGCTCAATGGGTCTCTCTCTGTATCACATATGTGTGTGTCCGTCTATGTACACGTATGTTGCAGCCTTGCAACAGGTGGACGAATGCTGGAGAGAAAGTAGGGTTAGTGTTGACAGGCTTTGGAATGTGATCTCTGTTTACACGTGCGTATGAACACAGACACACACACACACACACACACACACACACGTGCACGCACGCACGCACGCACGCACACACAAACACACGCTCACAATAGAGTACATTTGTTGCTGCTTGGGTGGGATGGGACAGCAGGGAGATCTAAGGCTAGCAGTTGTGTTTTGGTTGAGTTGCAGGGTGTTCATATGTCCCATTTGGGTGTGGCAGCTCACACTGACGACAACACATGCACCTGTGTCTGCTGGTTTCATTTTACAATCTGGGATAGGGATTGGGGTTTTGTATTGGAGTAAGTATGCCTGATGTACAGCGAACAGCGTCAGTGTGAGAGGGGGGCATCCTCTGACCCCCACCCCCCTGTAAATATGTTGTTGCTGATATGTAATGTATTGTATGTAGGCTATTGTATGTCATGATGATGAATTGAGTACAATGGACCACAATGGAAACAAGTTTTTTGTGTTATCCTTTTAGCACTGTTTTTGTTTTACTGTAGCCTACTGCTGTACCGTTTTAAAACTTTTTAATAAAGTATTCAATCAATCAATGTCAATTTGACTCTGAGAGTGTAAGAATGGACCCAAATGGACCTGTTTTAGATTACTACTACTACATTTTACTGTGTGGCAGTTCCAGAGAGGTTAAAATTAAATGCTGATCTTTGGTTCCGGGACATGACATGCCTCCAAATGTGGTGGGACTAGATTGTGAGTTAAGATTAAGATTGATTAGAGTTAAATTCCAGAGGAATTGCTTTCTTTACAACTTGAGGCTAAACTTTTTTCAGAAACACAAGCAATTAAATAACTTCCAGAGATTGCATCTTAAAAGCAGTGTGTTATGACCTACAGGGTGTTTATTTTTTTCTTTCTTTCGTCTTGACATAGTTTGACAGCTGTTTGGCAGTTGATAAGAATTTCCCACAATCAAAACCCCTCATACACTAATGGATGAGTTACTCAAGCAGGTACTAAAATGGTTTTGAAGGGCCCAAGGGATTAACATGCTCAATTTCTTTATGAAAATATTTAAGGAAGCTCAACCCCCCCAACACGTACAAGCGTGCACGCTCGCACACACACACACACACACACACACACACACACACACACACACACACACACACACACACACACACACACACACACACACACACACACACACACACACTCACTCACTCACTCACTCACTCACTCACTCACTCACTCACTCACTCACTCACTCACACGCACACGCACACGCACACGCACACACCTCGCTGCGCACACCGCAGTCACACCCAAAGACCTACAAACAAACAAACAGGCCACACACGAGCACAGAAATAAGCTGATACGGTTGATGAGCATTCAGATGGCTTGTACCATTGTTTTCTGTTTCAATTGGCTGTGGCCTCCATGCATCCTCTCAGTGCTTTGGTCAGCTGGCCTTCTGGTTGAGTTAGCCCAAAGCGGCCTTACTGGCTAACACCATTGGACAAGCTGTCAGCACAACTTATCTCAATAACAACATGTCTGGCCAGTCCTCCATGCATGATTGACTCCACTCTATCTGTCATATTATCAATTAACTATTACTTATCATTACCATCAGCCAAATGATGCATGAACTGAAGCACACTGTAGTCAGTTTGCCATATACTCTTTTCTGTCATCCAGGGCAACTTGCTGTTCGGGTTGGGACAAGAGTATAAGTGGTCAGGTAGCATTTTTTCAAATACATTTGAAAATACGTCATGATGTGTGATGATGGCCAAACTGGGTGCTGCACAAGGATTAAACCTGTGGCCTTTGAGTTACAGGATGGTTTCTCCGACCGCTAAAGCCACTCTGTCATTTTTTTTCCTGTATGGGACAAACAAACTGAAGCTGTTGTGTACATCAGTGTTGCAGTCACGCGTGATTTAAGTTAAGCCCTGCCGCTGTCAGATCTGTTCTGTTCTCCACGATAGCCAATGAGTAACATATGATCTGTATGAAGAAAAGCTGAACCACGTTGCCTGAACATTCTCAGCATTTCACATCTGTTGTTGGTTTCTAGAATGTGCAGGATTAACCTGTCATGTACAACCATGATCCATACACTTTCAGCTCCTGATTTCATGCTCAATGCTAATTCTTTTCTCCTGCGCTCAACTGCGATTTGTGCAAAGTCCTCCACTCTATCATCACTGTGTTTGGGCATCTGCATAATCCCCCTACCCCCTCACCCATCCTCCTCAACCACATAGCATCACCGCCTCACACCCCAAGCCCTCTCACCCCAACCCCCCCCTCACCCTCACAACCGCTCTAACTGCAATCTCTTGTCAACAGGGACAAATATTGACTTGTTCAGTAGCCCGATTTCTGCCAGGTTTAGAACCCCCCCTCTCTCTCTCTACCACCACCACTACCGCTAAACAGTAATTATGTTCAACAGAGCTCATTACTGTTATATCAAAGAATCCCTCAGAAGAGTCACTCATTGGTAATGACCCCATTATTCATTGAACATGTGGGCGGTTGGCCCTGCCTCCTGTGGATAGATAAACCTACCCAGACTACAGAGGTACTGGTAATATTGGCTCCAGTGCTGTTGAGGCTGAACTGACGATGGTGCACAGTATTGTTTTTGTCAATATAACGGAATAAAAACTGCTCTGAAACCCATTCCTACTTTTCAAACCTAAACAACCAAATCGTCTAAAGTACATAGTTCTTTTTTTTAAGGATGAGTGCCCCTTAGCGTGCTTTGATAACACCAGTCTGTTGTCATCTTATTTATTTCCCCACATTTTCTGACATTAAAACCTGAATTCTGATACAATCATTCACAACCATTCAAAGGTAGACCTATGCCAGAAGGTAATAGGCAGGTCCAGCCAGGTGAGTTTTCAATACACACTCTTAGTTCCAGGATGACTGACTGTTGGTTTGCATAATCCGGTTACAGTCTGGATGGTGGTTGTGAATGAATAGAGATTAGAGATCTATTAGTCTCAAGGTGTAAACCAAATGCAAGGCATTCATACCAAAGCCCTGGCCCCTCTGGGTGATCTTTATCACAGAAATAACAGGATGGAGCAATTAAACGCTCTCCAGTGAAACTAATGTAAACATGCTCCATGATGAATAAAAAGGGGCAAGACACTGGTGTGACTTGTCGTGAATTTCTATAGCCACAGACCTTTTCAGAAACATAAATATTCAAATTTAGAGTTTGAATTGCAACGCATTGTTCTCATAATCCTATATTTTGTTCTCTCTTTCAAAACCTTGCAAATGTTTTTGAGTAGTTTAAAACATATTTATTTGTTTTATTTCACTTTATTTCTCTCTCTCTCTCTCTCTCTCTCTCTCTCTCTCTCTCTCTCTCTCTCACACACACACACACACACACACACACACACACACACACACACACACACACACACACACACACACACACACACACACACACCTCAAGAGAAACATAAGAATTTGGGTTCATAGAACACATCTTTAATACAGTAGTTAGTTACAACATTGTCAAAAAAATAAAAGATATACATCAAACAGAAACAATTATTGAGTTCATTTCTTCCTTTTAGTGTCAGGGCTACATTGTGAATCCCCCCCTCAGCCACCCACTCACCCCCCACTCCATTCTACTTCCCCGACAACATTTGTCAACTGCCATCTGCCTGTCTGCCCTCGTCTCCTCCACAAACTATATAATTAAGCTGCAACACCTTTACTCTTCTTACACCCCCCCCCCTCCCTCCCTCCCTCCCTCCGGCACCCAGCACCTCTACCTCACAAACAAACACATGTACACAAGCAAGGTGGGTCTTTTTTGGGTGTATTTTTTAATCTGTTCATTTAACAAGTGCCTCCAAAACAAAACAATAGATTTGAAAAAAAGCTATGGTATGAAAATACTGTACAACTTTATGATTTACCCAGTGTAAACAGATTTACAGTTACGGTAATACAGAGCCAATATGTGTCATCAACTCACAATTCAAAAATATGCGTGTGTGGGGTTACAAACATAGTTCTGGTCCCCGATAGTCCATCATAGTTCAAAGACACGGTTTTGAGGGGGTGAAAAGCAACCAAGGAGTTCAGCCAGCTGGCTCCCGGTTCAAAGTCCAGCGGTTTGAGTCTCTCCGCCTAAACACACACGTAGAGCTCCCACCCATCTCATAGCTACATCAGCAATAAAGGAAAACATAAACAAATTCATGACGGTGAGCAGTGAGATTTCATAGTTCATCATCTCATCATTCATGCTCATCAGCTACACATAAAGTCTGTAATTTTTCTTTTAAATGTTCCAATAGTGTGAGAGACAGAAACCGTCCAGCAGCTCTCACTCCACCTATCCTCCACCATCCACTCCTCCCTACACCTTGGTGGCCAGAGACTGTACCTCTGACTTCTGTGTCTGGGCGCTGAGCGTGGATGAAATGGAGCTCATCTGGCCATGCATTGCTTTCTTCAGGTTGAGCAGGCACAGACATTGGGAACGAAAGCGCAGGTCAAAGAAAGCATACAAGAACGGGTTGAGGCAGCTGTTGACGTATGCCAAGCAGGTGGCGTAGGGGTGGGCGAGCAGGAGGAAGCGCAGGAACAAGCAGGAGTTGGGGGCCAGACCGAGGTAGGACAGCGCATCCATGCTCTTCAGCACGTGAAAGGGTGTCCAGCAAAAGGCAAACACCACCACCAGGGTGGTGATGATCTTCAGTAGACGCTTTTTCTTCTGGTCCTCCTTGCGCAAGTTGTTGAAGTGGCGGGTGACAGTGCAGCCGATGAAGCAGTAGAAGATGGTCATCGCCAGGAAAGGCATCAGGAAGCCCAGGGCAGAGGAGGAGAGGCTGAGCCCTGCAATCCAGAAGTACTCGTGCCTCTGGTTCAGAGTCACCAGACTGAAGTCCATGGCGCACATCGTGCGGTTGCTGTTTGGATCGGTGACTGTGGTGCGAAACAGCAGCGTGGGCACAGCGAGCAGGCCAGACAGGAGCCAGATCGCCCCCAATGAGGCCAGCATGGTCCCCCTTGAACGCAGCCTGGTGCTGGACAGGGAGTGGACGATAGCCAGGTAGCGGTCAAAGCTCAGGCAGGTGAGGCAGAACACACTGGCATACATGTTCACCAGAACAACGTAACTGCTGATCTTGCACAGGGCCACACCAAAAGGCCAGTGGTACCCCAGGGCGGTGTACACAGCCCACAGAGGTAGGGTAATAACAAAGGTAAGATCAGCCAGAGCCAGGTTGCCAATGTAGACATCCGCTGCCCTACGCTTGGATTTGGACCTCCAGACGGTGAAGATGACCACCCCGTTGCCTGAGAGGCCCAGGATAAAGATGAGCATGTAGAGAACAGGGATGAGGGAGTAGGAAGGTTCCCACTCAGAGAAGTCACATATAGTCTCGTTGTACTCATCATAGTATTCATCATAGTTATCTCCATAGTCCATAGTGGGGGCTTCCATTGCTGGAGTTGAGTTGTAGCAGAAAAAGCACAAGAACAGGCAGTTTCCTTTGTTTTCAGTGTAAAATCCCAGGGCTTCAGTTGTCCGTGAGAAGAAGCAAACCAAATATCAGTGCAAACTGAGACTACAAAGCAGTCACAGTTGTGAGTTTTCATGGATTTACGTTGAGAGCACAGAATGCATGTGAGAGTGAGGACTGGTGCTGCTGCCTGCCTTTTTAAACTCGGCCCTCCACACCCCCTAGTCCCCTCCCAGGAACGACCCCCTCCCCCATTAAAGCACTTTTGGTCTCACATCCCCCTCCTCCTCCTCCTCCTCTCTCACCTCTTTAGCACACACCATGGCTCACTGGCAGGGGCTGCTGGGATGACATCCAGTCATATAGCCTATGCTATTCAGATAGTCAGACATAGCCTACCCACTGACAAATGTATTTGCTGTCAATACTCATACATGTCTAATTCAGCCGTAGCTAGTTGAGTAGGCAACTAAGTTGACACATCTTCTGGAAAATCTAGTTTTTCATAGTAGCCTATCACATAGATATATTAAAATGTATTCATTTGTCAATCATTTAGGTAGCACAAAATAATTTTGATCATGCCCTGAGCATGTCTGAACAAGCAGGTTTGCAGATTTACATTATGAAAAGTTGTTAATGGTGCAAACTATGTAGGCTGCATTGGTTCCACACTGTTGTTTGGTGTTGTGGAGCAGCTAAATTTAACTGGGTGATTTACACTTTTGCCAATGCAGATAAGACAATCTTATTTAATATATTGGCCTGAAACAAGACAATTGGCCTTGCTACATCGACAATGAATTTTCAAACTGGTTCATGATTAGATTAAATGTAAATGCTTATAGCTCAGGGGATGTGTGAAATCAATTCTCAAGTATGGGGATTAATTTCCATGATAAAAGGACGAGCAAACAAACAGGTTTAAACAAAAACAAAAGGAAACTTCGCATCGGTCATGTCTTTGTGAGGGAGTGGGACCCTACTTTACAAGCCTATATTTGCTTATTCAAAGTTTATTCAGAGCTGACGCCTTGGGCCTAGATGTGCGAAAGGCTGTTTAACAGGATAGACTCCTACAGTAGCCTACATTCAGCTGATTTAAGACGTATATTATTTACCGTAGAGAGGATTCATTGTATCGGTTTGCTTAACAACACGAAGCTCAAAACAAGACAATTAACAAGACACTATAAGGGGAAATAAAACGTAAAGTAACTAAGTACATTTACTCAAGTACTGTAGCTAGCCTACTTAAGTACAATTTTGAGGTATTTTTTACTTTACTGGAGTATATCTAATTTTCAGTACTTCTACTCCACATCTCACAGATTAAATATTATACTTTTACGCCACTACAATTATTTAAACATTTTAGTTGCTAGTTACTTTGTAGATTGTGATTATTATTACAAAACATACGTTAACCGATTCAGCCCTACTATTTATACATTGCAGTATTGATACTTTTACTTAAGTAAAAAATGTGAATAGCCTACTTTTCCCACCACTTAGTTGCTCCTAGGATTGGCGACAGCAAGGCCGCGCAGGAATTGAATTAAGGCAGTCAGTGCATGTGTGAGCTTGAGAGGTGATCAACAACAACTGAAACCATTAACCCCCACACACTTTCCACCCTCCAGCAACCTTTTGATCACTGGATCAAGTTTCATAAATCCTTGTAGATAAGGTCTTTGTGTGTAGGCCCTACTTCAAATAATCTCTAATAGCCTAGTTTGTTATGATAAATTATAGCCTACTTTGCACACATCATTTGGTAATTTGATTAGGCTCCTTTCTTCACACCACTTAGTCATAACCACTAATTTACCCCAAGGAAATATATAGCCTATATGTTTCTTTTATCATCACACAAGTAGCTATATTCACAATGTTCTTGTCTTTACCTAATGATTGATTTGTGGTGATTAGCTATTATATATTATATAGCTTATTTTCAGGATAATGAAGGAGGGAAAGGCCAAATTTGATCAAACTATTTGGAATAGACTACAATGAATAACGATTTCTCATGATTGAGTATGGTTTCTAGATTCAAATAATCACATCCAAGGCAATTTATCTGTATAAAATAGGCTACAAGTGTTGAAAGGTAACATTGTAAACGTGCCTTCTAGTGGTGACAATGGGGAGTTGCTCTAATTAATTCCAGCAGTCACTTACTGTAATACTCAAGTGCACATGTGCTGTGAAAAACATGTTTGCTGAAAAGCAGGGGTTTACACCAGTGGTTCTCAAACATTTTCATGTCAAGGATCCCCAAGTTGAGATGTTTGGCCA